>NC_133751.1:157011039-157336539 GCF_036562045.2 Rhinolophus sinicus
TTTTTGTTTGGTTTATTTCCAGGTACATTTTTCTAAAATACTAATTTGAAAAGATGTATGCACCCCTATGTTCACTGCAGCATTATTTACAATAGCCAAGATATGGAAGCTACCTAAGTGTCCATCAATAGACAATTGGGTAAAGAAGATGTGGTACAATAAAATATTACTTGGCCATAAAAATAATTAAGTCTTACCATTTGCAACAAAATGAATGGACCTAGAGGGAGGAGGACATTATACTACATGAAATAAGCCAGACAGAAAAAGACAAATACCATATTTCTGGGTACCTTTTTAAAAATAATACTTTAAATGATAAATATTTTTAGACTTACATTTCCTGTTTATCCTTGGATTACAGAAAAGTGTTGACTTTGGGTGTCTGGATTTTTAATAATTTATATATATGTTCTACTAGATTTATTTATGTAGACAATCATAGCCCTTGAAAATATTGACAGTTTTATTTTTTTCTCCCTTCTTTTCCTCATTGTATCTTCAGTACAATATTGAACTGAAAGCATCCCTGTCTTATTCATGATCTTAAAGAGAAGGATTTTAACATTTCACATTTAATGTTTGCTCTATGTAATTGGTAGATGCTTTTTATCCGATTGAAATTTCCTATCTGTTGCTGGTTTGCTAAGCATTGTTTAAAATCATGAATTCTTGCTGTATATCAAACCCTTTTTCTACATCATTGAAATATTCATGTACTTTTTCTCCTTTATTTTTCTAAAATGGTAATGATAAAAAGATTCTCTGATGTGAAAATAACTCCGCTTTCCTGAAATAAACCTAATCTCTTCCTAGTTTATCATCTTTTTTATACATTGCTGGATCAGGCTGCCAATATTTTATGTGATTTGTACATCCATGTTCATGAGAAAAAATGCCCCGTAAATTTTCTTTCTTGTACTTCCCTTGTCTGGTTTTGATATTAAGGCTATAGTAACATCATAAAATGAGTTAGATAGTGTTCTCTGGTTTTCTGCTCTGTATAAGACTAAAAATATCTTCCTTGAATGCTAGTCCTTTTTGTCTCTGTGCTTTTTAATTTGATTCCTTTCATCCCATCCCCCAGTCTTTCGTGGCAACATATCTTCCTCCTCTTTCTCTTTATTTGTTTCTTCCTGCTATATTCACTTTCTTTTTTCTTCAAGAGCTTCTTTGACTGAAAAGCATCAAGGAAATTGGGCTTAAGCTCAAGTACCACGATATTTTACCTGATGTTTTTAACATTTCCAAATATAACATTTTTTTGTGTTCAGTGTGACCAATCAGTACTGCCTAGATGTGGAAAAAAAAATCTTGCAGTCATTTAAAATAATACTGATTGTCGAATGAGAATTTCAGTATTCTGTTCATAACTACTTATTTTGTATATTTTTTTAAACCAATTCAGTTACATTCATAACATGGTAATTCTAGACCTCTCTACCTTCTGACACTCAACAATGAAGGGAAACAATTCAAATATGTAAAGAACACATTAAAATTTCATAGGGGCAAGAGCCTTTTCACATATAATCTACAATGATTTTCCAGGTTTTTTTTATAAACCTTCAGGTCTCTGTTTTATATTTCATAGATATATATCCTCTTCTCTCTTTTCAAATAGCACAGATGCAATTTTCTTGATGGAGCATAATTTCTGAATAGTAAAGATTAATTATCTGTAAGAAAAACCTGGGGCTCTTTTTTTCTTTATTGTAGTTAAAATGTAAATATTTTAAAACCCTCCATATCAATTTGATTTCTTCTAGTGACTCAGTGGCTAAATACCAAACACTTTTGTAAAATGCAAATCTCGTATTGAAAATGTAATTAAGTTATAGCATGCACAGTTTATAAGCAATTATAATCACATAATGTGTATAATTTGGATTTTTTTTTGGTTAAAAAGGCTATAAGTCACAGCTACTGTATTAGAACAAGAAATATTATAATTCCTTTTTGGAAGTAAGCTATCCTATAGCAAAAATACGATTTCTAGGTAAGAGTGTAAAGTACGTAGAGTAGGTCTCTCTGAAAAAATACCAATTAAGCCTGCCTCTATGGGAATTCTGCAGGGTTTGTGCCTGCTAATTTAGATTATTTTATACTGAGAACATGTATTCCACCAACCTTACAATCTGGATTAATTCTATGGTCATTTACTGATTGTTAAGATTACTAGTGTCCATTTTGTATCACTTCCTATGAGCAGTCCCTCCTCCAAAAACCTTAATGGAATTGGAATATTCCAAAACAGATTTCTGAATTTTCATAGGTTTAACAAGAAACCCCCCCTTTTTTTTTTTTTTCAATCGTAGTTTTGGTTAACACTGTGATGATTTACCCAGATCCCCATCCAAGGAAGAAGGACTTCATGTTAGTTTCCTAGGGATGCTAAAAAAAAAAAAAAATGCTACAAACTGAGGGGCTTAAAACAAGAGACAATTATTTTCTCCCAGTTCTGGGGCCAGAAGTCTGAAATCAAGATGTTCGCAGGATTTCACTCCCTCTGAAGGCTCTAGGGTAGAATCCTTCCATGTTTCTTCTAGTTCTGGTGGTTCCAAGTGTTCTTTGGCTTACGGTTACATAACTCCAATCTCTGCCTCTGCCCTCATATGGCCTGCTTCCTGTGTTTTCTCCTCTTCTGTTTCTTATAAGGACACTGCCATTGGATTTAGGGGCCATCCAGCTAATCCAGGATGATCTCATCTTGAGACCTTTAACTTAATTACATCTGCAAAGATGCTTTTTGCAAATGAGGTCACATTCACATATTCTGGGGGTTAGGAAGTAAACATATCTTTTGGGGAACCACTATTCAATCTGCTGCAGACTTATTACTTCAACTGGTAGGGCTACCAGAAGGCAGTCTCTGCTATCACCTCTCTTTCAGGGACCCGCCGTGTCCAAGGTTTCCTTTCATGGGCAGCCCATATCCAAAACTGATCAAAGTGGATATAAAGGCCAGGCCTCCTTGGCCCAACTTGGAACAACACTGCAAGACCATTCCAGTTTCAGCCCCTAACCCACTCCCCCGCTACAGTTAGTTGAGGCCTTTATTCAGACCACAGTAGAGCTCAGCTTCTCTGCCTGATCATTCTCTCCTTCCTTCTTCCCCCTCCTCTGCCTCAAGACTGCTTAACAGGAACCCAACCTGAAACACTTTGATGAAAATTATTCATTCATTTATTGATTCATTCAGCCGATTTATTTATGTTAATGAGTGTTTATTGATCACCTACTGCAATCCAGGTGCTTTCACAAGTATAGCACAGTGAACATATTTGAATCTTTCTTTGGTGAATCAGGATCTTTCAGTGCTTAGAGCTTTCTATCCTGGGACTTAGGAGAAGACCTCACAATTTGTCTGGGAAGTTCTCTTCCATTTTGAATAAATCCCAACTTGACATGATCTTTTTTTTACTGTGATTTTCAGTTTCTCCCTAACAAAGGCACCCACAAAATCTGTCAATTGAGTGTCCTGATCTATCAGGGTTTGCCTCTATTCTACATTTTCTGTGTTGTTTCAGGCCCATCTCTTAACCATATAAAATCTTAGCATGGAGATAAGGAGAGAGGAAATAATGGCATTCACAGTATTAGAAGCATCATAGGATTACAGAAGGTTAAAGAAGACCAAAAAATTATGTGGCCAGCCCAGCCTCCTTTTACGACAAATGGGAAAACTGAGAATTCATCCCACAGTTGTCTGAATCATGCTGTGTGTGTGACTTACTGTATTGACTTATGTAAGGACAGCTGTCTATCTAGTTTATAAATTCCTTGTGGGCAGAATCTGAATCTCATACTTTTCGACTGTGCTCAGTGCCTAGAAAAGCAAGAGGTGGGTTGTGAAGAAATGACTGACTGAGCCCTCTTCCAGCCAGCAAAACTGCTTCAGTCATGGGTAGTTACAGTCTTAATCTTTTAAAAACCTCTAGAGGAAATCCAATAATCTCCCTTAACACTCCAATCCTAGACTTAACAGTGATCACTGTCAAGGAGTTCCTCCTAAATAAATAACCCAGACTTGCACAGTAGCCCCCAAATGTCGTAAATATGCACGTAATTTGTACTAGCCCCGTTCCTTCCTAAGAAGTTCACAGATAATAAAGCAGTTTAGAAAGAAAATCAGCACTATTTTTAAATTTAAGTGCTTAAATGGCTATTAATCATATTTTTTTGCTTTACCTCATTCTAAAAAGGACTTGAGATCACCTATAATAAAGCATATATTCAATATATTAAACAATAAGAATGTGAGAAAAAAACTGAGGTAGAAAATAAGGTAAAGCTCTGGGTAATGTTAACATCCAAACTACATGACGTTGCCAGTGGTAGGCCTAAAATTTGGCTCTGATCATCCCAATTAATAACAGTTGGAACAGAGTGGTCCAAGTTCCACTTCATTGCAGTGGTCATCAGAAGCTGTTTCATCCCAGATGATTAATCTAAACCAATCATAGTAATCCTATTCCTCTTGTTAGGAAGTGAGGTAAGAATGTATATATGACCTATTTCTGATAACAGAGACATCGGAGAAAGTCTTCCAGGTGTGGGGGAGCTTTCCAGGAAAGGTCTCCTCATTCCTATTCTTAAAAGAGAGAAAAGACATGTACAGTCCCTTTCTTCCTCTGGATGCTGTTGTGTCTGCATATGATGCCTGGAGCTGATGAGCCATCTTGGTATCAGCCTGAGAATGAAGCCAAAACATAGAGGGGTGGCGGGGGTGAGGTGGGGGTGTGCAGAGCCAAGGGAATCCCTGTGAAGAGGCGCCAGGGTCCTGAGGCGCCAGGGTCCTGACACATGCCCTGGAGCCACACTTCCCCTGGACCTTTGGTTATGTTAGTTATTACATTTGCTTTGTTTAAGGCAATGTGAGTGGGGGTTTTCTATTACTTGCAGCAAAAATCATCCTAATGGTTTAAAAGTAGCAGTTAAGTATAAGTCTTTGAAATCAGACAAACCTAGTTCTACGATTTAACTTGTTCTATGAAAACTTAAAAAAGAATTAAAATCTTTAAACCTCAGTTCTTTCACCTGTATATTGGGTATGTAACACCTACTGTACAGAGCATTGTTCAAATGTAGTGGAGAAATAAAGTACGTGAAATGTTTAGCACAGAACCTGATGCATTGTAAGTACTTAATAAAGAGTAGATTTTAACGCTCTTTCTTTTAAACAATCGAATTTTCTCAGGCTGTAATTCATACTCTCAAACTTTAGTGAGGATGGAAGACAACTGACCACTTCTTGATTGTAAAACAGTCCATTACATGCTGGAGGGTCATTATTAGAGGTCTCATTTGTTAATTTCAACTAAATATCTAGAACCAAAACTATGAACTAATTGACCTATGTCCAATTACCTCCTACTGAAGGGACAGTAGTGTGACGAGATTAGAGCTGTCACCATCATGTGTCCTTCAGCAGTGACCAAGACAGTCTTTATTGTGTCAGCCCTTCCTGGCTTCAGTCTCCTTGTCTCTGCCAATGAGCTGTTTTCAAATTGGTAGGTGCTTCTGACGCCATCAACCTTTGGTATAAAGGATCTTTCCTCCTTGAGGCTTTGCAGAACCAAATGCTTTCGAGCCAGCCCCCAAGAGACTATGGCAATATTGCTTTGTTTTGTTTTGTTTTGTTTTGTTTTGTTTTGTTTTGTTTTGTTTTGTTTTGTTTTGTTTTAAGGAGCTGTATATGGTCAGTCACTAGACCATTTCCAGCCGGTCCAGTGGATCTCTCAGCCTTAAGTCCTGTCCATTCAGCTGGAAGAGAATTTCAGCCTAATGCTGTATGATCCAGCTGACTATCAGAACACCCAGCATTGCATTAGCAGCAAGGACTGGGGAGGGTGGATATGGGAAGAGGTGGGGGCTGAAGGGAAAATGTAGCTGACTGTCCTGAACAAGTCTCTCATTTTACCTTTCCCCAGGAGTCAATACAAAAAGCTAATTTAATTATGTTTCTTGGGGATAAGAATTGTGTCCTCATTGGTACCATTCATTGCCTGAAAGTGTTAAGAATAGTTAGTTGTTATTGTTCTTATACATTCTAAAATAAAATTTAAATGTTAATATCTTCAAAATAAAGGCATTAAGCACTTTTAAAAAATAAAGGGCATAATAAGGTAATTTACTTTTTTTAAAAAAAGTCCCTTTTGTTTTTATTACTGTTTTAATACTGTAAATTTGGGGTGGGGTGGGGAGAAAGCATGTCGTTTCCCAAGTCCCCACCAGCATGACCATGAAATTAAAAGGTTGAGTGGATTCCTGGGGACTGAATGCTAAACCCCGGGGATTGTCCCTGTGCCACACTGAGCAGAAAGCACGTTTCCACCAGCAAAACCATCCACCTTTGGATGTAGTGTGTTTCCTTAGTGAGGAGGATCAGGATGGCAAACCACAATGAGCTGAAGAGCAGAGACTGTTCCCAATTTCCTTGGGGGTTCTTTTACAATCTTAAGAGAAGGGAGGGGCTTGGAAAATTACTGAGATTGGAGTTTCTTAATTTTAAGAGACTAATGGCAGAGCCAGACTAAGTGCAGCTAAAATAATATTGCACTATGGAGCAATTCATTCCTGCTGTATTTAAAAATTTTTAAATTATGCAGATAGAGAAGCAAAATGAAAATAAAAAGCACACATATCCCACCACTCAGAGATCACCACTCTTAACATTTTGGTGACTACTTTTCCTGAAAACAAACAAACACACCCATACATATATTCATATATGTGGGCTCATACTTAAATATGGTTGTATAAACTGGGCATTGTTTTTTACACAGAGTAACATTGCAAATATATTTCTAATCAATAAATACATTTCTGCAACATAACTTTAATAGCTACATAGTATTCCACTATATAGAATCTATATGTTCTAGATTATAAATAATGTGTACAACCAAATCCTAAGCAAGTTTTCTTATAATTAAGAGTACTATGATAATTGTAACTAAATTCCTTTAGGCTTCCTTATTAAACTCTTAATTTCCTTAGTATAATTTCTGAAAAGTGGAATTTCTGGTTCAAAGTGTTTGTATAATGATACGTTTTAAAATGTATATTGGCAAAATTCAGTAGGCTATTTGGATATTTTATGAATTATGTGCTCTACTTAGAGAAAATTCTATTGGTTTATTATATCATCCAAATCATACCAAAATTTTCACTTTCTTTCTCTATATTTAACAGATTCATAACAAGGTTACATTATGATGGCAATGAATTTACTACTCTGAAATTGTAATACGTCTTATTTTTATTTAAAGTTAAAATTTTTCTATTTACTAGTTGCTTACTTTCTTGAATTTCTTCCACACTTGGAATTTCCATAACTGGGTGTGTAGCCCAACCTTTAGATCTATTAATATAGGCAAATCTCTCTGGTAGTTCCTTTCATTTTTTATTAAACTGATCATTTTGCATAAAACAGTAAGCTGTAACTATTTAAATTAAGTGAATTTAAAATAGAATATGCTAGGCCCTCTTGGTTTGCAAATTTACCTGTAAAAGCCATGTCCACATAGCAGTTACATGCTCAGTCTTTTGATACTAGCACAGCATGAAAAGCAACAGTTTTTATATTTTGGTAGCACATATTTACTTTAAAAATATGCATATTTATATACATACATGCGTTCTAGGGATATGCTTTCTTACTTACAGATATAGAATAAATTATTTAACTACCAAGCCAAATATTTGCAAATATGTTTTGCTGTTGCTTCTAATCTGTATAAAAAGCCCCTAGCTAGATGCTCCCTTTTCTGCTATCTCAACCTTAGCAAATAAGAGTACACAGTAGTCCCCACTTATCCAGTTTTGCTTCTGTGGTTTGTTACCCGCAGTCAATCAAGATCTGAAAACATTAAATTTCCTGAACCATCGACATCATCTGCTACTGAGAGTCAACCACTGACATCGCCATGGCTCAATTATCCGGAATCACCCAAAGCAGATGATTTTCCTTCTGACATATTGTCAGTCAACAGTAGCCTATGTCACCACGCCTACGTCATTCAGCTCACTTTATCTCATCATGTAGGCATGTTATCATCTCACATCATGACAAGAAGAAGTGTGAGTACAGTACAATAAGATATTTTGAGAGAGAGAGAGAGACCACATGCACATAACTTTTATTGCAGTATACCAGGGGTGCCAGAAAAACATATACACATTTTAAGAGATGTAAACACTTTGGTCAACGTTGCTCAAGCAGTAGTTCGCCGTGATCAGAAGTGTCTGGGCGCTGATGGTAACCACTTTGAGCACCTCTTGTAATTGCAGAGCTCAAACGTGACTTGTATTCATCTTTTGTTATTGGTATATATTATTACAATTTTAATACAGTTTTTTTCCTTTCTTAAAATCTGTATACATTTTTTGGCACCCTCTGTATTTGGGAAGCATTGGGACATGGGAATTGGCAGGTCATTTTTATAGGAAAATCTGATTTTTAAAGATACAACAAGTTGGGTAGTGTGACATTATGAATTTAATCATATGGATGAAGCAATGAGCTAATTACATATAATGATTCACCGCAGTACTTTCAACACCTTCAGGGATCAATTTCACCCACAAGTGAACAGAGCCAGCATCACATGGTCTGCTATCAAGCATGGATCTCTCTGATTCAAATGCAAAATGCTATTGCAGATGAAATTCACTGGGACAAAATGTTCAATAGAAAGATTACATTTCCAGTGGGGCAGAAAGATATTTGCCAGCATCTCATTAAGGCTTCGATACCAAGTCTTGGATTTCAATCAGCACTGAGATAGAATGGCAATAATCCAGTAGCAAAAATATAGCTAGGACTTTGTTTTCCATAGCATTATGCATTTTCCCATCTACAATAAAATTTTGAAAAACTTTCTAAGGGAATAGATATGGAAAAAAAAATAACCTTGTAGTCATTTTAATGTCAGCCACACAAAGCATTTGGTGAAGACTCTGCGGCCTAATAACTTTGCCTCTCAGGAGAGGAGGAGCAGGTGACATCATTTACATTTAGCCCAACACGTGAAAAAGCTTGAAATTCTCTGCACAGTAAATGTAACATCAATTCTCCCACCTTTGCAGCCCCACCTCCCATCATTAATATAGTCCAGCCATTTTATCGCCAGCATTTTATCCTCTTCCCCTAGAAGTAATTTACTGACTTAAAGGAAATGTGAGAGATTTGCTTTAACAGATTTTATGAATTTCAGCAAAAAGTCCCGCTGAACATTTCAGGAGAGAGGTTATTCTTTGGCCAGGAGGCATTTGTAATAGTTCAGTAATCAAAAAAGATTTGCCTTGGATTTACTAATTTGCTCAGTCTCTTAAGTAACAAAAGGGTCTACACTCTGCCTCTCAATTTAAAGTGAGCCCATAAAAGCTTCCAGCTTAGCAAGAAATCTAAGAATCCACAATTTGAGCTTGTAACCCCATTTCAATTTGTGCAAGTGTAATATCATTAGGGACTGATTTCTACTGTGGGGTAGCTGTGACTGTTCATGGAATTTAGTTATTTATCTGAGCGGTGATGGGGTAGGAGAACACTTTGAAGACAAACTACCTCAGAAATAAGGCTTGTTCCCTCTGAAGGATCAGAAGCTGGGAACACTGCAAATTTCATGGGAAAGTCTCTTTCCTAGAAAACTTTTGGTGAACTGCAGCCAGGCAAAAACTTTGGATTGGATTTGGATTAGGGGGAGAATATTCAACTGCATTTTGCTTAATTTGCATGGCTGCATCTGAAAAAGACAGAATCAGATAGCATTACTCATATGACCCTGTATCCCCAGCATCTAGCACAATGCCAGACACTGCAATGCTCAGTAAGTATTGGCTGAATGAGAGAACTGTACATATATGCTCTATAGGTGTGTCCTGAATTGACCAAATCTGTAACTCAGCTATTAAGACGTTAAAGGCTTAAAAACACTGCAAAACAAAAACCCTGGAGCCTCCCAATCCCTCTTGTTCACTGACTTGCTTTGAACAACTTAATCTAATCAAACGAATTGAGAGTCTTTTAGCATCCCTTTCTTTCCTCCTTGGCCTCTGAACCTTTAATGTACATTTCCCCGAGCTCCATCTTCCTCAGATTTCTTTCTTCTTAGTTTCTCTTTTCATGTCCGTGGCTGAGAAGAGGAAAAAGGGTTGCATTGTACATGGTGATGTTTCCCTTCAAAGGGCAAATGAGACAAAGTGGCCAGAACAGAAAAATCATTTTTCTTTCTTCCTTTAACTACATTCTGGAAACCACAAGAACTTGCAACCAATAAGAGGCCAGACAAGGAATGTCTTGTTTACATAAGGGGGTTGTTTAATAGCAATTAAAAAAAAAAAAAACTACACTCCTCTCTTTGTTTTATATTCCAATATTCTTGGCACTGTAATAGTGCTCCCAGCACAGTGACTACCTAATCCAGCTCTGGTGATTGGAGCCTCGACTGAAAACATCATAGCAACTTCCCATGGAAGGAAGGGAAGAAACTTTTGTTGCTGCTAAGCACAAATGCGACAAATAATTAACAACTGAAGTATATCCTTATAGGATAATCAGGCCCTTGTAGTAATTTCTTGGCATGTTTACCTTGGAATTCTAATCACTAACGACAGTTCAGATATTCAGAGAAAAGACTCTATGCCTGTGACCAGCACAGCCAAGACAACTGGAAATGCTTATGCAAAGAAAAGCAAAAAATACAGCCAGATATATTTGTAGCATGTAAAAGGAATGCATAGGTGAGCAGTGCAATGTTCTTTTGTATTGGTCTTGAGGTGTACTTGTTTTAGGAGGATTTGACCAAGTCAACTTTGAAAGCATCTTGTCTTGTGAAGGGTTAATCTCACTCAATGAGGAGGAATCAATGCTCAATTTTGCTCTTTGTTTCAAGTTTTGTGCCCAGATAGGTAATTGATTTCCAGATCTCCAAGACCAAACTCTAGTTAATGATAGGAAATGAAACCACTGGCTCAACAACCAGACTAATTTAAGGGACTAGAACAATTATTCTGTCCTTGTTTAACAGTAGGTTTCAGGTAGCATGCATCAGTGACTCGGAGAATGTACCAGCGTCAACAAATTTGAACACATTTGTTCACATACTTAAAACTCAACCAGATGAATGTGCCTTGTGCCAGGTTCTCTCAGCACACAAATTTCTTCCAAACATTTCAGTAGTCTGGCTGTTTCACTGCAGATGTGTGTGTCTATGTGTGTCATGGTTAATGGGAATGGATGGAGTTCAATCATTTGCTTTCAATCTCAAAGTATGAGGTCCATTGCTTAAGAAAGAATACCTAGGCTATATGTTCAAAAGTAATTGCTATTGTAAATGGTACATTCTGTAAAACAATTGAAACATAGAGCATAACAACCCAACTTACATTTAAATTCACGTCTGATGAGTATGTAGGTCTCTTATGAAGGGGCAAATATCTCTCTCTGTTTTCCATCTTCCCTATTCAATTATCCAATCACTAAAATAACCCAATGAGACATTACATTTAAGGCACCTTGCATAGTGCTTGGCATCTTGTCCATGTTCAATGAATGTTCATTACTACAATTTCCTTTCTCTAGATTTCCTTTAGTCTTTTAAAAGTTTGATAGGAACTACATAATTTAAGCTTGTGATAATAGTTACATAAACTTATTCAATGAAATTGCTAATGGTGTGTATATACATCTATCTCCTTGCATTCGTTTCTCATTGCTACTATAACAAATTGCCACAAACTTGGTGGCTTAAGACAATGTAATTTATTATTTTACCGTTTTGTAGTTCAGAGGTCTGAAATTGTCTCACTGGGCTAAAACCAAGGGCAGGGCTGTGTTCCTCTCTGGAGGCTGGAGAGAAGAATCTGTTTTCTTGCCTTTTCCAGATTCTAGAGACTGTCCACAATCCTTGGTTCATGGCCACCTTCCACCTTCAAAGTTAACAATGGCCAGTCAAGTCTTTCTCTCCTTGCATCACTCTGACACATTGGCCTTCTGCCTCCCATTTCCACATTTCAGGACCCGTGTGACTTCATTGAGTCTACTTGAATCATCCTCATCATCACCATTATCATCATCTCCTTTTAGGGTCAGCTGATTAGCAACCTTCATTTCATCTACAACCTTAATTCCCTTTTGCCACATAGTATAACATATTCACAAATTCAGGGGTTAGATTGTGAACATCTTTGGGAAGCCATCATTCTGCCTACCATATTTCTCAGACTGTAAACTCTTTGTGTGTCCTATATTTTTATCTGTATTTCTCATAGGTTTACTAACTATGTTTGGGTTTTGGTTCATTTCTTGAACTAATATAGGTTCTCAAAGAGTATCTAAGAAACTTTGGTGGGTTGTGACTTTCAGGTATTAAGCAAATTGCATTAAAATTTGAGTCTGAAAAATATGTGGCTTAAAAAAGCCCCAACAAGTAGTTCCCATTGTCTGTACAAATTTATAATATTAAGAAAGAAAGAAAGAAAGAAAGAAAGAAAGAAAGAAAGAAAGAAAGAAAGAAAGAAAGAAAGAAAGAAGGGAAAGAAGGAAAGAAGGAAGGAAGGAAGGAAGGAAGGAAGGAAGGAAGGAAGGAAGGAAGGAAGGAAGGAAGAAAAAGAGAGAAAGAGAGAAAAAGAGAGAAACAGAGAAAGACAGAAAGGAGGGAGGGGGGAGGGAGGGAAGGAGGGAAGGAAAGAAGGAGGGAGCTAAGGAAGGAAGGAAGGAAGGAAGGAAATAAATAAAGAAGAAATTTAATGACATTGCTTTGCAAAAATAAGGGAGTAAGCCAAGAAAGAAGATACAGTGTCTGGGAAACAGGGCAGGCAATATAGGGTAGGGGAGAAGGGAGTTCTCAGCATATAACAGGCCTGAACACAACCAAGCCAGATGGGAGCAGAAGAATGTGGGATCCCAGTAGGGATGTCTTTAAGACTGTTAAAATGGCACTGCTAGATTACCTTGTGTGTCTGAATGTACTGGAAGGATATCAACACTTCTTTTTAAAAGTTAAGGGATGAATCACAAAAAATTAAGCAAATGAAAATATCAGGCAATTATTGCCAGAGAAAACTAAGCACTGTACCATAAAGAAAATGTATTTATGTTATAATGTATAGCTTAGCTGTGAATAAAATTTTTAAAATCATAATAATGTAAACATTGGATATTGATTGAATGAAAATTATGTTATAATTACATGAGAGAATGAAGAAGAGATGGGGGAAGAATATGTGGGTAAGAATCAAATTCCCATCTTACATAGTAGGAAGTCAGATAAAAATCTAAAACTGAAAAAAAATAAAGAAATAGGAGCCTAAGAATACTATTTATAAATGAGGATAAACAGCTAGAAGAGCAGATGTTATTGCTAGCGAAGTTTGGGGAAGAGCTCCTGGATTGTTATTTGACTGTTTAAACTATGTATGTGAACAAATTAATTAACAAAAAATTAAGACAAAAATTTATCCACATTTTGAAGAATAAAAGATAAAAATATAGGGATTATCTACACTTGAAATCTATGTAACTTTACTAACAATTGTCACCCCAATAAACTTTAATTTTAAAAAAAATGTAGGGATTATTTATAAAAGTAAAATCCCTATATATGTCTCTCTCTCTCTCTCTCTCTCTTACCCCCTCCACCCCATGGCAAGTAGTACTCCACAGGAATTTTTATTCTAACCCAAATGATATTTGTTTTGTTCCTTGATTCTATAATTAAAAGACTTCAGTATAATTGAGTCAACTAACAAACCAATGAGACAGGCCAGGTAAATGTCCTCTGATGGTACTGTACAAAGTGATTAAGAAGAACTGCACTTGGAGTGGCAGGGTATTTCAGGGAGAATTTTTAACAGATATGAAAGTAGTATTGATAAAGAAACAATTTTGCTTATGTTTCTGTCAAACTGAACTATTCACAGTTGCCTAAGTGTGCCATGTTTTTTTTCCAGTGGATTCTTTTCAATTTTATTAAATTTATTGGGGTGACATTGGTTAATAAAATTATATAGGTTTCAAGTGGACAATTCTATAATACATCATCTATATATTGCATTGTGTGTTCACCACCCAAAGTCAAATCTCCTTTTGTCCCCATACGAGGTCTGACAATTAGGTTCGCGAACTTGCCACTGTGCACTTACATTGGCAGCACTGTACAAACAGCCTTGTAAGGTTTCATAACCTTGACATATCAGTGTGTCACAGCTGTGTTCCTGTTGACATGTGGTGGTGTCTTGCTGAGTGGCGTTCATTGTTGTTGTTGCATGTTTTTGTGTGCCGTCTCAAGACTGTCTGTGTTTGAATTAGAGCAATGAACATGCATTAAATTTCTTGTTAAACTTAGCAAAAGTGGAAGTGAAATCAGGGGCATGTTAGTCCAAGTTTAGGGGATAATGCCATGAAGAAAACCGCAGTATAAAAATGGTTTAAACGTTTTACTGAAGGGAGAGAATGCATCACTGATGAAGAGAGGTCAGTAACGAGCAGAACTGATGAAAACATTGCAAAAATTCATCGAATTGTGTGTCAAAATCATTGGTTGACTGTGAGAAGCATAGCAGACCAAGTAAACATTGATAGAGAAACAGTTAGGAAAGTCTTAACTGAAAATCTTGGCATGAGAAAGGTGTGTGCAAAAATGGTCCCGAAGGAGCTCACCAATGGACAAAAGCAAAGGAAAGTTAAAGTTTTCCAAGACTTTTGGAGAGGCAAGACAATGTTTTGCGCCGTGTTATCACTGGTCATGAAGCATGAATGTACCAATTTGACCCTGAAACAAAGCGTCAAAGTACACAGTGGAAGTCAGCCAATTCTCCATGACCAAAAAAGTTCCATCAGTCCAAATCAGAAGTGAAAACGATGCTGCTAACCTTTTTTGATATCAGAGGGATTACTTATGAATTTGTATCAACTGGACAAACAGTTAACCAACTTTACTATTTAGAAGTGCTGAAAAGGCTGCACAAAAAAGTTAGACGAAAATGACCTGAACTTTTCACCAACAATTCATGACTCTTGCATCACGACAATGCACCAGCTCACACGGCACTGTCTGTGAGGGAGTTTTTAGCCAGTAAACAAATAATTGTATTGGAACACCCTCCCTATTCACCTGATCTGGCCCCCAGTGACTTCTTTCTGTACCCGAAGATAAAGGAAATATTGAAAGGGAGACATTTTGATGACCTTCAGGACATCAAGGGTAATACGATGACAGCTCTAATGGCCATTCCAGAAAAAGAGTTCCAAAATTGCTTTGCAGGGTGGACTAGGCACTGGCATCAGTGCATAGCTTCCCAAGGGGAGTACTTCAAAAGTGACCATAGTGATATTTAGCCATGAGGTATATTTAGCATTTTTTCTAGGATGAGTTCACGAACTGAACTGTCAAACCTCATGCGATTTCAAGTTCTTAAAATGAGCAAGACTCAAGCCCAGGGAATATTATGTAAGGGATTATTTTGGTTAAGACAACCAGGATGTGAATAATATTTTCCCCTGCTTCTCAAGATAACAAAATCTACCTCTGGTTTTGGACTCAATGTTTTTATTATACCTTACATCATTTCTCTAGGGATGATTGAAGGGAAAAAAATGTTGATTTTTTTTTTTTCCCAGTTATTTTGCTGGAGTGAACTGAATGAATGGCAAGAACTCTTTAGTGGAATTTTGAAGAAAAAAGGAAAGTTTTAAGGAACACAAAAATTTCGTGATCAACTTCTGAACTAAGAAAGCAATGAAATCTACATTATTTTAAATGAGTACTTTACAATAAGATACAGTGCAAAAAGCAAGATTTTTGTATTGTTTTCCGAGCTGTAGAAGAGTCTGTTCAATTCAGTGAAATGCTAAGGAAGAAGGGAACTAACATTTACAGAGTGCCTACTGTGTGATTTACGGAATGCCTGCTATCTTATGGGCACAGTGTGGTCATTTACAGTGCATGTAGCCCCCAGTGACATGCTAGTATCCTCATTTTTCAGATGAGAAAACTGTGATTCAAAGAAACGAAGCAACTTATCAGAGATCACATAATTTGTGATTCACGGGACCACAAGAAAATCCCTGTTTGTTTTTGTCCAAAGCATGTAATCATTCCGCCTTCCCACTCTGCCCTCAGGAAGTTAGCTGTCTAGTGGTGGATGTAAGAAACACTCAAAAACTAACCAAATTGGGTTGGAAACGGTAAGCCCAGGGTTAGCCTTCTAAGTGGAGCCTGGTTTGGAATTCCTTAGCATGGCAGAGTGGCTACCACCTGCCTGAACCCTTCAGCCCCACCTCAGAGACACATCTGATCAGCACGCTCAGTCATCCTAGTCAAGTCTTCCTGAGAAAAGTTAGGCTCGGTGCATTTCTGACTTTTACTCTGAGTACCTGCTTGCTCTGGCCCTTGCCTGGCTGGCCAGCTGGACCCATCTTATCCACTTGCCATCTTTCTCACCAACACCAGGCATTTTGCTTTTTTCTCAGTTTCTCAAACACTCCGATCTCTCTCTCACCCCCTCCCACCTTAGGGCTTTTGCACATGCCTGTGTTACGGGGTTAAGGCCCGGCTGCTTGTTGCCTCGTGAGCCAAAAATCGAGAGAGAAGGTTGGTGGAAAGAAAAGCAGGTTATATGCTGGCTTTCCAGGAGGATGGTGGACTCCTGTTCAAAGAAAAAGAGTTTAAAAGGTTTTAAGCTAAATTACATTGTTGAAGCAAACTAAACTTAGGGTACCCTTACAACAGTACCTGCAGTGTTCTTCAGCAATGCAATGTATTCCAATACTCACAGCCTCCCCCTCCTCACAAATCCATCAGGATTCTTAGATGGAATCACCAGGAAATGACTCTGGCTGATTTAAGCCCAAGAGAAATGTATTGGACTGTATTGGGGGGTGCACAGGATTTCCAGGAAGGCTGGAATACCAGGTTTGGAGAACAGGAAGAAACAAGCAAAGCTGGAGAAACAGAACTTCAGGCAAAATCACACCCAGAACCAGTCTGAAGAGGGATCTGTTGCCTTAGCCTCCGTGTGCAAAGCTTGCTTAGACAAGGGAATCCTGGAGCGCCTTCTCCTGAAACTGAACCTTGCTGTCACAGTCACTGATACCAAAAGAAATTCTTGACTCTGCTTCTTGGTATCACTAGTCCTGATTCACCAGTGCCTTGGACAGATAGTTCTGTTTGTCCAAGCCTAGGTCAAGTGCCCAAATGCTAAAACTGCAAGGAAGCCTACCTACGTGAGTAAATGGGCTTTGAAGAAGCCTGCCTCCTACCAAGACGCAAAGAGTGGGAAGTCCACAAATTTAGGAAAAGAATTCAAATGCTAAGTAGCCCAAAAGTCCCACTCCTCCCTTCTTCCCCTGCTTACCTTTTCAAGACTGACCTCTTTACAATTCAGGTCTTTGTTAAATTAACTCCTCAGAGGCCTTTCCTTGACCATCTTATCTTAAAAGATCTTCAGTCTATTATAACCTGCACTGGGTTTGTCCTGTCATAGCACGTATCACAGCTGATCGTCATTTGGACTGTAGGCACCTTGGCTGTACTCACATTGTTTCCCAGGGCCGTTGACATCCTTGCACAGAGCACTCTCAGTAAATAGCTGTTGAATGAACTAGTAAATACATAAATACTTAGAAAGCGGAGACTCGGCTTGATTTTCTTTCGATTAAATTATCTTTACATTGAAGAGTGAGTTTCTACAAATTACACTGAGAATGAATCCAATTACTTTATAGCCACAGCCGTAGTCAGCACATGGCAGCACAATGCCATGTACGATTTTGCATTCCTTTTTATTTAATTTAGTGGATGATATTTATCTAATGTAGGATACTTCTGCTATCTTTCTATAGCTTTTTACTCAGGAGTTTCTGCTCATAACTGGCCATTACGCTTACCTGAAAACATAGAGATTATGAAATACCTTTGAGAGGACATATCTTGCTATCTTGTTGCCTGTGAAAAATGAGGTATAATCTGTGTGCTGTTAGATGCCAACCATTTTCTTATAGAAAAGTTCATAATTAAGATCCAGAAGTGTCATTAATGACTAATGACTTTCCATCTATGTCAAGATCTGAGATCATTACACCTTTTAGGTTTGTCTTCCCCACCACTACACCTAACCCCTGCTTTTCTATACTGCAGCAGCTCAGTAAATATGCTTTTCATTTACCATCAGCTTCACAGGAATGAGTGTAGCCACTCAGTTGCCACTTCTAGCAAGCTGGCTCCCGGCTCTGTGCCTCTGGATCTCGAACATGCCTCTGGTTTAGTACTTCTCCACCAGAAGAATCTGAGATGCTGATGGCTAAGGCCTTGTCTTATAGAACTTCGCATTTTCCATAATGTTCAACATAGGCCTGGACACACGTTATTACTCTGTGAATGTTGGTTGCATGAGGCTAGGAGTTATTTCAGTCTTTTTAAAGTGTAGATGTTTCCTATTTCTGTATTTAGTGTAATGCTCTGTAGACACTGTCTACAATAACTGCAGCTGGATCCCTGTCCACCACCCTAGGAAGTCTAGAGCTTATGCTAAAAGGGCTTTGTCATGCAGGGTGTCATGTGGGGTCTCTAGTCCTGCTCCCGGCACAAGAACACAGGATATGGTGAGGCCAAAAGGGACACCCATGGAGCCATAGATAGGGGAGTCATACCACTATAGTCTTGCTGGCAGGTGGGTTCGAGATACAGGAAGCAGGAGCCACATGAGCTGCAACCCGCCGTCCACTTGTCTCTGCCAACCAACCTCACTTGCTAACTGCATCTGCCTCTCTGCAATCCGCAATCCACACTCCGCTCCTTGCTAGCTTAGCCACGGCAGTTATATCAGTGGCTAATGGCTAACCGGTAACAGCTGATCTCCAACTAGTCACAGCTGATGACCATCTACTACCTGAGCCAGCACCTTTCCACGTGAGGCCCAGCGCCTGGAAACTGCTCTCTGGGGCTCTGTCCCCACAGGCTTTTAAGGTTTATCTCTGAGAACTTTTTATATCCCTACCCAGTTGATGATAATTTTCCCCTCTAGGACCGTCTGACTCTCCTTTGCCAACTCCTCCTCTTCTGGGTCTGGTTGTCTCACTACCCAGAGGCACTCACTGTTAACATTTTGGCAAATTTCCCTCTAGTTTTTTCTCTGCATAATTGTTTACAAGTAGTTGAAATCATACTCTATATACAAACTCGTGTTCTTATGTTTTTTACTTGTCATTATAACAAAGGATTTTCTCACATCATCAAAATCTTCAGAAGCTTAATTTTTTAGCGGTAGTAATCGTTTCTACCATCTGTCCTGCACCACAATTGACTCTCATTATCCTCTATAGTTGGATATCCAGATTGCTTCTAGTTGTTTGTAATTACTGTAAAAAGTCATGGTAAATCTTTGTAAATAATTCTTTTGAAAATTATTTTTTAGGATGGACCCTCAGATGTTGATCAAACTGTTTAAAGATGTGAACATTTTTCCAACACTGAAAATTATTTTCCCTAAGACTGTAACAAAGTGCACACCCAATGCAAGCAGCTAAGAGTGTCTGTCTCTCTACCTATTGAGGCCTAGAAGTTCTAAATAGTTTCTAACTTGATAGCTATACAATTGTATTTCCTTGTTTACTACTATGGATTGAACATTTTCACAAATATTAGCCATTTTAGTTGTAATTATTAAATGTCTATTGTCAACTGTCTTTTTCTTTGCTTATTTATTTCTTTACTAGTGTACTAATATTTTTCTATGACTTCTATGAGTTCTCTGAATGTCAAAAAATAATGTGTATGTAGTACATTCCCTGATTTCAATCTAACTATTTTGCTGCCGAGCAGCTTGAAAATGATACGTGGGACATCACTCCTTGTTTTTGTTCCTTGTTTTCCTTGTTTACATTGTTCCAGTGTAAAACATGAGGTTGCAGTTCGTGATGTCTGAACTATTAGAATTGTAAATCAGTAATGAGTACCACTGTAATTACGTTGTAATTCATCAAAAATCCAATGGCTATTTCTTGAGTGCCCACCATGGACTAGACACTGTTCTCAGGGGTGGGGACATAATCTTGCTTTGGGCGGCCAAGCAAGATGGGGGCCTGCATCCCTGCAATTTACTGTCTTTACTCAGGTACCTTGATAATCTAGAGCACACCTGAGAACAGCCAAATCTCTGGAAATTGTGCAATTATTTAGAGAAGAGTATCTTAGGCAGTAAGTTAAAATGATGAGGGGGCTGTTAGTGAGAGAATTACAGATGGCACCAGGGACAGCTGGTGTGATGACCTCTCTTGCCCCAGTGTCCTAGAAGCTGACAATTGGAACCAGCTAACTTCACCTGCTCCTTCATTCCTATTCCAGCCTCTTTGTTTAATTTGGCTTCAAGGCCAGGGAAATACGACTACGGGATCCACAGTTGTGTGGCTTTGCTCCACGTCACCCTTAATGCTGATCCAGTTCTCACCTTATATTTCTAGTAACTGACTCATTTTTTAGGTTGTGTGTGACCAACTCCCCGCCTGCCATCCCAATTCTAGGAACGTATCCCCCATTTTATGTCTCCACCTCTGGCTTCCCTCATCACTACCTGATTCCCTCTGTTGTGCGGGGTGACAGGCAGAGTCTCTGCTCCCGCTCCCCGCACAAGAACGCAGGATATGGCTAGGCCAAAAAGGAACACCCACGGAGCCATAGGTAGGGAGTCATGCCACTATAGTCTCGCTGGCAGCTGGGTTGGAGACACAGGAAGCAGGAGCCACACGATCCGCAAACCTCACTCTGCCGCTTGCTAGCTCAGCCACCATCTTCTTGCTAGCCCCCATTTTCTGCTAGCGTAGCCACGGCAGTTATATTAGTGGCCAATGGCTCACTGGTTATAACTGACGGCCACTAGCCACAGCTGATGGCCATGCAATCACAGTTGATGGCCATTTACTACCTGAGCCAGCACCTTTCTATGTGAGGCCGAGAGCCTGGAAACTGTTCTTTGGGGCTCTGTCCCCACACCCTCCCTAATCAATTAGTTCTTTGAGCCTGGGCTATCTTGGTTGAAACTTAGCACCATTAGTCTCTATGGCCTGATTCTCATTTTCTGCCACCACACTTCTCTCATGAAGACCATCTGCCTGAATCTGATGCTAGCTAGAGTCACCCTTTCTGCAGCCTTCCCTCTTAGCTCCACCGATGTCTTTCTGTTGCCTCCAGAAAATATTTAGGAGAGGGAATCAACAGTGATAGAAGTGGAAGATAGGAAATCTGAAAAGAATGGTTTTGCGGAACTGTGGCTTGGATGACTGAGGGAATGATGGTTTCATTCAGCGAGACTGAGAACAGGAGAGGAGTAGGCTTGCTGAGAGAGATGACAGGACAGTTTTGGACACGTTGAATTTGAGGTGCCTGTAGTATCACCAGGAAATATATAGTGAAGAGTTGGGAACTCAGGAGATAGTTACATTACGTAAATATTTTTCAGTGTGTGTGTGTACATCTCTCTCTCTCTCTCTCTCTCTCTCTCTCTCTCTCTCTCTCTCTATATATATATATATATATATATATATATATATATATATATATTTATCTACATGTCTATATATCTGTATCAAGCTAGCTACTAGCTAGCTATATTCTTACATACACACAGGCAACATTTTCAAAGCAAAGCATCTGCCAGTGATCAAGATTTCTATATTCATGTATAGCTGGAAAGATCACTGAGCAAACCAAAGTTTCATTCCCATTATGTAAATCTGTACATGTTGTTAATCAACAGTTCTGTATACTTAGAAGCTCTTTTCCATGTTAATGTAGAAAGTCTTAACCGCCTGGAAATTTGCCTAAAGTCAGTAAGGTAAAATGTTGAATAAATATTTATTCAAACAGGAATATTACAGGTCAATGCTTCTAACTTGAAAAATTAATCAATCTGCATCTGATTTGGGTTTTCATAGGGTTTGTGATTTTTTTTTTTTGTATTTCACCTGCCAATTAGTAATTGTTTTCTACCCCTATGTTCGAAAAACAACATATTGAATACCCAAGAATAACTTTTGAAAAATGATACAAAATTTGATTCCACCACAAGAAACTAAATCAATACAAGAAATTCGGGGAGAAAAAGTGTATGTCCCTACCACGTTTGGGGGGTATATACTCCCTAATGGGGCACTCATAATTCCCATTACAGTTAATGGGTGTTGCATGAGGAGCATAAGCCTTGCTGTCTCTATCAGAAAAGGATTCCTTTTGTGTTGATCTCCTAGCTGTGTTTTCATTCTACCTTTTAAAACCATTACACCTAACAGAGTTTTGAGTGCATTATAGGTAACTTTAAGAAGCCGTCATTATCTCCTCTCTCTTAACCACATAATAGGGGGTAGAAAAGTGAGAGCACAGTATATACACCACGCTGAGGAGAAGGAACTTGCCTTGAATTTTTGAACCCTCAGCCTATTTTCTGTAATGCTCCATGGTGAATCACTCTTAAGTGCTCCATCATTCACTAGGATATGTGCTTCCTGCCAAAGGTTACAAGATTACAAAAGTATCCTTAGCTTAGGAGGGACTCATAATTCACCATCACCTTATTTTGACACTAAGAGAGAAAATATGTGCATCAAGGCAAGTATAGGAAGTAATGAAAAAAAAAACCTATATTATGTTAACAATGCAGCAAACACTCCAAAGGGAAAAATACAGACTAGAACAATAATAAGGATAATAGAAAAGTAATGCTGTGAAATTATATGAGGAGAGATTTGCTGATCAGCTCACGAACACTTTCCAGAGTGAAGATAGTTTCTTGAAAAGCTTCCCTTAGGGATAAGAGGAAATGGGAAAGTTAAGATGGCTCCCAAAGTTAGAAGAAATAGTTAGTTGTGTCAATGTTTCTAAAAGACAAGGTCAAGTACATTTCCTGAAGGTGAAGTGGAAGTATTTGGAAAAAATTGAAAACAACAGTGACTTGGAAAGAGCTGTTAATATGCAAAAGGTGAACAATCTCAAGGTCACAGAGGCAAGGTGATGGAAACCTCATGAACTTAGGCAACCAAGTGAAATCTTAGAGGACCTCTGATTAACATGTGGAAAAAATAATAGAGATACAATATTTATGAAAAGGTCCTAGGAAATAGTGCTCTTTGCTTGGTAAAAAGGTCACAGGAATGTATATGTTAAATGTTAGCACATTTTATTTTAGCAAAGTTATAACCAAACAAGTGACATGTTCAAAAGAATACTAAAAGTATAGTTACCGGAAAGCTTCATCACAAATGTAGCTACACCTTTATTTTTCACAACATAATTTCACCACAAACTTTGCATGATGAGGACGTATATCACAGGGTTGTCAACAAACAGCTGTAAATACTGTGGTTGACTACTTAGGAAAGACTTATCGGAATCTCTTGAATATTTTGAGATGTGTGGGTCACTGGGTAACAGAACACATTTCTAACCCTTTCAAATTCCTTCCTCTCCTGATTTGGGTATGTGCTACATCTTTCTGATGGTTTGTATGTTTGTTTATTTGTTTAAGTGCTACAGTTTGATATGCTACTTTCTCTTAACTTCTTTACTGAATATAACATATATACAATAAAGAGGACCCTTCTTAAAGGTAGAATATTTTATAGATTATATAAATCTGTAAAATTTATGCAATTTTCAATGTATAATTGTACAATGAATTTTTTGCAAACTATGTAAATTTGTGTAACCCCCACCCAGAGCAAGATATGGAATATTTCCAGCACTCTAATACCTTCCACGTCCCTTTCCAGTCAATACCCCTGTACCTCAATAGATACTCTTCTGACTTATATCATTAGTTTTGCCTGCTTTAAAATTTCATATAAATGAAATCCTGCAGTATGTTTTAAAATTTTTCCATAGGTTGGCATATTTGAGTTCAAGTATAAGTCTAGACATGAATTTGTTTAATAAATGCAAATTTTATCTATTACTATCCTCTCTTACAAACCATTCTGAGAACTTTGAAAATGCAAACCTCCACACCATCTTCCCCAAAGCAAAAATCCCTTTCAGCACTAATGCTCACTATACCTCCTTCTCAGCCCTGCCAATTTAAGTACTAGGAATGACATAGTGGTTTGAACTAAGTAGTATCTGGAGTACTGACCTTCCCCTGCCATTATAGTCTTTCAAATCAGTGCTGACAATGGGTTTTTAAAAAGTGTTAAATGAAATAAACATTGAATGAGACAAAAATGAAACAAAACACATGAAATGAAACAAAACAAAAACATGGGTTTTTTTGTTTTGTTTTGTTTTGTTTTTAGTTACACACACACACACACGTATGTATTTTAAAAAGTTCAAAGAGGCTGGCCACTCACTTCTTGTGTGTCCTTGCAAAAAAATATTATTTTATATATAGAACATCCTAATGAATCCACAAAAAAAGCTGTTAGAGCAAATAAACAAACCCAGCAAAGATATAGGATATAAGGTTAATACAGAAAATTCTGTTTTCTTATACACTAGCAATGAACAATCCCAACAGGAAATTAAGAAACCAATTACATTTACTATAGCATCAAAAAGAATTAAATATTAGGTAAAATTTAACCAAAGAGAACAAGACTTGTATACTGAAAATAAATTTTAAAATGCTGAAAAAATTAAAGAATGTCTACTGAAAGAAATTAATGAAGGACTAAATAAATGGAAAGATATTCCATGATTATAGATTGAAAGATATAATATTGCTAAGATGGCAATACTTCCCAAAGTGATCTATTGATTCAATATAATCCCAACCAAAATCCTAAATGGCCTTTATTGCAGAAATAGAAATATCCATCCTAAAATTCACATGTGATTTCAAGGGACTCTAAATAGCCAAAACAATCTTGAAAAAAGAGCAAAGTTGGAGGTCTCACGCTTTCTGATTTCAAAACTTACTACAAAGCGATGGTAATTAAAACACTCCATCATTCCAAAAGTTCCCTTATGCCCCCTTGGCAGTTAGTCAGTCTCCATTCTAGCCCCAGGCAACTACTGATTTGCTTTTTGACACTGTAGTTCTGCCTTGTCTAGGATTTCATAGAAATACAATCATGCAGCATGAAGTCATTTACATCTGGCTCCTTTCACTTAGCCTGATGTTCTCAAGATTCATTCATGCTGTTGCATATTTGAGTAGTTCATTCTTCTCGATTGCTGAGTATTATTCCATTGTATTACAATTTTATTAATATCTATCTATGCACCAATTAATGGACATTTAGCTTATTTCCAGTGTTGTTGTTTTTTTGTTAGTTTGTTTATTGTTTTTATTTTTTACAATTTCATTCTGCTGTGTCAAATTCTAGATTTTTAAAAATTTGTCCCATTTGCAACTAATTGGAATTCTTGAATCTGTGGATTGGTGGTCTTCACGAGTTGTAGAAAAGTGTCTTTTCAGTTATTGCCTCTGCCTTATTCTCTCTCCCCTTTCCTTCTAGAACTTTATTAGATACTTATTAGACCTCATCCACCTATCTTCTATATTTCTAAATCTTTCACATATTATCTTTTTGTCTCTGTACTGCATTTCTTTAGTACTATCTTCTAATACACAAATTTTCTCTTCTTGACCTGCCACTAGTATTTCTAGGACCTTGGGAAAGAGTACAAAAGGAAGGTTATATGGTATATGGATATATTTAAAAGTTAGAAATCAAGCTAACAAATAATTAAATAAAGCATATTCCATCCTCCTATCCTGACAAATACCATGTTTGAATTTAAAATTCTTGGATACCTAGAGCACTTCCTTATCATATAGTGGCACAGGGACAGCTACCCCCTAACTGCGAGGCCCAAACCCCTGTTTGTATCCTCAGCTCCATACCACACTGCAAGGGACAACAAGTATACACATCTAGACACCCAACCTACAAATCCATCCATAGCCCCACAAGAGCATTTCTTGGCCACCCTTGAAAGCTCAGTCTACCCTTAGGAGAAAAGACCTGGGAAAGAGGTCTGCGTAAGGAATTGGAAGCAGGCTTGGGACCATTGGAGCTGGGAATTTCAGGGTCCCTGCTACCAGAGTTATGATCTAGAAGGGGGCATGTAGACGCCACATAACCACTTATATCCTTAACCATGCAGGTTCCTTGTGATTAGATGAAGGCCAGAACGAACTCCAAAGTACAGGGCCCAAGCCCGTATCTGAGGGAGCTACTGTACTACTCTCTTTAGCTATGTTAAGCCCATTTATTGAGTTTTTTATTTCAGGTACTGTATTATTAATTTCTAGAAGTTCTACTTGGTTCTTTTGACAATCTTCTGTTTTAGTCATATGTTCTGTTCCTTTTATTTTTTTCTACATGTTAACCATTTTTATTTTATAGCCTGTGTCTGATGATTCTAATATCTGAAGTCTTTGTGGATCTTATTCTGCTGTTGTTTTGGTTGATTGGCTCTTGCTTTTGGTGCCTTCTTTTTTTGTGTTTTGTGATTTTTGAGCCCATATTTTCTGAAATTTATCTATGTGGAGTTTCTCAAAGCCTGGAATAAGGATAGGTTCCTACAAAAAGCTCCATATTTGCTCCTCCCAGGCACCTGAGTATATAACAAGTCTGAGACAACCTTAAATCAAATTTTCAGTCTATATTTTTATAAACCATTCAGATAATGAAATTTCAGGCTGAAAAATCCATGTTAAGGCCCACTTGTGACTGAACATTCTCAGAGGAGATTTGTCTCCTCGTTCCCATCCCACTCAGTGCCAAAGTTATTGGGTAATTTTCCGGGAGTGGAGGTGGATTTCTTACATCCAGGATTTATTGGGAAGTTATTCAAAATCCCAGTCTAGAGTAGACTTTTGGCTTTGTCTCTTGTGATTTGACTCCTATAAGGCTGTGAAAATTCACCAGATTAGGCAACTGTCCTCTAAGTTTCCACCTTCTTTTGTCTTAAGTATTCCTTACTTTCTTGCCAGTTCATTGAATCAAGAAGAAAGGTATTTTATTCTGCATTTTTAGTTGTTTTCAGTGGGCAGATCAGTTGGGGTACCTGCTTTGTTATGAAAGTCTTACACTATCTTAACATTTCTCCAATCTATTTTTCTTAATTCTCACTGCTAATGTGTTGGTTCATTCATATGTAATTTCTGGCTCCATCCAAAAGCCTTGTAATGGCATTCCCTGCATCTAGTCTCTACCCTGCCTCTTCTCTCCATCTCCCATTCCTCCAACCAAGTTGTATTAGTAAGGGTCTCAGCAGGAATCAGATTTCACCCAAATAGCTCAAATGAAGATACTTTAATGAAAGGACCAGTTACAGAAGGGCTAGCAGAGATAAGGAAGTAAATAAGAGTTGACGATGCACTTAGAAACTAGCTACAAAGGAGATGTGTTGTGCAGGAGACCCTGCTCGCAGTGCCATTTTTCAGGCGGGGCGGCCTGCGGGGTCTCTGCTCCCGCTCCCCACACAAGAACGCAGGATATGGTGAGGCCGAAAAGGAACACCCATGGAGCCATAGGTAGGGGAGTCATACCACTATGGTCTCACTGGAAGCTGGGTTCACCGGACATGCAACCTGCCGTCAGCCTTTCCGCCAACCGACCGACCGACGACTCTCCTCCGCTCTCTCGACTCTGTTCCTCTCCTCTCTTCCCCTCTCTTCGGCTCTCCTCTTCCGCTGTCCTCGGCTCTGCTCGGCTCTTCGGCAATCCTCGGCAGTCCTCGGCTCTCCTCCGTAGCCACAGCAGTTATACCAGCGGCCAATCGGCTAACCGGCCACAGCCGACAGCCAATGAGCCACAGCCGAGCCAGCACCTTTCCACGTGAGGCCGAGAGCCTGCAAACTACTCTCTGGGGCTCTGTCCCCACAAGATGCTAAGAGACAAAGAGAGAAAATAAAGTTTCCAGAGCCCAGTGAAAGGTAGAGTCATGGAGGAGGGGCCACCCGGCAGAAGCTGTAATCAATAGAGGGATGAAGCTGCTGCTAGAGATGTAACATCAAAGGAGAGAAGGAGTAGGGAAGACATGCCCCATTTCCTTTCCCACCTACCTTCTGATAACTTTGCCTAGGCCTCTCTTCAGTCAAACCTAACCACAAGGCAGTCTTCAGAGAAGCTGAGATCAATCCTCAGAGGCATAGAACTTGAGAAGGGAGGGCAGAAAATCAGTCTGATGGCCAAAAAATACCAGCACATCAGCCTTTTGCAGACCACTTTAAAAGGTCAGTGGTCTAACACGCTAACCGTATCATACTATCCTCCTACTTAAAAGTCTCTCAATGGAATTACACCACCTTCAGGACTAAATCCAAACTGGGATATGTGATTTTGCCCCTACTTATGGCTTCATTCCACAGTCCTTGTCTTAGCCTGCAGCCGTTCTGAATAATGGACAGATTCTCCTGTAGTCCATGCTCTCACACCTTTGTACATTGGCCACATTCTTTCCTCTTCTTTTTTTTTTTTTTTAAATTTTATTTTATTAAATTTATTGGGGTGACAATTGTTAGTAAAATTACATAGATTTCAGGTGTACAATTCTGTATTACATCATCTATAAATCCCATTGTGTGTTCATCACCCAGAGTCAGTTCTCCTTCCATCACCATATATTCGATCCTCCTTACCCTCATCTCCCACCCCCCACCCTCTTTCCTCTTCTTAAGGCACCTTTCTGCATCTTCTTTGCTTGGTTAATTTCTACTAAACCTTCCAGAATCAAAGACTTAGCTCTGGAATCCTGAAAATTTTCTTTTCCAAAGTGTTTCGATCATTTCCCTACTTAATTAGATCATAATACTTAGTTGAACTGAATATCCCTTCTATCTCTCTTCAGAACAGAGATATGCATTTTAGCTTGTACATATAGCACCCACCACATTCCTGGTACATCATAGGCAATCAATAACAATTTTTCAAATTAATACTGTGTTTCTCCAAAAATAAGACTGGGTCTTATACTAATTTTTGCTCCAAAAGACGCATTAGGGCTTATGTTCAGGGGATGTCATCCTGAAAAATCATGCTAGGGCTTATTTTCAGGTTAGGTCTTTGTGGGGACAGAGTCCCAGAGAGCAGTTTCCAGGCTCTCGGCCTCACGTGGAAAGGTGCTGGCTCAGGTAGTAGATGGCTATCAGCTGTGACTGGTTGGCCATCAGCTGTAACCAGTTAGCCATTAGCCACTGATATAACTGTCGTGGCTGCATTGGTTGGTTGGCAGGCAGACAACTGGGTGGCGGATTGCAGATCATGTGGATTCTGCTTTCTGTGTCTCGCCCGGCTGCCAACGAGACTGGGGTGCAGGAAGACCCCTTGTTGGGGTACTGGCGGATGTTTGCTCCCTGTATCTCCAACCCAGCTGCCAGCAAGAATATAGTGGTATGACTCCCCTATCTATGGCTCTGTTGGTGTTCCTTTGGGCCTCACCATATCCTGCGTTCTTGTGCGGGGAGCAGGACCAGAGTCCCTGCATGACAGTCTTATTTTCGGGGAAACAAGGTAAATGAAAACTAAGTGTTAGGAAAGAAAGAAGAAATAAACAAAAAGGTAGTACAGGAATACCTCGTTTTATTTTACTTGTTTTTATTGTGCTCCACAGATGTTGAGTTTTTTAACAAATTGAAGGCAAGACTTTCCACCAGCAAAAAGATTATGACTCACGTTATTGTGATACTCATTTTATTTCTGTGATCTGGAACCAATCCTGCAATATCTCCGAGATATATCTGTATAGGTATAAAGTTCTCTGAAATTTTAGATTATGGGGAAAAGTCTCAGAATTTGAAGGATTTTCTTTCTCAAATTTCTTTCTGAGCTATTGATCTTGTATATAGGCAGAGCAAGCTAAGTAAAAGACTAGGCACAGGCCCAAGGACTTAAATTTGAATCCTGAAGTTTAATCCTAGACTTGGGCAATGTCCTTCTGGAATATAAAAAAGACACTGCTTTGGTGTTAGCTTTAATTCTTGCCAAATGATGCTTTAGTTTTAAAAAATATGTATCAACCCATAAATTTTTGGTAAATTCATATTCCAATAACTTTTGCTTTCTTTGTATATTAAATAACTCAACAACTGTGGAAACCATTTTTGCTTGGTTTAGATTTCAATAGTATAAAATGCTTTCTTTTCACAAATTCTTTGAGAGAAAATTTAAATGCTACCGACCGCAACAAAGTACTGGAGAATTATTTACTATGCTGATTAATATAGTCTTATTTATTTATTTATTATTTTTTCCAACGGTATTTTATTTATAGGCTCAAATGAATATTCCATATGCACATGATGAAATTTAGGAGGAAATATAGGAATCAGAAGTTTTTATTACTAATTTTCAAAACTTTACTACTCCAGCTAAGCAAGTTTACAACAACGAATACTAGTAAAAACTAAGTAAAGGTTTACAAATCTTTTCCTAATTCAAGACCATTTCTCACATTTTTTGACAGAATGGGTTTACACTACATTTTCAAAATTTAGATTTTTGCCTAAGATGCCACATGTAACCTCTATAAGTAATTTTTTTTTTTTTTTTTTTTAAGGAGGGCGCAGCTCACAGTAGCCCATTCGGGCTTAAACAGGCAACCTTGGTGTTATTAGCACCACGCTCTAACCAACTGAGCTAACCGGCCACCCATACAAGTAATTTTTTAAAAAAACTGGTAAATATACCCTAAAAAGTATTCTTTACCAAAATGTGCAGTGCAATATATAAAGTCACCACCTGCTTAAAATGGTGGTCCAATGGTGAGTCAAAGATTTTAAGATGTAATGTACACCATTGTCAACACCCATCAAAAAACGGAAAATAGAAGTGCTGGAAGCTTCCCACTGGAATTTTGAAGGAAGAAGGCCTCCAAGCGGGGAAGCACAAGACTATGAAACTACATGTCCCAGCATAGTTTGCGAGTACTATTGACCACAACTCCCAGAATGCACTGCTCCCCGCACGTAGGTTTTCCTTGGAGCTGGGGCTTGTAGTTCTGCTGGGTCGTGTCTGCCGTGCAGCGTATGCAGTGTGCAGGTTGCTTACTATCCAGAGGATATTAGCAATAATCTCCCACTGTTTGGCAAAGTGGAAACACTTCGGTTCCCCGGGCCGGCTGTCTTCTTTTGTCTCATCTGTTCGATTCTGTTTTACACAGGTAAGTCTCGGAGGGGCTACATTCCCGGCAGCAGGGCCCCACCCCTTCTTCCTGGGAGCGACCTCGTTCTGATGAAGCCTTTTGTCTCTAAGCTCTCGCCGTAGCAGCCGCCGCCCATCCCTCTTTGTGTGCTCCGGGAAGCCGAGGAGCTTAGTAGCGGTGACTGTTGGTGTCGGGAGTGAACGAAAGGGACGGTACCGGGAGCTTGCAGGCGGGAGGACTCTTCCTCATCCCGCCACCTGACAGGTGGGTTGACTGTTCTTTCCTCCAGGCCCGCCTGTCTGCTGTGTCTCACGTTAGGACTCAAAAGGGCGGCTTGGGAGTTCCTACTGACATTGCCGCCAGGCCTGGCTCCGGGAAGGGAGGCCGGGAGAGTGAGATGTGGTGACTCAGGAAGGCCAGGGCGATGAGTTCCCTTCTTGACCCTCTGGAGGTGGTTCGAAGAGCCTCAAGACTGGTCGGGCGCCCAGCGGCCCCTCCCCTGGACGCACTGTGCTGGTCGGCGCCCTCTTGGCCGTGACGCCAGGGGAGGAGTGCCTCCTTATCGCCTTGCTCCATTTTACACATAGAAATCAGTACTACTTGCATTGCGTTTTCCTTCACTGTTTGTGTGTTGGAAAGTACCCGAACGCGGAGGTTGTATCACAAAATTCCAGGGACGTTCCCTTCCTGGGAGTTTTAAGAAAGTGAATGTGTCAGTCATTGAGGCTCCGCCTTCTGTGAGGATGAGCGGGCTGGTCAGCTGTCTGTATAATAGTTAAGCCGGTCAAACTTTGTTACTGGGCTTTGACTAAAAGTATATTTACTTTAAGTATATTTGATAGCAAATGATGGTTATTTCTGTGTTTCGTTTGTGCACAGTATTACTAGTACATGGCTCTTTTAGAATTGACAGGAATTTTGTGTCCGACCGCATATTGTTTTTATCAGATTGCGAGGAATGAATACAAAACTCTGGTAATAGATTTGATCTGTATGGTATAACCTAAGTTAAGGTTCTTAATGCGAACCAGTGTCTTTTGTTTTAAGAGCCAGAGACATGTTACATTTGGGCGTGTGAACATTAAAAAGCTATGTGCTAGCTACTGTGCTCAACTCTAAATAATATCTATTATAAACGTTTGTTTTTCAAGTCTTAGTAATTGATATGCTTCCATTATTTAAAAATTACAGCTTATGTATTCTCTTTACATAGCATTGAACTTCATAGCCTCTTGAGACGATTCTCTTCTTGAAGACAAAATTTTTAAGAGCGCTGCTTTTACCAATGTAATGGTGATTCTGAATGTTTATATGCTTCTTAAGGTCACAAACATGTCGGACAAAAGTGAATTAAAGGCAGAGTTGGAACGAAAGAAGCAGCGGTTGGCCCAAATCAGAGAGGAAAAGAAGAGAAAAGAAGAAGAAAGGAAAAAAAAGGAAGTATGTTTGATTTTAAAAAAATAAGTTTAATATAAAGTAATTGAATTTTATTTCAAGTACTTATACCTGTGTATAGTACTTCCAGAATAGTTAAAATATCCAGCAGTTGCGACTGCAAATTATAGCACTATAGGTGATTCTTATTTTAAAGAAGCCAGGTATTTGAAAATGACAAAATAGTAAGTTAAACTATGATGTTTTTACTGAATAAAAATATTTCATATAGATTGATGTATTTCTATATTTATAAAAGATCAATTTACATATTTAGTCTTTTAGGAATATGTTTATTATATAAAGGGGCATCTGTTCATAAAATGTGGCATATGTATGTCATAACTTAGTTTGGATTTTGAACTTATCTTAATATTTTAATTAGTCTGAACTGCTAATAATTTGTCAGAGTAGGTAGTATTAATGACAGAAATATGTAATAGAGTATTTAATTGATGAGGTGATTTGTTATTTTCTTTATCATGAGTTAGTCTTTGAAATAATTTAACCAAGTAATGGGTTTGATGGCATCATAAAGGTGGACCAGGTAATTTATGTCTTCTGATTTTTGTTATTACCATTTATTTACTCATGTACAGGAAGTATACATTAACCATGAGCTGGAGATATTTTACTTGCTCCTATGTTGAAAGGTACATTTATCCATACAGAAACTTTCTAGACAGATTTGTGTACTTTCATCACAGATGTTTTGAATGGCCAGTGTAAGAGAATTTGTCCTAAGTGTGACATTAGTATCCAGTTTTTCTATGTGATAGCTTAAACAATAGCCAAAACTTGTAGAAATCTCTTAGGAAAAAAGAAAAATCAAAGATAAGATTTATGTGCAGCATTGGTATGACGCCGTAAAGGCCTGTAATTAAAGACTTTTCTGGTTTATTCTGACTCTTTCTGTGATACATTATTATAAGAGGTTTGGAGCTTTAAGTTATTTATTTCATTAAAAGCTAACTGGTAGAAGCATAAGTCAGACTTGGAGAACCGTTACAATGTAATATCTATAGCCTTAAACCCTTCAGTGTTGAGAGCAAATTTAATTTTTGTTTTATAAGGATGGCCATAAGTGACCTCTAAGGATTTTCTGTTGCATGGTTTATATCTAATTTAAAGTTTATAAAACATTACAAGAGATAATAGTATTAAACAACGAGTTTACAAATATATTCTTATGTATAGATAAACTGTCAATTTGATAGTATAGTCTTCTTGGCTATTTTGATGAAAATTTCTGATGCGTTTTCTTAAGTTAAAATGGTATCATAGAATATCATGACTAATGAAATTCACTGCAGATAGTTGTGTGAGTAATAGTTGTTCAGTCAGAATAGGCATTTAAGATGCACAGTAGTCCCTCCTTATCTGCAAAGGATATGTTCCCAAGACCTCCGGTAGATGCCTGAAATCACGGCTAGTATCAAACCCTATATATACCATGTTTTTTCTTGTACATACATACCTATGATAAAGGTTAATTTATACATTTGGCACAGTAAGAGATTAAAAACAATAATACCATTATGCACCACTTAATGACATGTATGTGTTTTGAGATGAATGTGTTCTGAAAAATGTGTCATTAGGTGATTTCATTGTATGAACATCACAGAATGTGTACTTACACACATTAGATGATATAGCCTACTACCCACCTAGGCTACAAAGGTTATATGGTGTAGCCTGTTGCTCCTAAGACTACAAACCTGTACAGCATGTTACTTACAAAACAATATGACATTAAATCAGCGTGGTACATACGTGTAAACACATGGGAAATGAGATGTACACATATGTGGCTGCTGCTGGCATAACTGTTATGTGTGCTGTTTTACGGCACATTTATTTTTTATAAATAGAAAGAGTACACTCTAAAATGATGTTAAAGTATAGTATGGTAAATATATAAAGCAATAATAGTCATTTATTATTATCAAATATTAAGTACTGTCCATAATTGTATGTGCTATCCATTTATACAACTGGTATCTTTATTTACACCAGCATCGCACAAACACGTGAGCAATGTGTTGTGCTACAACATCACTAGGTGATAGGAATTTTTCAGCTCCCTTATAATCTTATGGGGCAACCGCCGTATTTCTAGTCCATCGTTGACCAAAATGTTATGTAGCACATGACTGTAATGAAATGGAAAAATTATAATGTACTGTAATAAAAGTTATGTGAATGTGGTCTCTCAGCAAGCTAGCATAAATTTATTTTTCCCTCTTTACAATTACACGGATAGAATATTCTTACCATAGATCTTAGCAACCTCAGCATACAATTTCTTTTTCTTATTAAGTCAAGAATTTTCACCTTTTCACTTAAAGGATACACTTTATGGCTTCTCTTTGGCATATCCTATATCTTCGGCTTTGGGGCATTATTAAGTAAAATAAGGATTCCATGAATACACGCACTGTAATACCACGATAATTGATCTGATAATCTAGATGGCTGCTAAGTGACTTATGGGCGGGTATCATATACAGCATTAATATGCTGGACAAAGGGGTCAGTCACATCCTAGGCTGGCCGTAGTGGGACAGAGATTTCCTCACGATACTCACAACAGCGTGCACTTTAAAATGTACAGATTATTTATTTCTGAAAATTTCCACTGAATAGTTTCAGGCTGAGATTGACCATAGGTAACTAAAGTCACGGACAGCAAATCTGCAGATAAGGTGGGACTACTATATATATGAAACTTTCCTTGAAGGCTTAAATTTCACTTGGGATGTTTGGGATGATCTGAGAGTATTGATGCTCATCTAGTTTAACTGGAAGATTTTGCTAACACTAAATGGCTAAAATAAAAGCTGGCAAGAATTCCATTTTAAAATGTTTTGTGATTTCACTGATATGTGGTATATAAACCAAAAACAACAAAAGAACAAGACAAACAAATGAGAAACAGAAACTCATAGACACAGACAATAGATTAGTGGTTGCCAGAGGGTAAGGGGGGGTGGGGAGTGGGGGGTGGGAGATGAGGGTAAGGGGGATCGAATATATGGTGATGGAAGGAGAACTGACTCTGGGTGATGAACACACAATGGGATTTATAGATGATGTAATACAGAATTGTGCACCTGAAATCTATGTAATTTTACTAACAATTGTCACCCCAATAAATTTAATTAAATAAATAAATAAATAAATAAAATAAAATAAAAAAATGTTTTGTGCTATGCAAAAGTGAATTTTACCAAACCCAACCATGTTTTTATCATAAAAATAAAACCTATAGTTTATAAAATGAAAATACTTTTGTCTAGATGCATTTGTGACAAGCATCCTTACCTAAAGTTGCATAAATACAATGAAACTGCCTATAGAAGTTTGAGGTACTCGTACTTTTTCAACAAATTGAATTGCCTGTTAACTTAAAATTGTTATCTTTTAAATAATTCCATTTTTTTCATAGAGTTATAATATTTATATCTAAGATTTTGTGCCATTGGGGCACAAAATTCCTGACTCTGGATAGCAATTGAAAACTGTAGATAATTACAAGTTGACAATACTTTTAGAATTTATCTGTTGGGAAAATTTTTGTGGGAACTCTTTGATTACATACAAAAATGGATCAATTTAGTACATACCTGTAGTTTGGAGATTACTTATTAGAACTCTGTTATGAAAGATTTTCATTTAAGGACTATGTGTATTCAAAACTAAGTCTACCCCTAAAAGTATACAGTGTTAGCACATTTTTAATATATTTTTTGCAAATATTGCATACTATACATAAACTTACGTTTTTAACTTAAAAAATTTAGACTGATCAGAAGAAGGAAGCAGTTGCTCCTGTGCAAGAAGAATCAGATCTTGAAAAAAAGAGAAGAGAAGCTGAAGCATTGCTTCAAAGCATGGGGCTAACTCCAGAATCCCCCATTGGTAAGGATAAGAATATATCCATTTATAAGAGATAGATGTATTATCTGTTCAGCTCAGATGTACCTGGATAAGTTAGTTCACTTAATAAATTTACATATTTTTCCTATTTGTGTCTCTTAAATATTATTAACCTTATAATTTATTTGGAATTGTCTGTTTTCATATGTGCTAATACATGGTTATTTTGTTTGTTCAAAAGAGCTGCAAGATTATGTTTATTAACATATACTGAACCACCAGTTTACTTTTCTTGTTAAATCAGTAATTTATTTCAACAAATATTTGTTGAACAAGTTTTCTCTGCATACTGTATTAAGCTCAAAGATGACTGATTCCTGATCTTAACTCTATTTTCCTGTCTGTAGGTTAGACAGGTATAATCAACCAAAGTTCTAAAAGTATATTAGTGTTCAAAGGTGTAGGAGGGGAACGAGAAGCTTATGGCCTTCTGCTTTCAATACTAATATGGAAATAATATTGGTAGCTAATTTTGACAGTGATTGACTTAATCCTATTCTTTTTTTGTGTTACTTCATTTTGATAGCAGTGCTAGACCAAAAAGCTGAAATAGTAGAGATATTGAAGACAGGTTCATATCCGAAAGCATTAAATATGTTTACTTAAAACAATTTTGAGCTGGGTGTTGTTACATTGTACTTTAGTTTGAAATGGCTGTTGTCCTTTAGGAACCTAAAATTTCAGGGGTAGCTTGTGGGCTAATTCTGTCTAGTGCAGGGAACAAATACTAGAGATGGTAACTGCTGTATCCCTGTTGTGAAACTGCAACATGACTGTCCTTAGAGCTGTCCTTATTTCTAAAAGGTTTCAAAATGAAAAATCTCGTTATTCTTATGGTCGTCTTGTTATTTCTTTCAGTTCATTTGCCTTTTCTTTATTGGTAGAGTTTGAAGATTGAAATATATTAATTTTTATATCTTTATTTAGTAAGCTTATGTTGCATATTGCAGTTTTAAAACTAAATGAGTCAGAACACTATTATCTCGTTTTAAAAAAATACCAAGTTGCTTGTTAGTTGTATAAGTCTTCGAGTGATTATTTTTTCCAAGCCTTTGGCTTTTGTTTTACTCCTGTAGGATTTTTTCCTTTTCTGTTCTTTTCAGGACATCAGTTTCACTGAATTCACTTGCTCCTATTTCTTAATTCATAGCCCACCTCCATCCTCGATTCTTGAAAGATCATTCTTTAGTTGTGTATATGTGTTTGTGTGTGTTTTTCCCTTATTCCCCATCTCCAATTTCATTCTTCTTTCCAGTCTTACATTAAATACTTACTCTTGCATTTTTAACTTACGCCCTTTTGATCTGTCCTACATGTGTTTACATTTTTCAAGGTTTTTATATATGTGTGTTGTTTTATATACATAAATGACATTGTGCAGTATGTCTCATTCTGTTTATTTTTTTCCTGTCAGGCAGTATTATATTTGAGATCTATCCATGTTGCTGTATACAAATCTAGTTATTGATTTCTGACTCATGCACAATATTCTGTCATATACTGCGCCATATTTTACTTACCTGTTGCCAAGTGATAGGCACTTAGATTGCTTCTATCTCTTTGCTTTGCTGTCACAAACAACACTGCAAAGAATATAATCTTTCCCTTAAGGACTGTAGAAGAGTTTCTGTGGGGTGAATGCCCAAGAATTGACTTGCTGTGTTATTGTGTGTAGGATTACTTAAATCGATTAAGTTCTGCATACCACTCTCAAGTTTACCCTCCCACTACCAGTGCATGAGAAAGGAACTGTTTCACCATATTCACATTATTACTTGATATGATCCAATTTTATCCAACTTTCTAATTTTTGTCAACTTGATTGTGTGTAATGCCAAAATGTTTTAATATTCATTTATCTGATTACAGCAAGGTTGACCATTTCTTCATATATCTATTAAGTATTCAGATTTTTCCCTCAATGAATTCCATATTTATGTTCTTTTCCCCCTTACCATTGGGGTTCTTTATCTTGCTGACTTGTAGGAGTTACTTGTATATTTTTGAGAGGACTTCTATGTTTTAGGCTTTTCAAAAATACCTTCTCACAGTCTATTACCTGTTAACTCTGTTTATAGTATCCTTCATTGAACAGAATCCTTCATTTTGATTTGTTCAAATCCTTCACTTTGATATAGTCAAATCTACCAATTACAACTTTTTCTGTGCTTTTTGGTTTTCTTAAAAAAAAATTCCTTTCCTACTTTGAAGAAATAAATACATTATTTTACATTTTTCTGTTAGGTTTTATAGTTTTAGCCTTTACCTTTAGATATTTGGGTCACATTTTTAAATATAGTATGAGATAGGGATCTAAGCTAATTTTTCTCTATATCGTTAGCTGATTTTCTCAAAACTGTTTATTATATAGTCCATCTTTTCCTCCACTGATACCTGGTGCCAACTTTGCCATATAATCAGTTCCCATATACTTACGGGCATTTTTGGGCTCTGTATTTTCACTGTTGATCTATTTGTCTGATTTTATAGTGTTAACCCACAGTTTAAATCCTATGGCTGTGTTATATCCTAGTTTCTGATATAGAAAGTCACCCTCTCCTTTTCTCTTTTTTCAAAATAGCCCTAGCTTCATAAACGTTTTTCTTTCCCTCAAAAAAATTTAGCTTAAGTTTCCCCCAAAATCTTGCTGCACCATACACTGCATTTAGTACATGTTCTCAGTCTTTCTAAATCTAGAAGATCTTCTACACACGCACTACTTTTTGACCCAAGTTAGTGACTTGTTAAAGAGAGTGGGCCAACTGGTCTCTAGAAGAGCCCACCTTCTGATGATTTTCTCACATTTAGCTTTATTTCTCCTTTGATTTCCTCTTAACTGGAAATTAGAGCATAAACCTTGATTAGCTTCAGGTTGAACATCTTTTGGAAAGAATGTCTCACAGAGGAAGCTATGTACTTTATGTTGCATCACATCAGTAGCATATATGTCTGGATGTTGAGCTTTTAGTGATACCAAGATTGATTACTGGGGTACGATTATGATAACCAGGTTTCCATATCATAGTTACATGTTTTTTCTTCTTGCAATTAGGAAGTAATATCTGGAGGTGATACTTTGGCACCGTATGAATATTTATTTCTCCATCAACTTTTCACCAAATAGTTTTAATACTTACTGATGATCGTTATCTAAATCAGTCTTAATTAGAAGTTGCAGAATTATTTTTGCAATTTCATCATTTCTTCTATATTTATTTATTGGCTGAAGTTCTTCTGTAAAGGGGAGCTTCCCCTCCATAACTAGGGCTATTTGGTTACTTTAAAGGTATTTCCTATTAGAAAAAACAGGAGATGCTTAATTTTTTTCACTTTAATTACTAATAATCACCTCCAGAGGTGGCAGGTGAGGTTTTTTTGTGTATTTGTAAAATAGATTAGTTAATGTTTTATTCAGGATTTTTGTATATGTAGTAATAAATGAAATTTGCCTGTGATTTTCTTGTACTGACCATGTTCAGTGGCCATCTGGTTATGGTTTTAAAATAAATCAGATAGCTTTCCCTTTTGCTATTTTATAGAACAACTTGTAAAAGATAGGTATTACCTGTTCCTTAAAAACTTGATTAAATTGAACTGTAAAGCTGCCTGGGATTATGGCACTTACCCCCCAGGGGGTAGTGGAGAGCAGGGGTTTTTTTGTTTTGTTTTTTAACCATTTTAAGATATTTTGTTGTTTATTTTTTATGGTTATAGTCAATTCAAGTTTTCTGTTTCTTCTTGTATCAGGTTTTTTTTTGTTTTTGTTTTTTAATAATAAACATTTATTATCTCACAATTTCTGCCAGTCAGGAATTTAGTAGTGGCTTAGCCAAGTGGTTCTGGTCCAGGGTCTCTAATGAGGTAGAAGTCAAGATGTTAGTCAGAGTTGTAGTCATATGAAGTCTTGACTTGGGCTAGAGGATTTGCTTTCAAGGGGGCTCTTTCCTATGGCTGGCAAGTTGGTGTTGGTTGTTAGTGGGAGGGCTGAGTTCTCTCCATGTGAGAACTCAAGAGAGTTCTTGAGTATCCTTTTCCAAGTCAAGTTGTTGTCCTTTCAATCTTAGTTGTGGAGGTGCCGTTCAGCTTTAAGTTGTTGTCCTTTCAGTCTTAGTTGTGGAGGGCGCAGCTCAGCTCCAGGTCCAGTTGCCGTTGTTAGTTGCAGGGGGCGCAGCCCACCATCCCTTGCGGGAGTTGAACCGGCAACGTTGTGGTTGAGAGGACACACTCCAACCAACTGAGCCATCTGGGAGCTCAGTGACAGCTTCAGCTCAAGGTGCTGTGTTCAATCTTAGTTGCAGGTGGTGCTGCCCACCATCCCTTGCGGGACTCGAAGAATTGAACTGGCAACCTTGTGGTTGAGAGCCCACTGGCCCATGTGGGAATCGAACCTGCAGCCTTCGGTGTTAGGAGCATGGAGCTCTAACTGCCTGAGCCACCGGGCCGGCCCAAAGCCATTCTACTTTAAAAGCAACAACAAGATCTTATTGTTTAAATTTTAGGAAAATGCATAGTGGAAACAAATTTGAATACTTCATAAAAGAGGTATGACTTGATTTTTTTTTTTTTTTTTTTAACAATTAAGAGGCCAGTCTTAGGAAAGTTAATTTCAGACACAACATTCAAGACATGTATCAAATTTGGAGTTCTAAACATTGATGATTGAAAAAAATAAAGTGAATTTTTTTGTATGTGTAACTACTCTTTTCACTATCTTGAAAAGAGAGAAAACATATTGTCAATTACTCTGTAGCCTGAGTCATATCAATTTGGTAGAGTACTTTGATTAATGTGATAGTTTATTATCTGGATTTTCTTTATTAGGAAAAAACAAGAAATTTACTAGTCAAAATATGTATTGCTTCATTTTTTCCCTCCCTCTCTCCTTGTAAATTTTCAATATTTTAAATTTGATTGTTAGATAGAATGCTTTCCATGTACCAGGTCATTTTTCAAGTCATTTTTAATCTAATTTTAACAAATAGTTCTTATAGTACTTTAATACTATAAAATTTTATTTTTATTAATTTCTTTAAAAAATTTATGTGATGCTCTGGAGATTAGTGGAGGAGAAACTTCATTATCAGGAAAAAGGGACATAGAAAAGGGAGAAATTAATCGTATTTCAGAGAGTTAAGGTTTAAAGCAACATCTTTCAGGACAAAAAGAGTAAGGTATAAAATTATTTTAAATATTGATATTCCAAGCTGGCAGCACTTGTATCCACAAGGAGGCGTTATTGTAACACAGTCTATGTTTGAATACTAAGTATCATAGAAGTGACCTCACAACTTTGCAGTTATCTCTGAAGCTCATTCCGTCCACTTCACTGTTTTCTACCAACACTTCCATTCCTTGCATTCTTGACTGTCCGCCTTTCTAGGCCTTTCTTTCTGGCAAAGCCCCTTCTTGACAGAGGCTTTCTTCTACTTGAAAAATAATTGGGCTATGTACCATCCTTCATCTCTGAGACTTCTGTGTAGTTCTGAATCGTTGACTCAAATTTAATTCTAATTCTAAATCTAGGTGCATTCCCAAGTCCTTTGTGCTTAAAAAATATTCTAGTTGTTTCTTCACAGACCAAAAGGCAGCAATGTTAGTTTTATATCTGTTGAAGGCCAAAATCTAAGGTGGCAGGAAAGGCCTTCTCAATTGGCTTTTTGTCCTAGAGCATTAGGAGTCACAGCCTGTCAGTATTACTTACATGATCAATCAATGAATGTGGTATAGATTTGGTTTTCAGTTTATATTTCTCCTTCGGTTCTCAAAGAAGGAAAATAGGTATCTTTGCTCTAAACTTCTAAGAAACTTAAATTTATTTACTCACATATGTTAATATTAAATCTTTTATTTTGTACCATTGAAGGCCTGTTTTAGGCTATTTTATTTACAGAAGTGTGGAGTAAGGTAATCCGACTGAATCACTGTTCTTACTAAGCACATCATATTTTACATATTTGGCAAAAGCTAATTATTAGTAGCTTATGTTATTTTCAAAGCTGATTGGACTCTTAAATCATCTTTAAAAATGAATTCTGGAATTGAGTCTCTTCTGAGATTTGAGAGGCAGTGAGTTGTTTAGTTTTTTAAATCTCCCTGAATGCATGCTTGTATTTGTTCTCAGGGGTCATTTGTTGGAGTCCAGGAGTATACTGGCATTGCCTTATTATGCAATTACACTATTCTTTGATTTTTCTAGACTAATTGAGTTAAAATATGATAGTCAGCAAATGATGATATCATTCCCTTTTTTTCCTATTGACATTCTCATTTTTCAGTAATAGTAATTTTATTTTATTTATGTTTGTTCCTTCTGTGGTATACATTATTTATTATGGCAAGATAAAGTTGAACCCTTAATAAGTCCTCTTCATCATTTGACTTGAAAACTATTTTCTGACAGAGAGAATATAGTTCTGGGATAGAGATTTTTATCTAATTACAAATTTGAAGTTATGGTGATTTACTTTGCTTCTGGCTGAGAAATTGTGATATTTTGGTAGCATCACCCCCGTGATTTTGTTTTTATTTCTGAAACTTTTATTTCAGAATTGGCTAGTATATTTATTTATGTATGTGTAATTACTATTTAACATGTTTCCATAAAGAATTTGGGGTAACATTTCTTTTTAATATGGTCTTAACCAAGTCAGATACTGTTGAGTGGAGTCATTGATACTTGAAGTCACCAGAAAGGGGAAAAAATATATTAAACTGGAAAATAATTTTATAGTTCATCACAAATCATTAGATTGAGAGGAATATTACTATTTCCCTACAATCTTCCTAATAGGTTACTTAGAAAAATTATTTCCTAAGCGTGAAGTTAAGCATATAATTTAAAGAATACGGGTTTTCTTCTTTGAAAATCTTTAATATGAATAACACGTATTTATGCTTATAGCACAGTAGGCAAACCACTGTTAGATATTACTCTTTATTCCTATACATTAGGAACTTAGACTAAGGGAAGCTTCACAGTGAGAGATAGACAAAAAGATGAGGAAACGTAACCTAAGAGAGGTTGGGGGATATTACTATTCTTTTACTTCAGATATAAGTCATTTTGAGCTCCTTTGAGTTATACATGAGCACCTAGCACAGTGCCATCCACCGTGAACTGTATGAAGGCAATCTGGGTTAATCATGTTTCTGAGAGATTTAATCACAGAATTAGAAACATTTGATTATGTTTTTATAGTTCTTTGGAATTTACGTAATAACTACAGTATCTAAGGAAACATTGTAGCTATGATTTTTTGTTTTCTAATCTTACTGATGACCAATAGAATTTGCCACTGAAAAAATAAGAATGATCAGTTGTGTACCTATGTTTAAGATGTAATTCATCATACAAACCTTGTACATTTCGTGAGATTAGCAAACCCACTATTTCTACTGCAGCATGTATAAATATTTAAACGTAATTTTAAGGGTTTAGTGAATGTGACAATTTCAAAAACACGTATTTTTAATTAAATACGTATTTAGTTCCTATATAACTGGGAACTTACCTTCTTTTGAGTAGACTATTAAAAGAAGGGCTTGCAGCTCAACATAAAAGTATTAGTCACTTAATACTGTACATGGAAAAATTACTTTAAAAAGATAGTTGGGCTTGGGGACAATTATGGTAAAATTTAACCAGAAGATGGCAGTGATGATCCTCCTATACTCTCTGCAATGGTAATCAAGTTTTACAAATGTAATAGCATGAAATATGCACGTTCAACTGTTGGTATAGAATGTTAAAATTAACAAATTAAGGGAAAGCATTTGCTGTTTGTTTTATATACTATGAAAAATGTGTATTTTTCTATAAGAAGGGATTAAGAATATTTTGGGTGTCTGTATCTTTGTCTGTACACTTCAGTTTTTTCTGAATACTGGGGTAAGGAAGTTACCATAAGTCTTGCCTTGTTTCAGTTGCATGCATCACTTTATGTTATGCATCATGTCCAGAATGCATGCTGTTTTATGGCCTGTTTGCATTTTTCACCCAAATTGCTGGAAACTAACGGAAATTTTAAAGGAGCCATTCCTTTAGCAAGTCATTTCTCTGAATTGCCCCCCACCCCATTTTTTTTTTTTGGTGGAGGAAAAATTAAATAATTTAAGATGTTTATATTTGAAACAAAAAATTGTTAGACAAAAATTAACATTAAAAAATAAATGTCTGAAAACCTGAGAGTCAAATGACTTTTGAAGCATACTTCAGAGTTTTGATTTTGACAGCAGTTATAAATAATATTTATAATCTGGTCATCTTAAAAGTGAGAAGTTAAAGAGAGGAGAAGGAATGCTCTCCTTTGAAAATTAGTGCCCACATTTGGTGTTGGCTGAGATGAAGATGCATCCATCTATAATCTTGCTTTTTTTTTTTTTTTAATATAAAGCCCAAATGCATTTTGCCAGAGAAATTGCATGAATTGTCAGCATGCATTGTTAATTTTGTCTTTCTCCTCTTCTTTCTACTGTTCATTTTCATTCGTGTATTTTTGTTTTTTTTGGTTTGCCATTTTTTCTTTTTTGTTAATTACTTCATATTAAATTGCTTTTGAAACGTCATAAGCTGAGCAACCTCTCCGTGTAGTAACAGCGGATACCTGTCTGTTTCACTATTTAGTCCCTCCTCCTATGTCTCCATCCTCCAAATCTGTGAGCACACCAAGTGAAGCTGGAAGCCAAGACTCTGGAGATGGCGCGGTGGGATCTAGGTATAGTAATTTTCTTTTAATATTTTAATGATAGAATGCATTTAATGCCCATATACTGTCAGTGCTTTAGAGGAACTCTAAATAGTTATGTTGTTAGTTAATATTTTGAAATCTAAATGGCATAGAAATTGTTGTAAATTGAGGGAAAATTTTTACAGTTTTAACTGTCATACTTCATTAACTTAGTACTGAATAGTTAACTGATTTTATGCTAATTATTTTATATGAAAATGGAGGTGTTAATTCATTTAAACGTTTTCTATTTAAGCAATCTTTATATTGCTTATGTGACTGTTTTGGGTATAAACTGTGTAAAACCTCTTTGCTGTGCTTAATTCCCCATTCAGTAATTGAAAATCTAAGCAATCCAGTTAAACAGCCCAATTCTGTTCTATTCATTCAGTAGGTCTAATTAAGATAGACAATAATAACACATAAAATATCAAGAATAAGGAATAACTGTTAAGGAAACATTAAGTGTCTTCACTGCCTTGAGGGTATTACCCTATGTGAAATAAGAGAAAGACAAATACTGTATGATCTCATTTATATGTGGAATCTTAAAAAATAAATAAGGTCATACATAGAACAGGTTGGTGGTTGCCAGAGGTGTGGGACAGAGTGGGCAAAATGGGTGAAGGGGGGGGTCAAAAGGTACACACTTCCAGTTATAAAATAAGTAAGGCATGGAGATGTAATGTACAGCATGGTGATATAGTTAACAGTACTGTATTGCATATTTGAAAGTTGCTAAGAGTAGATCTTAAAAGTTCTCATCACAAGAAAAAGAAATTTGTAACTGTGTGTGGTGATGATATTAACTAGACTTATTGTGGTGATTATTTCACAGTATGTACAATATGGAATCCTTATGTTGTTGAACACCTGAAATTAATAGAATGTTAGGTGTCAGTTATACCTCAATTAAAAATGAAGAGTGTTTCCTGCCAAGTTTTCCTGAATTCACATCTTTCTTGTAAAACTATCTCATGTTTGTTTTAGGGTCCTACACACATGTTGGTTCTTGCTTTTCAAAAGTTCAGTAAGATTTCAGTTTCTTCCTAAAGATTGTATTGGGAAAAGTGTTAACGTATTACTTATTCCTCTTCTTCCTTTCCTCTCTCCCTCACCACATAAAACAGTAACAAGTCTTTAACAGTATCATACTTTTTGACTTTTGAAATTAAACATAACTAGTTAAAATCTTTATTCAGAATCCTTATTTTGGACCAGGAAGTTACATGTCCTTCTTAATACACCTTTTAATAAGAAATAAATTGAGAAGTGTTATGTTTTTTGTGCCTGATCCCCTCTGATTGGAGTTACAAACAAGTAATGAGTATCTAAAAACAGAGCAAGAAAAAAGAAGAGTGAGGGAGCTAGATAATCCATAGACTTAGTACTTTAATCAGTTCCTGAATAATCAGGTTATCGTTAATAATTAGAAGGCACAAAAGGTTCAGTTTGAATTTGAGATGTGCTTTCCAAAACTGTTCTGTATATAGAACCAAAATTGCAAGTCTAAGCAATACTGTCAATAGAGATAAATGACAACTCTTTATCATTTAAAAAAAAAATTTCTTTTTAGTAATAATGTTACTTTATAAAATAGTATGTATTATAGATTATTTAGTCTACATTTATCTTTAAGGCTAAATTTATTTTTTTTTAAATTCATACCTCTGTGTTTTTATACAAATACATTAGTATTCCTTTGCTAGTAAGCAAATGGTATTTTCAAGTGAAGGGTTTTTTTGTTTTTTTTTCATTCTACAACATTACCATAGTAAAAATATTTTCCCAAATAGAAAAAAGCTATTATATTTATTAAATTTCTTTATTTGATAGTGTACATTATTTTGTGTATATAATATACTGTGTTCATTCTGAGCTCCCGTTTTCTTGATTTTGAATAAAAGTAGAAAGATTATTTTAATGCAATATTAGCAGGTTTGCTTTAAAAAATATTATATAACATCTACTTGGTTTTAATAATATGAATTAAAACATGTCCTGAGTTTCACTGGGGAACCTAGAGATTAAAGACCCACTGGAGTATAGTAAATTGGTAGAGGGAGTAAATACTGTTAAGAAAATATTTGTATATGGAACACATACTCATCGAATTGTCAATTTAACGTTAAATACTATGTAGGTTACTATAGCACATAAAGTGTTCATGGCCCTTGCCTTCATGGAACTTACTCTAGTGATTATGTCATTGATTTACGGGAGAAGATAGTCACAAATGATATATCCAATAAGGGTTTAATATCCAAAATATATAAAGAACACATATAATTCAACATCAAAAAACAAACCAGTTAAAAAGTGGGCAGAGGACTTGAATAGAGACGTAATACACACACACACACACACACACACACACACACACACACACACAGTGGAATATTACTTAGCCATAAAAAAGAAAGATCTTGCCATTTGTGACAACATGGATGGACTTAGAGGGTATTATGCTAAGTGATATAAGTCAGACTGATAAAGACATACCAAATAATCGCATTTGCATGTGGAATCTAAAAAACAAAGCATACAAACAAAACAGACAGACTCATAGATGTAGAGAACAAATTGATGATTGCCACAGAGAAGGGGAATGTGAATGGGCAAAAAAGGTGAAGGGGAATAAGACGTACAAACTTCCAGTTATAAAATAAGTCATGGGGATGTAATGTTCAGGTAGGGAATATAGTTAATAGTATCATAATAACTGTTCAGGGACAGATGTTTACTAGATTTATTGCAGTGATCACTTCATAAGGTATGTAAATGTTGAATAACTATGTTGTACACCTGAAACTCAGGATGTTGTATGTCAACTATACTTTAATTTTTAAAAATTAAGAATGTTGTTTACTGTATTGAAAAGGTCTAATGATAGTGTGCTAACTTGTGTTTGGTTTCAAGTGTAGATTTTTAATGATAAGTTGTAAAACAAGAAAATAGGTATTTAAATATCTTTAGTAGTATTTGTTCTTATTGGAGAATGAATGCAAAATTAGTTTCTTCTAAGTTTAACAGGACAGGAAAAAAATCCTTTTTGAATGAGGCGATATATCTTTTTAATCTTAATACATATATTCTCTTCTTTGAACTCACTTTAAACATTAGTAGAGAGCTGAGTATGTTCATTACACACACACACACAAACACACACACACACACGAGTAGAAAACTATGAATTCCACTAAATCATCTCAAGATTTCATAGTAGGAAGATAATTAATGTTGATTAATTGGTGCCATTGGCAATAAAATAATAACATTTCTAAATATATGACTTTGAAAAATAATACTAGGGTCTGAGAATGAAACAATGCACTCAAATTGTAGGCATGATGGTAATGAAAGAATAAAGAGAAAAAGAAGAAATATCATAGGAAAATGCATGAAGATGTGTGAAATAGCCAGAATAGTCTAAGATTAGTATACTAGGAGAGAGGAAAGAGATATATTAGCCATTACCAAATATGATATCGAAATACATCAAAATCACTATTTCTAAATGCCAAAAATTTCTATTGGGCCTGGTGGTAATTTATGAAAAAAATGAAAGGTCTTGAAAAGTGATATTTCTCTAACTTTGAGAATAGGAAGCTTGTCTATGGCCATACCACCCTGAACGCGCCCGATCTCGTCTGATCTTGGAAGCTACGCAGGGTCGGGCCTGGTTAGTACTTGGATGGGAGAATAGGAAGCTACATTTCATTAGGATTCTAGTTCACTTTCTCAATCGCTTCTGTTATCTCTAAAATTTAGGTGGTGGCTGTTATTTAATTGGGAAATCCATGCCTCTTATTCCTTTTTTCCATTCTTGACCAGTTTATCTCTCAGGCTTTTGGATTATATTGGAATTTTACTTTATATGTCTACAGATGCCTTTAATAAATGTAATCCCATATGTTGTGCAGTGTGTTTTCTGTACTGACTATATTTTGCAGCAAAGTTTTACTTGATTTTAGACTAAAATGACATCCTCCACAAGGAGCTCTACGTAATTGATAACAGCTAGAGCTCTCATATAATGTAAAGGCTGTTGACAGAACATTCCTTGGAGAGAAATGTTCTCATACAACCGCTTCTGGTTTCACAAAGCCTAAGTTTGTTGCTGTTCATTGCTTTGACAAAGTAAATCTTCACTGTGGCCTCTTCTTTCTTTACATACACACAGTACTGTTTAAGTCCCAAGATGTTTATAGTTTTAAAATGAAGAATTCCTCTAATTCAAGTCATCAGATTGTTTTTGTTGATAAATTGTATAGGCAAATAAAGTATAGAAATCATTTGTTGTACCCTGTCTCCCCGAAAACAAGACCTAGCTAGATCATCAGCTCTAATGTGTGTTCTGAAGCAAAAATTAATATAAAACCCAGTCTTATGTTAGATAAGACCGGGTTTTATATTATAGTAAAATAAGGCTGGGTCTTATATTAATTTTTGCTCCAGAACACGCATTAGAGCTGATGGTCCAGCTAGGTCTTATTTTCGGGGAAACACGGTATGTAAATATTATAGCAGTTTTAGTTGTACGTAACTAATATGAGTGAGAAACGTATTTTGACAAAATGGTAGCTCTGAACGTATTATGCTTAACTTTTTAATAAAGACTATGAGCATCATGCGGTACTGTATATAATTATGTATTGCTAACCTATAAGAATGCCAGTGTGATAAAGTACCTTTTGTTCTAGTAATGACTACATTTTGTTTAAGTGAAAAAGATCCTGTGTAAGGTATTTACCCAGTAGACAAGGCTAAATAAAGTACAACTGAATATTTATTTAGGATTGATACTCTCTAAAAGTTTAGGTAAATCCTTTGAACATAAAATATTTTTTTCTGGGAAAAATCTATTTTTTCCTAGAGACAGAAATCTTCGGCTGCTTTCTAAAGCAGATGACATATAAGCCCAAGGCAGTGCTTAACCCATAAATTACGTAAGGGTCACATTTTGGAAACTTTAGCTATTTTGTATCCCAGTGGAATAGTCTTTGGCTTTCTTACCGAAAGGCTTATGTGTTGACTCATTTCCTTTAGCAATATGACAATTTCCTGCACACATTTAATGCTTTGGGCAAGATTATAACATGTTAACTAAGATGTTTTTACTAATGTTTTCTTCATTAGGAAACTTAAATTTTAAACTTTTTATAGCCTAGCTTATCATCCAAAAATAATGTATTATTTAGGTTGTTGTGTGCTTGGCTGTTCTTATCCATTATTGTGCAATATTAGTTTCCCATAATCTGAAAATACTGTCTTTTAACTATTCTGGGTTGTATGTTTGCATCTTTAACCATATTATGCTTGTTGCATGCACTAGAGCATTGAGTGGTACCTGGTGTGTTTTTGGTACTAACTAGAACATGTGGGTTTTAATTGTGAACAGTACTTTAGCTATTCATAGAGTGTATTTGCTTGACTAACTTATGGCCTTTTCTGCTAATGCTTCATGGTTGTCCTACAACCATTTAGGACGCTGCATTGGGATACAGATCCATCAGTTCTTCAGCTTCACTCAGATTCCGATTTGGGGTATTGAATAGATTTATTACCTTCCCTCTTTTATAATTAATTTGATTCTTTGTGAAACTGTCCTAATTTTATTTTGCTTAAATTTCTAATATGCAGTATATAGTTAGGAAAAGAGTTATATTTTACTGTGACACCTCATTTATCCTCTAAAATTCAGTGAAAGAAATAGTCTATGTGTGTGATTTTCCAAGTACCCTAAGTCTACCTATTTAAGTGTCCAGATTCCTTTTATTATTTCTATATTTTTGATGTAAGTTTTTCTAAGATGTATTACAAACTTCCCAGACTTTTAAAAATACATATTCTACATGTAACTCAACTTTTTCTGGGTTACTCAATATGAATATTAATTTATTTCCCTATATTAAAATTCACTGATGATTTCTAAGGTTTTGAGTGGAACAGAGCTGTTGGTCTCTACACTATGGCCCCAGATTGCTGTTGATTTATTCATTTATTCACTCATTTATTTAGTCTCCAGTGCAAAATACTTTTGCTGCTGCCGTTGTGCCTGACTGAGATAGCTATTTTCCCTTCATAATTTGCAGCTTCTAAAACATACGACCAATACCTTTGGAATGATGTCTAAAGTAAGAGTAAATATGCCTTGTATTAGGGCAGATAAGGAAAGTACAAGAGCTTCTTGTACATTAACTAAAAAGCCTCTCTATTGGCTGCCCTGAGGCTCCCCGAACCCCAATTGTTTCCTATTCTCAGTTAAACTAGCTTTTGGATAAGTAAGGTATTACCTCCCTACCCTTCTACCTTTAAATCTTAGACTATTTTGTTTGTTCTAATATTGTGATTTTTTTTAACCTATGAAACCTTATATATATTCAAGTTAGTAACTTGTTCATAATATTGTTGGCATGACCATTTTCCCTAGATATGTGAGTGATTTGCTTTTCATATGGTTTACATCTTAAAAATCAGAATATAATGTTTCTTATTTCAAATTTTATTCTTAGAATATTAGATTATTTTAAATGTACTTAAATTTTCCCACTTAATTCTTTGATTATGGCTGGGTTTTTTTTTCTTTTTTTAAGGCTAAGATATTCCTAACACATTAAAACTTTCTCATGGCCCGCATTTAGGACGTTTAGAGAAAATCAGTTTTTTAAATCTACTAATTTTATTATCCTTTTTTGTACAGGATTCTAAAAGGATGTTTATATAAGAAAAAAGTTATAATACCAATGATATGTATGTAAATTTCAGATATCCTGCTTGATATTCTGGAAGTCACAACAATGTCTTTATTAGATATCCTTTTAAGACAGCTCCATAATTGAGAACTTCTTTGGGAGTTTGAATGCATACTTTATTTGGTTTAGAATTTAAACATCTAGTATGATAACCAAGATAAGATCCCCCAAATATCTAATAGTATCTTTGGTCCATTTTCCTCAGCCACAACTCTTCTGTTTACCAAAAAAGAATGTTTCCCCTCTGAAGATAGAAGTCACTTTAGTAGTTTTATGGTACTCAAAAGATCTGTTGCTTTAGTTTAGGTATAAAATACCTGCACTGTAGTTTGTCCATACTTGGATTGAGGACAGTATGGGCCATGCAGAGATAAGCGATTTAAGTTTAAATATTTCATTTTAAAATCTAAATTGTATGATTCTCAATTTCTGTAAAATATATGTAGGAAAAAAAGGTTTTCCATAGAAACCCATTTTTCAGTCTTAAAGCTGAAGTCTCCTAATAGTGACGATATCTGAGTGAGGGCCATGTTATCTGACTCTTCAAAAACATCCAGAATGAGATCTCTGCCAAAACCAACCATAGTCCATAACCAACCATATTCAGCAGACCACTTGGAAATTTCTATTCTCTTCCTCTATTATTGCCCACACATTTGCTCCAAGAAACTAAATTGTTTGCCTTTTTAAAGTGAAAAAGAAACACCTTGAATGATTCAGAAATATCTTTTGGTTTTGCTACCTTCTAATTCTTTTGTTAAGATAAAGCTAATTCATTGTTCACCTAAAATATCTTGAGTAAAACAGGGATTTAAATTACAGTGTTGGGTACACAATGTTTAATTCTTACTTTTCCAAAATAACATGGTTTGATGTGTTTAAGTGTATTATTTGTTGTATTTAAAAAATTTGTGTTCACTTTATTCAGACGAGGACCTATTAAACTTGGAATGGCTAAAATTACACAAGTTGACTTTCCTCCTCGAGAAATCGTGACATATACAAAGGAAACTCAGACTCCAGTTATGGCTCAACCCAAAGAAGGTGAATATCTGTCCTTAATATGATTGTCATTAAGCCCCCATGTTTAATAAGTGGATTGTTTTTTTATTTTTCTGCATTTTTTGTTTTTGTTTTTTGGCATATTTTCTTAGGGAAGCATATTTATGTATTCGTTTTTCAGAGTTTTAAAACTTTTTCTTTTAAAAGTTAATAAAGTATAAGCTATACACATGATTATTAATTTTCTTGACATAAGTTTAAGTCGTTCAATTTTTATTTTGTCCTGTTTTAGAAGCAGAAGAGCTTAGGAATGTTCTATTTCTGTGTCACTGAGCATAATTCTTTCCTAAAAGAGCATGTATCCACAGTGAATGAAATCATGTAAATTATTTTCTGTAGTGCATACTGTAGTCTAACATGTAATTACTATCCATATTAATGAACAAATCTAGATCTAATTCTTAAACTTTCTCTTTTATGATCTAAGGGCTCTACTATGTTGATTATATGGCAGACTTTAATTTGTATGTAATGTTGGGAAATATACACACACATATTGAATATGGAGTCCTTTCATTCTTAAACCAGAAGGAATTACCATTTTTATGTTGGGGACTGATTTTTTAAGTTTCATTAGATAGCTAAAGTTAAGATGGTTCTTGTTTTTCCCAGTGGGACTAAAATATTTGTTATACATGTCAGAGGCTTAAATAAGATCCCTAATACAGATCCACAGTTTCTTATCTGAAACCTTTGGTGATATCTATGTATTTGAAATTAGAATTTTTTAGATTTCAGAAAAGTAGTAAAGTATATTTTCTATATGTAAACACTCCATTAGCATCTTAGGTATTAATATTAATCTTTTGGCAGCAAAAGTTTATTCAGAGTGAGATAAGTAATGATTATAATAGCTTTACCTTTGGTTATGTCAGGGTTTACCACTAAATAAGTTACGGATTTTAGAGTTGTTGATATTTTGGAATTGTGGGCCCATAAGTTATCCTTTTAGGAACATTTTTTTCTCCTTGACCAGGAAAATTTATTCCTACTTAATCATAGAATAGCAAACATAAAAACTATTTATCAAATGTTTAAATTAATTTATTTTTAAAATTTCAGTTAAATTACCATGTTTCTCCATTAAAGAGAAACAAAAGTAATATTCATTGCAGAAAGCCCAGAAAACAGATAAGCAAAAGGGGGAAATCCTGAAATCCCTGGCTATTACCAAAGGAAATCTTTAGATTTTTATGTTTATAGATACTTCAAAAGAAAATTAATATTACAACTATTTAATTTTGACTAGATTATCACATGCACTTTTAACAGTTCTTTTCAGCCCACTGAGGGAAATGAAATAAATACCTTAAATTTTTCTTTTCACTTTCATCTTCTTCTCAGAGGAGTTGACATTATCATATATACAATTACGCTTTGAAAATTTTGAGGAAATCAGGATAGCATTTTTATCCAAGTATTTTTTCACTTGACCATGTAAATATTCATTTCTGTGGATACATTTTTTTCATTCCCGCTCCTCCATTGATTGGTAAGATAGCTTCCACAGGTACAAAATCCTCATCTTAGCAGAAAAAAAAACCAACCCATGATGGCAAACTTGTTTGAGATACAAGCAACTTAAAAGAGAAAAGATAAAGTGTTAAACTATCAGTATGAAAAATACTAACACTGCAGGATCTATAATTTCCAGGAAATATTATTTTATTAATTAGTATATTAATTCAAGCATTATAATGTCTGCCTTTTTGGAGCTATATTATTAGATAAGTTAATATCTAATATATTTTGCTCAGAGAGTGAGCAAAATTGTCAAAATGAGGTATCATGACTCATTTAAAAAATAAATTAGGCTTTTTTTCTTCTAATAATCTGGAGATTTATTGTTAGTTATACCATCATACTTACAAAATGCATTTTGGATTGTTTGAAATGTAAAGTGTTCTGACGCTATTTTGGGTAATGCCTATTGTAACATATCTATAGTTATATTCAGTTTAAGTGAAAACTTCGATTTTTTAAAAATAATTTTTTCTAGTTTTTATAGTTGTATATCACAGAGAATAGAAAATACAGAAAGGATATAAAGAGGAAATATCTATGATGCTACTGTGTAATAACCATTGTTAATATTTTGTTTTCAGTTTTCTGATACATTTTTTCAGAAATTATATACACATATGGTTTTATATCCTACTTGAAATTTGCATTTTTAAATGCTTAGTTTTGAGATGCATATAAATTTTAAAATGTGAACATGTAAAGTTATTGCCTTTGAACTAATTTGAATATATAGCTACATAATGTAAGACTGGTGTTTTTCAAAAAATTCTTTTTTCCGTTTTTATTTTGTAAGTAATTAAAAAATTAAAACAATCATGATTTGTTAGATAAGCTGATGACCCAGAAGCACAAAGTAAACTGTATTCTTTTCCGTTTGAAATTATTTGGGGCAAGGCTTCTAGCGTCATCATACTTCAGCTTCTTTGCCAAATTTTCCCTGAGAATAAGGACTGTTGCTTCTTCATTGCTGTTAATGTCTAGACTGAGTAGTGCCTGGCCTATAGTAAGTACTCAATAAATATTTGGGGAAGGAATTAATTGCTTTTACCTCCTCAGGAGAATGATTTTGCTTGCTTGGGATATTTATTTTCATGTGTTTATTCTGGAACTAACTACTGAGAAAATAGGTTATTTTCCAGTGTTGATGCTACAATATAATTATTGATGAAATTGGGTGAAAAAGTATGATTAGTTTCAGTTCTTGATTTTAATGACTATATATATCCTAATAATTATTTGCTCTTAGATACATAAATGAAACCATTATAGATTTTCCTTTATAGTCCTTTTGAATTCCACGATGACATACTATGTAGATGGAAATGTGCTGTTATTTTGTGTTCTATATATCCCTCTGAATGCTTTGAACAAAATTGAACCTCTTAGCATCTTTCCAATATATTATTTTAGCTATTCCTTTGTAATAGTTCCTCACACTTCATGTTTAAATTGATAACTGAAAATTTTAGCAGCAAGAGTGCCTACTACATATCAGGTACAGTGTGAAACTATTTACCTCTAATTCTCTCACCAAAACCTTGAATGTTAAGGATTGGTTCTGTTTGCACATGAAGAAGCTGAAGGTGAACAAGATCATTTATCAAAGGTCACATAGCTAGTAGCAAAGATTCTAAAGCAAGTCTGACTGATCCAAGGTGTTCTCTCTCTCTCATACTGCCACTGTAGCAGCACTTGCATGCTTGTATGATAGTATGTTAAGAAATTCAATTAATCTTATAATACTGTACAAACATAGATAGAGATGTATAACTGAAACAAGAATTTTATGAAATAGCACCTTCCTTTCTCTTAATATATTTCATTTTTTTAAATGTTGACCAGGGTGTACTAAATTTATTGCTTTAGACCTATAGCTTGAAAAACACTTTATTAAAGGATAACATGGTTTAGTTACCTTATTTATTGGTATATCTGCATCAGGATAATATCACTTTATAATGATTGCCTAAGAATAATACATAAACAGTTTTTATCTTCATGGTCTTAAACAGAATTTTTCTTCACTGATGGAAGGTGAAAGTGACAGGATAGGTGAACTGAGCCCAGTTTTTAATGGGTATGCCTGCATCAGCACCACTATCTTTAAATTTTTCCCGAGTAGACTAGACATAGATGTTAATTTTATAAAGGTCCGTGTTTATTCATTTGCAACCTAACAAGTATTCATTGATTCTACAAGTTTACTGAGTGTGTGCTATATATGAAAGTGCTAGATTATTCTTTCTTTGGTTCTCTTAGTTTCAGGTTGAGTGAAGGAGAGTGAAAAATGTATCCAAATGCCATGAGGCCATCCTTAGCCTTTGGAAGTACTTATAAAAATGAGATACAATATTGAATGTCAACCATAACTAAATATGTAGGTATATATAGTCACGGGATGTGGAGTACCACATAGGGAAGATAGTCGATGGTATTGTAACAACTATAGAAGATGTCAGAGCGGTAGTAGCTCGGCATGGGTTATCACTTTATGAGGAGTTTAAATGTCTAATTACGTTACTTTGTACACCCAAAACTAATTTTAAAAAAAGATCATTTCCTTTATATATCATTACAGTTATTTTCATGTTGGGGGCTCTTACATTAAGTTTCTTTTCCCAATTTTGTGCAAGTTTTCAGAAAGAGGGAAAGAAAAAACACTGAAATTAAAGTTTTATAATGAAAACACTTTGTGCTTAACTATACTTGTACTTATCCATTGCTTTAATACAGTGGTTCTCAAACTAAGCCTCGCTGGTTCCCGTTTAAGAATATGTAACAAATTCCAAAACTCACCATGAGACAAAATTGCCAGAATCACAATTTGAGTATAACAGACAGTAAATTAAACTTGGGTAGGCAGTGTAATCAGTGCAGAAGTAATGTGAGTTACCAAATTGGAGATAAAAATTGGTCTTAGATTTAACTCTTCCATTTTAAAAAAAATGGTTGAATCTATTGTTTTAAAAAGCAGTTTGTATTCTGCGTTGTTTTTCTTTCCCCCTGTTCTAGCCATCTTCTTGCTTTCACATTTACTCTGTAAGTTGGTAGTACTGTTTCTGAACTGAGGTTCTTTGCTGTTTTAAAGTGCCTACTGTGAATGAAATTGATAAGGAACATGCGACCTCAGTCAATTTTGTTCTCCGCAGGTAAAAAGCTTCACATGGCAGGAGTGTGGTGCCCACAGATACACTCCTGGAAAAGTTACATTCTTCCCAAGTTTTCAACTCTTTTGAAAAATCATTATTTTTTTCTTACCCACCTCTCAGTACAGAGTTTTTTTGTTTTTGCTATTTTTAGAAACAGATTTTTAAAGAGGAAGAAATCATGTTACCTAATCTAATCTTGTTTACACCTGAGGATACTGAGGCCCCGGGAAGTTAATTGATGAACATGTGTTAACAGTGTGGGAGAACATCAGGGCTTCAACCAGAACCTGCCTTTTGAGTTTTAGTGAAATGCTGTTTTCCTTACACCATTCCCCTTTCTCATATGTGTGTGTTTTGTGATTATTTTTGGTATTGGTTTAGTAGCAGATATTTTTATTCAGGTACATGATGATTAGTATTTATAAGGTGTAGGAAACTATTATATGTAAATAGCTCTTAATTTTTTATTGTATGATCTTAACATCTGGAATCCATGCTTCCCAAGTTAGACTAAATTTGTGGGTCTTCTGGTTAATATTACGCTTGTCTAAAATGTATTTTTGAAAAATTCAGGAATAAATAACACACTAAGTTAGCTTTAACCCTCACAGAATCTATGAGAATATAAATATAATTGAAAATTGAAGCATTTGTTCTTAATCTTGCTTGAAAGACTTTAATCAGCATATCTGAATTTATGGCCTCTGAAAAATGTAACATGAGATCACCGATAACAGGATCTATGTAAAATGACGCCAATACTGCCTGAATAAAATCTGAATTTTATATATAAAAAGACCATGTAGAGAGAGAAATTCTGTGTTAAAGTAAATAGTGTAATTAATTACTCCTTTCTTATATGTCCCCCAAATTAGCATTAGATCTGTATTCAAAATATTTTCTGATTAAAAAGTCTGCTATATATTTTCCTTGTTGACGATCTGAATTATTAAGGAAATTCAAGTGATCTTGCATCTAACTATAGATGTTTAAAAAATAAAAGGAATGGATTCCTTTAATGTATTCATGAAGCTTTCTCCCAATATAAATTCTCTTAATATTGATTTTAAAGAGTAAGGTGTAAGAAGATAGAATTAAGGACAAAAGGATTGAAAATGAAGTGATTCAAAATGATGTTGATCCAGAAAAGAAAGGGTTATTTTGAAAATACTAAAGGAAAAATCATTCATATCCAACCTGTATTTTTAAAGTAATGATTGAAGCATTTTCCTTTAATATTCATTTTTCTGGAAAGTGCTTATGAAGTTATTCACATTGAATTTTTGTAAATTAAATAATATTTTATATGCAAAACATTTCCTGATTTTTAGAACAGAGTGTCAACTCCTTTGTACCATAAATAATTGGACTACTTTTTAAATTCGGAATTCTTCATAAGATATTAAACTATCTTAAAATAGGGTACATCAGTATAATGAAACTACATAACAAACTGATAGACAAAAATGTATTTCCTAAACAAAATTAATACACTAATGATAGGATTTGCTTTTCACTTCATATTGAGATTAATTGTGATAAGTGATAGATTAAAAAGTATCATTGTTTAGTGAGGATTTCCTGGGATCTTATATATTACCTGTTAAATGAGTTGTAATATTTTAAATAATTCAAAGTGTACTTTGAGGTTTATTAGCTTAGATGTCTCTTAACTAATATGACATACAGATGAGAAAACTTGCTCGGAAGACTCCTTTCTTCACTTTAACAAAAGCCACCCATTTCACAGATGATTTAACTTTGATTAACCCACTCCATTTTAACAGATTATTCCGACAACTGGAATTTCATTCTGTGGTGTTACTTCAAGGTGCATCTTAATTTACAGAACAGCTTTTCTTTCCATCTCACCAAAATACATCACAATTTTGATGTTAACTCAAAGTAAAAATTCAATGGTTCATTAAACCTAGTCTTAGCATTCATTGACAAGAGATTTGTCATTTTAAAAGTAACTGCTACTTTTATGCATTCTTTACTGCTCAGTTTATAACCTTAGATTCCCTGTCAGAGAAAGCATGGAGTTAACCACTTAGCATATTGCAATGAATATTCATCAATAAATTGATGTGACATGGCAGTCCCATTTTTCAGTCTTCCTGCTCTGTTGCAGTCGTTTTCACTTTTAAATATATTATAGCTTACCATGTAAGAGGGACTAGCTTAGCAGATCTTTAGAATTTTCTAAATACTATATTTTTGGGAGTATTAATAGTCCTTTAGTAGCTATTGTATTAGTTTTTAACAAGAGTCGTATAATATATTTGTTTCAGAGGAACATTCTCTAATCTGCTGTTAGGCATTTTTACCAAATATATATAGATAATTGCTTAAGATCAACTTTGTAATAAAAGTATTATGTTGTGTAGTTTTTAGGAATAACAAATCATTTGTTTTTATGTTCCTTGAAATTTTATTTAGCTTAATCATTTTTACAAAGTTTGGGTTTAAATATCTATCATAGTTTTAAAATCAGTTTTGAATCCATGTAGAAAGGGAGGTATGTGCATTCATTCTAAAATAAAATCCTGAAAACATGTATTTAAATAGTTGATACTCATCATTCAGCTACAACTGAAATAATCTATATAGGCAAATAGACACGGCAGTTGCCGTATAGTAGATCACTGTCTAACATACTTCATCTACATTTTAAATTTTGAAAGGAAAAGAGTGTCTGTAAACAAGATCTTTTCTGTTAAATATGTAGATTATGAGGTCACTTAGCACTAAAGTACTGACCATGTGCATTATGACAAGAATTTGACACCTGTCATTGGAAATGGTACTTAGAGGCCGTATAATGCAACAAAGTTGAGGGAGGAGAATATGATGTGGGTAGGAGGCTGTAATTTATAATTCACAATGCTCAACAATGACCTGTTCAGGGTGGCACAAAATCCGTCTTTGATTTTAGGATTTATATACAGAACCCTACTAGTGAACAAAATTGATCAGGATAGCTGATGGTATTAGCAGGAAATGGAAAAAATACATGTATTCTCAGACTTAATTTTTAATTGATGTAAATATCCTATTCTAAAAGGCAACTTTTAATTTGAATGTAATTTATTACGTTACACTTGCAGGTGACTTTATGGTAGTATTTCATTCATTTGAGCAATGTAGAATTGTTACCAGTTACACTGTTTTGAGATTAATAATCCGTTGTATATGAGAATTCATCTAAAAAGGAGCACTGTCTTTCTGTTTCTCTGTGTGATTATTTTGTCCAAAAAAAGCTTTCATTTTTTAAGTAGCACAAAAGCTGTAATTGGCATGCTTTGTAAGGAAGTGTCAATGTGCAAGAGAGTGGCGATCACTAAGAATTCTTTTACGTGTTCTTTCCCCTTTGCACTACCGCCTCCTCAGCGGGGTCACTGAGATCACTAGCTTTTCTTGAAATGGCCATTTTCACTGGCAGGTGCATTATACCCTGTATTTTCAGATTGTTTTTCCATTCTGAATGTTTGGCAGGTTGATTGCTCTGGCTGCATTGACGGAGAAAGGGCTGACAAATGCGGTTGGGCTGGCTGAAAAGACAGTGATTACTGTTTTCCTTTGTGGCTGATTGAGGCCCTTGAAAGGAAAAATTTTAACCTTCACCATTTGGTTCAAAAGTATGAGCATATATTGAAATCATTCGTGCCATTTATCCTAGTTCTGTAAACTTGTCAGAACGTAAAAATCGCTCAATTTCAAGTAATGTAGGATTGGCATACGTCATTATCATTTTGATTAAGTTGGAGGTTGTATCATTGTGTGCATTATACAGTGTCATTTAAAGCTTTCTTTCCTACAGGTACGGTTATATTTTTATTGCTTATACTATAGAGATAGAAAGATTTTCATAGCTCTCCAAACCTAACACTATGTGTGTGGTTTGGCAGCTGGTGTGGCCTACAAGCTACATTTTGTTTGCAGGGAAAAGGCTTATCTGTAGGCCTCCTGGAGTGTGGGTAATTGCACAGGCTCGCCATTGGGGAGAGACAGGATTGGAAGCAGTCAAGCGGAAGAATGTTATGCCATCCCATTGCCACCTTGTAGCAGAAAGACACAGTCCCAGCAGTGCCATCTGGTTGTTACTATCTAGTCAGCTGGCCTGGCTGCTGGGACCATGACTTAGCAGCTGGTTCCCATCCTTGACCATTCTTTTGTGTACGTCGTATGTATGTGTGTTTTAAATAATTTTGAACATGGGTCAGGGAAATGACATAACTAACAAGTAAAGTTCCCTTATTGAATAGGCTCTCATTACTTGAGATGCACTCTGCTGTAGACGCCTGCTGCCATTCCCGTATAGACAAATGACATATCTGTTTAGGCAATAAAAATAAACATTTTCTCCATAAAAATCCATCTCGGAATGTAGTGAAAGAGAAGGTAGGCAGAGCTGTATGTTCTATAACATTTTCAAATGTTATTTTAAGTTATTTCCTGGTTTGGGAATATAAGAGGAGATTTAATAATAAAAAATGTCTTATAAACATTGTATATTATCTCAATATATATTTTATTCAAGTTAAGAAAACAGTTTCAGGTACTTACTGTCACATTATATAACAGTAGATAATGAGACTTGCATTTAAAATGACAGAATAGAAAATGTGGTCTCATAGCTATTATCTTTAAAATCTGCCTCTCAAATAGCAACCTGAGAGTTAATGTAAGCCGTTTATGCCATAGGAAGACCCATTAGACACACTGATGGTTTCAGATCACAAGTAAGCAGCCAGCTCTGTAGGCTATTTTAGACATTTGATTTTCTTCATTCTACAGCATTAAAGTGTCAGCGTGCTACATAAAACTATGCAGGAGTTGCGTGTTGTTCTGTCTAGAATGATAAATGCTTGCAAGCTTTTAGAGATTTCTGTGAGGAATTCATCCTAGTTGCTTATATATCTTATTTCAGTTTATGTAGCTACAGAATTTGGTATGACTACTGATGAGGTACCACGTAGGTAGGTATAAAAACCAGGAGGTTCCACTTAATTCTTTAAAATTGTGTTGACAAAATTCGTATTATTTGTACTTGTTCTGTCGTATCAGTGGTTTACTTTTGCTTTTATGTAAAGAGATGTGATACCTTCTGAATACTACAAAAATTATCAATTATTTTCATAAAAATAATTTTAGTGTTATTCTGCTTTTTCAGATGAAGAGGAAGAAGATGATGTAGTGACTCCTAAACCTCCTATTGAACCTGAAGAAGAGAAAACTTTAAAGAAAGATGAGGAAAATGATAGTAAAGGTATCTTACAGAATTTAACTTTAAAAATTTTGTTGATTCCTATTAAGATTTCTAATATTATTTATGTATTAAAGTAGAATAAAATGCTCTAAATCAAAGAGGTGAATCTGATTGAAAAGAATGTCTGCCATTCATTGATCCAAACTGTAACAGTGAGTTGACTTGATTTGACTGATATAAATCAGACTTTAGAAAAACATTTGTTTTCTAGCCCCCCCTCATGAACTGACTGAAGAAGAAAAGCAACAAATCTTGCACTCCGAGGAATTTTTAAGTTTCTTTGACCATTCTACAAGAATTGTAGAAAGAGCTCTTTCTGAGCAGATTAACATCTTCTTTGACTACAGTGGAAGAGATTTGGAAGACAAAGAAGGGTAATGCTTAATTGCTAAAATTATGGGTACAGCAGTGTTAAATCCTTTAAGATTAAGAGGGAGAAGTTTAACACTTTTTTTTTGTGTTTGGTCTTTTCTGTAGAGAGATTCAAGCAGGTGCTAAACTGTCATTAAATCGACAATTTTTTGACGAACGTTGGTCAAAGCATCGGGTTGTTAGTTGTTTGGATTGGTCATCTCAGGTAAATTACAACAAAACTGGTTGCTATTAACTCATTTTTGAATTGGGTAGTTTTAGTTTTAGAAACTGTTTAAATCAGTATGTAATTTAAAATAATAATGATGGTTCTGATGCTATCGTATTCATTTTGCCTCATGTACTATGGAAGAAAGGATTGCAAACATTCTTTGTACTTAAAACTCAAGATTTTATTCATGCCACAACCCAGTTTTACTTATGTCAATTGCTCGCCAATCCTTTGGATAAAATTGCAACACATGCTTTAACTAACTGTACTAGTTTAAAGTTCTAATGTTCCAGTGAGCATAACTCTATAGAGATATCTTTTTTGGTGAGGGTTAGGTATTATATTTTCAGAATAATTTGATAAAGACTGTTGAGTAACTGGAATGTAAAACAGTTCTTATTATCATAGCATTTTGTTTTCCACTTGATTTCTGCGAGCAGTATCCAGAGTTACTTGTGGCTTCCTATAACAACAATGAAGATGCTCCTCATGAGCCTGACGGTGTGGCCCTTGTATGGAATATGAAATACAAAAAAACGACCCCAGAATACGTGTTTCACTGCCAGGTAAGATGGTCTTTTGCCATTCTTCCTCACGTTTAAGAATTCATTAATGAATTTAGACAAGTACCTTTTCTCTTTTCTTGTCAACATAATGATTTCATTGGATTGGCATTTACTAAACCACCCCATGTTTGCAAACAGATGTGAACAGAAAACTGAAGACGTCTCAGTTCAACATGATCTGTCTTTTGTAGCTTTTCTGACATCTCTTATAATGTTTAATCACACCTAAAGTCCTTTACAGTTGTGATTTTCTGTTATTGTGATTGATTGTATAAAAGAACTCTTTTATAAAATGTCTTTTCTACAGGGAGTTTCTCAGGAACTTATTTGCTGAATATACAATTAGACTGTTGGCCCACTGAATTACTTATACATGGCCTGAGGAGTTGGAACTAGATAGTTTTAAGTAGAAACATATGTTTGAAGTAGGAAACAGATGCAGAGTTTTAAAGTGGATTTAGTGGAAGGTTAGAATTTGCAAGCCTTTTTTGGTTGCATAAGTTATAATCTTTTAATAATGTCCTAATTCTAAAAAAACACGTACCTAAATCAAAACTAGCATATTCTCTGTTGTCAGATGACTGTCGGAGGCCCGTGCTGAGCCAGTTATCTTTTGATTTAATACTGTAATCAAATGAAATACTTTTTTGCTTTCTTTGATAAGTTGCTGAAACATATTTATATAAATAATCATTCCATTTGACTTTTAAGCAAAAACTTTTCTAAAGATAAATTTTTGTATTCTGAAACAAAATGAAAATTTTTAATGAATTTATTTATTTTTATAACCTCTAATACCTTACAATAAAGGGGAAAATGTTTTAGATATAGATTTATTTTTATAATTTGTCAGGCTTCTTCCATTTGAATCTGGAATATAAAAATCTTACTTATTTGCAGTCAGCTGTGATGTCTGCTACCTTTGCAAAATTTCATCCAAACCTGGTTGTTGGTGGTACATATTCAGGCCAAATTGTGCTGTGGGATAACCGTAGCAATAAAAGAACTCCAGTGCAAAGAACTCCACTGTCAGCTGCTGCACACACAGTAAGTAAAAAGATTATTTCCATTAGACTTCTGTGCTCCTTCACCATTAAATACTTAGGAGTGTCCATCAGAGTAGTCTCAGAATCTGTTTCCTTTGATGTATGAATTCCTCATCATTTAGTAACCAAGAACAAAGGCCTTTTTTGGTGGGGGCTAATCTGTCTTACTAGAAACTCATCTCTCTTCCTAGACAACCTTTTGTTAATCAACAGAATAGCATCAAACTTCACATTAAAAATGCCCTCAAGATATGAAACTTTTCATATGAAACAGAATACCTGTGATTATGCAGTAAAAATTGTTTCATTTTTTGGTAAAATAATCCCAGAAAACTTTCTTTAATATCTCTTTCTTCAGCATCCTGTATATTGTGTTAATGTCGTTGGAACTCAAAATGCTCACAATCTGATTAGCATCTCTACTGATGGAAAAATTTGTTCATGGAGCCTGGACATGCTTTCCCATCCACAGGTAGGTTCAACTTGAAAAACTCTGAAATTTTGAGGCAGACGTTGTTTTTCAAGTCTGTATAAACCCCAGCTTATGTTTTTCATGAATGTTTCATAATAACATTTTATTATAATGGTTTATAAACCTAAACATGTGTTAAATAGTTTGTTGTGTATATACTTTATTTTCGAACCTGATTCATTTAATCAAAGTCAATTTATGTAAGTAGTAAAGAAATTGTTTACAAACCAATTAAAACTAGAAATTTTTCTTAAAAAATTAAAAATTGCAAGTTTACAAAATAACTTTAATTCTTTTCTATGTAGGATAGCATGGAATTGGTTCATAAACAGTCAAAGGCAGTCGCTGTGACATCTATGTCCTTCCCTGTTGGAGATGTCAACAACTTTGTTGTTGGGAGTGAAGAAGGTTCTGTATACACAGCGTGCCGCCATGGCAGGTAAATCTAAACTGGAATTTGTCATTTCAAATTCTCCTTTGAATCTGATTAAAACAGATTGTCCCCCTTTTAAGTAGAAATCTGTCCTCGAGCCACTCCTCATTAATGACAAATTATTTGAGGTCAGGTATATAAAATTAAAACAAGTACTTTTTAAAAATAAAAGGTGATTTTGGATCACAATGTGTTCCAGATTTTGAGGGTTGTGGTATATTTTGGTTTTGTATGTGTGTGTGTGCTCATAGAAGTTAGTGGCGGGAGGTAACATTCAGCAATTACAAATGCAATATGCACATGCCATATACTGACCTTTAAAATTGTAAAGGAGATTTTCAGTCATTTTCCCATTTTATTTGGACTTTGAGCTTTGGTTCAGTTCTAATAATTGTACAGTAATGGCACGTACACATTTTAAATTGACTAGTATTTCACCTGCTGTTCAGTCTGTTTTGAAATTGTCTAGTTGTCTATACCTTATCAGTTGCTTCCTGAAAAAAAACTTGAGTGTCCAGTTTTCCTCTCAAATACAGATCACCTTCACTTCAAAGCTTTTGATTTAAAAGTAGCCCGGATTTTCTCTCCTACATGTAGTGTCCCTTTGTCTCTATTTCACCCAATCAGATACTGGATTTTTGAATTCTGTCGTCAGCAGCATGATGTTCAAAAATGTACTTATTGCTTTAGTTATCAAATCTAGTCCAATTATCAAATCTGGATAGAATGATACTCAAGTTATTCTGATGTATTATGAGCACAGAGTTAAGTTTGTTGAACTATGTCAAGCTTATATATTTAGAAGTGGTCAACTTACAAAAGAAACTTACAAAATTTCCTTAACATTCTCACTTTTATGAAATAGCAAAGCTGGAATCAGTGAGATGTTTGAGGGACATCAAGGACCCATCACTGGCATCCATTGTCATGCAGCTGTTGGAGCAGTAGACTTCTCACATCTTTTTGTCACTTCATCATTTGACTGGACAGTAAAACTTTGGACAACTAAGGTATCTTTAAAACAGATGTTTGCTCGTGTGCTCAGGTTTCTAACACAAGGTGGTGCTCTAATACACAGGAAAGATGAAAAGCTTTCTGATAGTTTAGAATGATTAACTGATAGATTGAACCTGATAAGAAGTTAAACAGAACATGAGTGAGCTACTAGATGTAGTTTTCAGAAAAGTGTGCTGACAAATATGGTAGCCCCACATACAGCCAAAGAGGAGTCTTTCCACCACTTCAGGCGTTTTAAGTGCTGAATTATCTACACTGAACAGAGTTGGGGAAAAAGCCCCTGAGTATCTTGCATAGCACCTCACAGAGCTGTCATACAGCCCGGCACAAAAGCCATACAGTTTCTCTTTGTAGAATTTTAGAGGCTTGTTAGAACTACAGTGACTCACAGAGCTGATGGAAAATGGAGAAAAGACGGATAAAACTGATGTACAATAAGTCCTATATGATAAGGCTACACATCATAAATTTGAATCATTAAGAAAGTATTGTATAAAAGGCATGGATGCATATGTATTTTCGTTTTCCATAATAAATAATTTAAATAGTTTTTTTATTTTAATAAGTTATTTTTATTTTCATTTATTCAAAAAAACCAATTATGTTATAAAGTGCTTCCTGATTCTCCAGCAATTCTAAATAAAGGTGAGCTGGCCCTGCATCATTGAAAGCCTCAAGGCCAATCCGGGTAGGGAATGTTACTTTCTGTGATAGGCCTTGTATTAATAGTTTCATTTGGCCTCATTTTAAAACTTAAATGCCTTGACTTTGCTGTCTAGCTTTTCTGTTTTGCATTGTTGCTGGCAAAACTGCATACTCAGAATATCAGATTCTATTTAAGTTCAATTTTAAGCTATATTTTTTTATGTTTCCATCTGCTGTTTCCATCCTTATCCTAAATGTTGACCTTTTGAGTAACTCATCATGACACAAAGTTTAGAGTCCTGTTTTGGTTCTTCAGTTTTTTTTTAGGAAAACCTAGTGGTCTTAACAAATGTTCTTTGCTATTACAGTGAACTCATTTATTTATTAAATACTGGCTTCAGAAATCGAGGATGAACTCGCTGTTCATTCTTGTCCTTTCTTGATGCTTCCTTTCAGTCTAATATGAAGTGAATTAGAAAACTTTGCCTCTAAAAGCTTGCCTTTTAAAATTAAGCATTTTCAGGTTTGGCATTAGCAGGTAGAAAAATCGCACTTACTATAAGTCTAATGAAGGGAAAATATAGAAAAGTGCTTAACACAGTGTCTAGCATGTACCGGACACTTAACAATGTTCAGTTCCTCCTTTGTCCCTTCATGCAGATCAGACAGAGCCTGAATGCATTTAGTCACTGATCTGTTTTCTTTCTTGGATTGTTATTGAATTTTTATTCTTTTAATGAGATTGATATAGTGGAAAAAGGAAGAAGATTCCCACAAACATAAGCAAAGAAATGCATAATCTAGCTAGTAAAACCAAAGCAAGATGCAGAATTGGAAAGAAGAAGCCAACTATTTCTCTCTAGGCTGCAGGCAACATTGTAAGTGGCTAGAATTCTGGGTGTGCTTTCACCTTAGTAATCCTTTATATAGACACAGAAGACATTACATCTTTGTTAGATTTTTGGCCAGCTTCCTCTTTCAGGAATTGAAAAGATTCTGTATCTTTGTAGATTTATTATTATTTTTTAATATCTAAGGGCTTCAGTTTGCTAGCCTTAAATTTGAGGCTTCCATCCTTACACATGTTACTAACAGGATTGGAAAACGAGGAGTTTGTCTTGCCTAAATAAGAACAGAACTTATGTCTGTGAAAGACTAATTGATGCTTGTTTTTGTGTTACTACACATTTGGTCGATTAGTGGTTGATATTTTTTGTTCTTGTATTTTGCTGTATTTCAACATACAACTGCTTCTGAATAAGAATGACAGACAGGTATGTCTCTGCTAATTGGGCTAGATGTTTCTTCTGAGAGCTTCACTGTAGAAGCCTCATTTATTTATTCAACTATGATACATGCTTCTCCCCTCTTCCCCACACATACATAACCTCTCAAATGTTAGTGGCCAAAGGATGAGCCAACATAGAACAGGGTGTTTTTATACATGCCAAGCACCCTCTAAAACTTTATCAGAAGAATAACCTTTCAGTCTAACTTTTCTGCACACAAGCAGTTCTACTGTTTGAAGGACAGAACAGCAACAGTCTGCTGAGTAAATATTTTTTATTTGGCAATAGCATGGCTCTCAATGTCATTGTTTTGATCTTAGATTTATACTTCATTATTAATTGTGTTGCTGGGATTTATTTCTACCCTGCCAAACAACTTGACAGAGCCCTGTGCGCTCTCCAGCACAGTGGTAATGAATAATAGGCAGGCAAGGTTTTTAAATAATCTCTTTTTAAAAACTTTGTTCCAATTCCATTTTAAGCCTTTTAAACAAGGATGAATCATTAGATATTGCCATATCTTTGTGTCCTTTTAAGATCTGGCTCTGCCCCAGTAGCAAAATAAGAGTCCTTTTTCTCCTTTTCTGTAAGTCCTCTCAAAAATCCTTAGCAATCTCAATTTGGCACTGCCTCAATTTAATTTAAAGTAGTCTACTTCTGTAATCACCTAAATTTTGCTTATTCCAGAATTTATAATACAATGCAGTGACAGAGTTCTGGGTCATCAAATTGTTTTCATTACCTTTTGGAACTCAGTTATATTTAGTACAAAAAAGAGATAGAGGATTTTCCACATTTTGGTGAAGTTTAAACCAACCAAGACATTGCTTCTAATACATTTTTAGGATACTGTTACCTTTTCAAAATACCAAATTTGAAAATTCACAACTGAAGGCACTTTGGCAGGCTTGAAAAATAATTACAAAGAGTATGTGAGGAGTAAAAGTTTCTTGAAAGTAACCTGAGGATTCCCTAAGAGCTCGACTTGGGGTAAATCAAGAGGTAGACCTGTTGAATTAGTTTAATGTTCCAGTACATTTAACAATACTTATTACAGATGACTCTTAAAATATGAGTTATTTATTTGGGGGACAAAATGTTTTAATGTATATTCTAGCCTCGGAACAATGTCTGTCAGAACCATATTGACCATAAAGTAACAAAATTAAGATTGTTAATGTATTAATTTCTTAGCATTGGTAGTTTTCAGACTTTTGTAGCCCATACACACCTTAACATTTTTTTACAGTCTCTGATGTCTTAAATCCCGTCTTTATTTTCACTGCTTACCTATTTAACTCTCAGAGAATACCAGCATTTAAACGGGGTTAAAGAGATTTTACTAACACTTGGAGTAGCAACTGTGTACATATTAGAGAAGTTACAATGAAAAAATGCTTTGAGGTTGGGGTGTTTCTTGGGGAAGTCTATTGACCATCAGGACCCAGTCCTCCATGGTGGCCGCATTTACCATAGTAACTTGCTGCTGGCCAGTGTTCAGCCTGTCCTTTGCATATTTAAAAACTCGGTTTTCTCAGTCTGCTAGTGTTGATTAGCTAACTGGAACACGCTCCTAAGACACATATACATTGGAGAAGGTCAATTTACTAATTTATAATGAGAAACTGCCAGAAGACCCAGATACTCATGCTGGCCTGACCAGCTCATTGTTTCCCTGTAGACAACCTACATGGGAAGCCAAATTATAATCAGAAGATTGCTTGGTGAGCAAGGAATTGGAACAAAAGAAGTTTTCTGATTTGAATGTTTAATGGCATCAAGGAAAGATAGCCTGATTCATTCATCTTCACATAGAGATAGCCTTGCCATGGGTGGTAAATTCTCAGAATCCATTGCTGAGACTCTCTCCTAAACAATGCTTGAATTGGGTACTATTGTCATTTTTCTTGTAAGACTCTGCTTCTTTGTATTTCCATTGTTTTTAATAGACAGATTCCTTCTCAGAAAGGTCATATCTTCAGTCATGTTATTAGGAAGGTATTTCTGATCTTGGAATCTTTTTTTTTTTTTTTTTTTACAGAGGATCTATTTCTATTCTGTTCTAGGTGAGGACATACTTATTTCCCAGTCCTCTGGAGAGCACGTCACTCATGTATTTACTGCAGGGACTCTTTCATTACTAATCTAGAACTCCCCAGTTAAACTGCAGAAAAATACAGAATTACTGTATTAGCTTCCTAGGGATGCCGTAACAAATTGCCACAAACTACGTGGCTTTAAAACAGTAGGAATTTACACACAGTTCTGGAGGCTAGAAGTCCAAAATCAAGGTGTTGACAAGGTTGGTTACTTTTGGAGGCTCTCAGGGAGAATCCATTCCTGTGTTCCATGCCTCTTTCCCAGCTGCTGCCCTTCGCCAGCCATCTTGGTGCTTCTTGGCTTGCTTGTGTCTTGGCGCTGCATCACTCCGCTCTCTGCCTCTGTCATCACATGGTGTTCTTTCTGTTGGTCTCTGTCTACATTTTTCTCTTCTTTTAAGACAAACAGTCATGCTAGATTTAGGGCCAGCCCAAACACAGTATAACCTCAGCTGAACTTGATTATTTCTGCAAAGACCCTGATTCCGAATATCATCACATTTATAGGTTCCAGGTGGACATGAATTTGGGCGGAGATTATTCAACCCAACCCGTCACCATAAAGAACTCAGAAAAAATATGGCTTGTCCTTTGACCATACAGTATTTATTGTCACCACTGTTCCAGAATGAGCTACCTTTGCTTATTTAAATGCTATCTATCATTCAAAGAAGATCTTTGCTTTGATTCATTCTTTTAGCAAAATATATTGGCATACCTTTTCTTTGTAAGCATTTTAGAGCTCCAGTGACCTTTAGACATTATCTAGGTCAGTGGTTCTCAGTTTTGGTTGCATTAGAATCACCTGGGCAATTTTTAAACCTTTTAGTGCTCACCTGGCACCCCAAAGTAATTAAATCAGAATATTTCGAAAAGGGGAGACCCAGGCAACAGCATGTTTTTTTAAATTCTCAGGGTTAGGGGGATTACAATGTACAGTCAAGGTTCGGAATCACTGATACAAAACCTTTGTGTTATATGAATAGTGCTGCTATGAGCATAGTTGTAGATGACTTCTGTAGACACAAGCACTCATTTCCATTAGGCATAGACCCAGGAGTGAAATACTTCGCCATAGGATATGCATAATTCCACTTTAGTAGGTACTGCCAGGCAATTTTCCAAAATGGTTTTACCAGTCTATAATTCACTGGTAGCATGTGAAAGTTCCCTTGCTCTGCATCCTTGCCAGCATTTGGTATTTTCTGCCTTTTTTCATTTGAATCATTCCCAAGGAGAAGGATTGTTGGGTCATATGTTAACTCTAATTAGCATTTTGCGGAACTGCCAAACTTTTTCAAAGCAGCTATACCAGTTTACATTCCCACCAGCAATGTATGAAGGTTCTGATTTCTTACATCCTCACCACCAACAATTGCTATTGTCTGTCCTTTTCATTATAGCCATTCTAGTGGTGTAAAGTGATACCTCATTGTGGTTTTGATATGCAGTCCCCGATGGACAGTAATGTGGAGCATCTTTTCAAGTGCTTATTTGCTATTTGTAGATCTTCTCTGGAGAAATCTGTTCAAATCCTGCCCAATTTTTAATTGGGTTATTTGCCTTTTTGTTAATGGGTTGTAGGAGTTCTAAGTACAAGTCACTTGTCAGATACATGATTTTCAAATATTTCTCCCATTGTGTAAGTTGTCTTTTCGCTTTCTTAAGGATATTGTTTGAAGCACAAGAGTATTTAATTTTGATGTAGCCTAATTTATCTATCTTTTGTTGCTTGTGCTTTTGGTTTTCTATCTAAAAAACTATGGTCGAGTCCAAGGTCACAATTTACTCCTATGCTTTCTCCTAAGAGTTTTATAGTTTTACCTCTGATACCTAAATCTGTGATACATTTTAAGTTAATTTCTGTGTATGGTGTTTGTGTGTGCATATCCAGTTGTCCCACCGTCATTTGTTGAAAAGACTGTTCTTTTCTCATTTAATTGTCATGACACCCTTGTTGAAGATCTGCCATAGTAACTTTGTGTGGGATTTGACTAAGATCCTTTTTGTTGTTTATTGTCTACTAGTGAAATGAGTTTTTCTCTGCTTTTAGGAGGGAGGGAATGGGCAAGGATAGCTTTCCTAGTTTTGCGGTCTAGGATAAAGCTCTTTCTTGTGTTTTTTTGCAAAGTGGATCTGTTTATCTATCTTGTACTTTCTGAGTTGCTCCTTTTCTGTTCCTCTTCACCACTTGTATCTGTACCTTCTCTTTCCTTTGTCCCTTTGGGCTGTATGCCATGACTTGGAGTTTACTCCCAACCCTTTCTCTTTGGTGAGACTTTGTCTTGAAAAGGAGCTTTGGTTTGTTAATTTTGAGAGTTTACAGGGCTCAAACTGTACCATTAGCCCTTACTTATATGACATTGGAGTCTGCTAGCATTTATTTATCAATGAAATCTGCTGCTATTCTCAGACTGGCCCCCAAGCCGTCCACTGAGCACCTGCCATCGCCTGTGAGGCACTTGACTTCTGTGCTCCAACTTCGGAAGCCCTCGTGCCTTCCCACACATCTTCCCTCACGTGCTCGCACAGTGCAGGTCTTAAAGTTACCAGAGGTTTGTTTCCACCTGCTTTCGTTTGGAGCTTTGTCTCCTGATTTTGTTGTGGATGTTGTCTGTGGATCTTTGGTTTTGCTATCCTTGTTGCTTTGTCTGGCTTTATGCAGAGAATTAGAGATTGAAAAAGTGCAGGGCCATTGCTGTCATCTTCCCAGAATCCTCTCATTGACAAATGTTTTTAAAGCACATTCTATTATATCCTTTTTAAAAACAGCAAGGTGTCTATAGGTTAAAAAGAAAATGCGATCCAATAGTCAATTCTTAGTTCGTAACTCCAGATAATTCTATAGTGAAATTATAGGAACTTTTTCTAGACTGAATTAAATGTCATAAAGTGTTGTTATACCTGTTGAATGTATGTCGTCTTTTGACTGTGCTAAGAATCAACTTTTCCCTTTCAGAATAACAAGCCTTTGTACTCATTTGAAGATAATTCAGACTACGTTTATGATGTTATGTGGTCACCCACCCACCCAGCTCTCTTTGCTTGTGTGGATGGCATGGGGAGGCTGGATTTGTGGAATCTCAATAATGACACAGAGGTGAGCTGGAAAATAACAAAAATTGCACTGAAAAATAGAAAATTGGAGATTTATTGAATAATTTGTGAAATTCTTTTTATCCCAAGGAATGTAAAAGGGCTCTGTGATTGTAGCATCATCACAAAGAAACCAAATAAGCTTTGTACCCTAAATAATAAACAGCATGCTGTGCGGAACTGAAGGGAGAAACAGTGTTGCCAAGAGCACTAGGGCATCTCCTTTTACTTCTGAAAAGCACTATCGTGTCTCTAATGTCCTGGCAAAATATCACTCTTTAGGCAACTGCAATATTTTTCATTCAGAGACTAGAAAGCAGAGTTTCAGACTGTTGAAGTATGTTAACCTTAATTCTGACTTGCTAAATTATCTCTTAGCCTTGATCGAATTGTGTATCATCCATAAACATTAGTCTTAGCCTGACTTCTTTGAATAAAGGAAAAATGTATTTTGACTATTTGTTCCATGCAGGAGTGAAAACACTTTACTTTGAACTATGAAATGAACATAGAAACCATCAAATTTCCTAATTGCTATACTAAAATCAATTATTGGCAGTGAAATTTAACTGCAGCTATTATTTATTTTAAGCCACGTGTAGATTTTGTTCTTAGAATTCTGCGTTGCTCTGCGGTGGTAATGTTAGCAGTTCTGTCAGTAACGGTTGTTGAGGAGAAAGTCCCTGGGCACCTCCCCCACGTCCCACTCGCTCACATCTCTTCATATTTCTAGTGGCGTGTGTCCAAATCCCTTGAAGTGAAATCGTTGGTTATACAGGGCAAGGAAGTTATACGTTGGAAATGTAAGAATTTTAACATTATGTTAGCTACTGGTTTAGTAGTTTGAGGGGGAACATTCAAATACTGCTAGGGAAAGGTATTGCACCCTTCCTAGATGATTGGACTAGATTACACTCGTACGTTCTAGTTACCTAGATTGGTAGCGATTTTCTTAATTTGGGTTTTGGTGTTAGAGATCTGTGGTTACAGTTAAGTTGGAATCTCTCCTATAATTGTTAACTCAAAGAATATATCTAAATAATTTTTCTCTATAACAAGTTTAGCATTCTAGGGGGTTAAATTGGTGATAACTGATGTCAGTTAGAAGGATTATTTTTAATCATATTTCAAATTTTTAAAAAATGTATTGTGCTCCTGCTCTGAGTCAAACATTGAATGTTTGCTCTGTGTGTGGCAAATAAATGTCTTTTCCTTGGCATAGGAGAGATACACAGTCATATTCTATGGGGAAGGTACCATGTGTTGGTGCCATCATTCTCCCTGCTCCAGACAGTTCATGGGAACAAGGGGCTTTGGAAAGACCCATACTCTACCTTCAGTAGAAAACTGTTTCTAGGAACTGTGGATCAAAGCACAGGTTTCAGCTGACAGATACAAGCTACAAAAGTAATTCCCGTCCTCTAAAATTGAACCGTAATCTGTTTATTAAGGCTTTTGAAATGTTTCTTTAAAATGGGGTTTTGGCCATCTGTTTTCAAACAGCTTGACTTCTTAAATAAGTTAAAACAACAACAAAGAATGCTTTATTAAAGAGAAGATCTTTCAAAATGATGTATCATTTTTTCCCAAACCATTTTCAAGGATTGACTATAATGTCATTCATAATGTGTCACTGAACAGAAAGAAAGTTGGGAAAATTCTTTATCTATTTTCATCTTTGTCTTTAAAAATGTAGCCAGGTTGGAAGAAAAAAGAATTACTGTTTTACATGTTTATAGAAATCTTGATGAGACTTTTAACACTGCACTGTATTTTAAATGACTTTAGGTACCAACTGCCAGCATTTCTGTGGAGGGTAATCCTGCTCTTAATCGTGTAAGATGGACCCATTCTGGAAGAGAGATTGCCGTGGGTGATTCTGAAGGACAGATTGTCATATATGATGTGGGAGAGGTACGGGGCTCACTGCCTATAATTTTGACACATTTATTTAGCTTTCACAGCATTGTAGTAACAATATCTTCATGGCTAAAGCTAGTCTTTAAGGTTCATGAATTGTATAAACTGAGGCTGTAAAGATAAAACTTACTTTCCATCACAGAAATAACTCCTGAGATTAATTTTCTTTCTAAACTGGAAGTCCTCTGTGTCCATACACAGGACTTTTGAGGGTAATATCATATGTTGGAAGTACCTTGTTTCTTGAAGCATGCATTGCTGGAATTAGAAATTCTTGAGGCAAAAGAAGACAGTTGGATTATAGTTGGACTTTGAGGCTTTACAGAATTGATACTGAGATAAGATTTTATTTTTCTGTATTCATAGATTTGTTTGGGCCAGGTAGTAGGAATCAGGAGTAATACTCTTTGAGAGTTACCTGATGACATTGTGAAATGTGAATCTTGACTCTTGAGCCTTGTTGCAAAGCCACTGTCATTGAATCCAACGAGATGAGTTGCAGCTCTCTCATCTTTAGTGCTTGGGTTGGCCGTACACAATGCCCAGGAGTAAAGATTTCCTTTTTTGAGTCCTCGCTAGCACCTTATTATTCCTTCTTTTACTGTCCCTTAAGATTCCTGTCCTCTCTGGACACCCACAGCCTCTAGCAATTGGATCCAGAGGGAGGTAGATTGAATCATTTGGAACAGCCAGTAGAACCATCTGCATGGTAAAATTGCTCTGTGTCTGCAGTCCAATATGGTAACCACTAGCCACATATGGCTACGGAACACTTAGGTGTGGCTTGTACAACTGAATACATTCATTTTAAATTTAATTTTAAATCATTTAAATGTAAGTAGTCATGTGGCTGGTAGCTACCATTTTGGGTTGGATCAGTGTCAGATGTAACCTAATATAATCTAATATGGTAGATTTAGAAACAGACACATCCATTCACCACAGTGAATGGCTTATGCCCTAATATGGCAGTGTGACATTCTTCTAATATTAGAATAACAATTACCAAAAATGTTTGGTTATTGGAGTGCTTCAGTGAGGCAGAAACATCACAAGCTTCTTTTCCCTTTTTGCTATTGGTACATCAAAAAAGCAGAAAGAAGTAGCACACCTGATGAGGGATTAAGATACCAAGAAAGGTTATCTTATGCTCCAAACAAAAATAAATAATTATAAGAAACCAGCTCTTTTGAACCATGCTTTAGAAAGTATTTCATACTAGGGATGGTGCAAGAAGTAAAAAAATTTAAGGTGTTCCTCCCCACCAGGAAAATCCATGAGATCGTGTGCAGGAGTTAGTTACAGAGCACCATTGTTATTTTCTCTCGCACTGTTGGTGGTAACAGCAAAGTCATTTCGGAGGCTGTCAAAACACACTTCACAAACACTGTCTTTTGTTTCAGAATGTTGTAAATCATTGTTATAGTCCCTGTAATTATGGAAAGGCCATTCAGGTCAATTATTACTTTTTAATGGAAAATTTGAAAACAAATTGAATAATAGGGGTAAGATAATCTTTTATTTCAGTATACATAAAATGCTGTCTTTCAACAGCAGATTGCTGTCCCCCGAAATGATGAATGGGCACGATTCGGCCGAACACTTGCAGAAATTAATGCAAACCGAGCAGATGCAGAGGAGGAGGCCGCCACCCGAATACCCGCCTAGCTCCTGAAAGGGGTTATGCAGCTGTAGTGGATTTGGGGAAACTAAGTAGATCCTAAGACTGTTTGCATGCTTCTGTCTAAATGATAATTAAAACGAAATTTTGTGGATTAAACCATGGATTTAATGCAGCAAGCAAATCTTACAATGTCCTTTTTTATATATAACATGCATCTTGTTTTGGATTTGTGTCATTTTTAATACAACTGATTGACTTTATTGAATGCAGTCTTTTTTGGATTCATATACACAGGTGTATATTTGGTATTAGTTATTCTTTTGAATTCTTTTCAACTTAACACTATATACAGTTATTTCTAAAGCACAAATTAAATAAGTTCTGCATATTTTTAAATAATCATAATCCCATTATACTGATAATGTTCTCACTCACCATAATATGTAGGAACATTGTTTATTCTTAGCCATAGCATGCTTACATCTATCCAGGTTACATTCTGATATCCTTTTGTTTCTTTATAATTCATGTGATAGCTACATATAAATAAAAAACAAATATGGTTTAACTTTTCAAATTTTCATTTATTTTACTAATTGTAATTTTAATTTTTCTGTCTCTTATAAAGTATCTTTTTTCATATCTTTAAGTTCTTGTTGTAAGCAGCCGCTTCAACTCTTGTAAAGCTTTGTGCCTTAAATATACCATACAGTATTTCTTAGCTCTCTCAGTGCATTATGAACTGATGCTGAGATAATCTGTCAGTGAAAAAATTTGTCCTATGTTAACTTTTGCTTTATTCCCTGATTTTCTTTCCATTTAAGATATATTTAGTTTAAAGAATAAACAAAAAGATGTCTACTATTTTCACTGATTGAGATTACTATGTACATGAGCTCTCTGTGACTAAAACCTCCTTTGAGAGAAACTGACTTCATGGTTGCAGTGGTCATGAAGGGAAAGTGCTCAAATTAACTTTGTCATTGAATCAACTCCACATTCTAGGTCTGGTACTACAACCTTGTCTACAAGTCTGAAAGGTAAGTGACAAATATTTAAGAATTAGTGTTGAAATCAACCATTTCAAGACTAGAAGAAAGGATCATGATGAGAGCTTGATTTTATCCCCTTTAAATTGTCCATTTCCTTAATCTTGACCTTTTGTCCTTCTCAAGTTCATCATTTATTCAACAGAACATGAAGTAGGAAGAATAGAAATCAGAATTTGAACACTTTTGTTATGTTTGATTTTTAAAAAAATAATTCTAATGACGATCTGTTGGGATAAATTTCCAAATGAAACTTTTAAATTATGAGTATTGTATAAGGAATAATTGACCAGGAATATTAAACCTAACTGGTTCTAACTCTAGCACTCATGAGAAGTGTGATTTTAGCCAAGTTTTTCCATCCGTCTGTGCCTCACTCTTTTTATCTTCTAATTAAATTTGGATTAGGTGATTTCTAAATTGCCTTCTAGCTCTAAAATTATTAATTGTAATTACTCAGGAAATTCTTCATTTTTATATATTTTTGTAAATTGACACCCCATAATTATCTATTGTATACCAAAGATAAGTTTTTTATATCAGCAGGCAAACATCTTAAGTTACCTCATGATAGCAATGCCTGTGAGTCAAAAGTTCTATTTCAACAGGGTCACACTGTCTTGTATGTAAAATTCATTTAATCACTGTAGTAATTATTACATTTTGCCTTCAGTTTGTAAAAATGACTAGAAAAAGGGAAAACATAATTATGACTAAGGTTGGAAAACGAGGTATGGCAAATCAGACGCTCATTGGACTCAAGTAGATGTGTCCAATTGTGAAAGAATAAAATTGGTAAGTATTTGTAAAATACCACCCCAGAGTTTTTGCTTTGGAGGAGTGACGTCTTCTACTTCCCTCCCCAAAATTCATTGTGGACCTTTGCCCATTTAACTTTAGTTTACATTTTTAGGAACACATGAATTTAATGTGAGGAATTGCTTTTTAAGGTTGACTAGATAACAGCAGAAGGGAAAGGACTGAGACTGTCAATATTGATGTAAAATCTTCTGACAGATTAAGTTGACTAGAAAAAGTGTAACACAGCTCTTTATACTATTAGAAATGAAAACTTTATGATTTTGAAAAATAGCCAGTTATAGAAATGGACCTTATTTTTTACCAGTTATGTTTATTTTTCTCTGAGTGGGAAACAAGCTATAGCTTTCTGGCTAATTTCATATTTTGTGTTTATTGTTTGGTTATTCTCTTTCTGAATGGGAAAAAAGATGATTGGTTACCCTTGTTTGTGTTGAGGAAGAATACTCAGTTTTGCAGACGATAATTAACTTGCAATAACTCTCAGAAACAATCATTTTTTTGGTGTCATTTAAACTAAAAATGTATTGGCACAAGCTATCTTCCTGTTTATAGATCCAGTTCCCTACAAAGTTATAAAAATCTAGATATAAAATATTGCAATAATGCTGGACTACTGCATCTTGAAAGACTGGATGACCTAAAATTTAGGGGGAACTAAAGGAAAGTCGTGTTAGGGATGTTCCTTGTCTTTCAATATTATGAAAATGTTGATTCAATTTTGTACTGGTCCTGATAGACTGTAACCTTTACCACTTGAATCATATGGAAAGGAAAGGCCTAAATTAATGAATGAATCAATCAATCAAAATCTGGTGTGAAGCATGATTTTTTTATTCCCATTCTATTGGGCAGTGCATTTTTAAATGTCTTTTCTACAACCCCTGTATTTCAACATTGTCACTGTGAAATTTTCTAAATAGAAAAAGCTGTACAATTAGGTGCATATCGAGAGAATAGAGCTTCAATCTCAGCTTCGGCTGCTCAATGGCTGTGAAAACAGTTATTTAAAACATGACACAGCATCCAAGGTGTTAGTGTCATGTCTGAACCTTAGGCCTGAGTCTTGGGTAAAAAGCCATCAGTTTTGCCTCGTTTGATGATTTAGTAATGGGAGTCCCACTGAGGTTTTTTTCTTTTTCCCAAGCTACATAGAAGCAAGAAAGGAATTTGCTTTTCTGCGTTCATCTTGCTGATTGCTAGGCAACTAGGCATCTTGCAGGTTTGGAAAAAATACCTGGAAATCATTTCTGACTCATTAAAAAATGCTGGAAAATTATTTACAGATCTGGTTTATAGATTCTGGGGCTTATAGTGCTACCAGGGAACTGGAAAGTTACTCAAAGGCAAGAATAAAACACCCATATTTGGTATTTCTTTTGCAGTAGAGGATTACAATTAAGAACATTCATTTAACCAATTTCTTCAATCTTATTGCCCTTATAAGGTAATAATTTGCTTGTACCTAGCGTATTTTTTAAAATCCTTTGCACATATAAGAAATACATTTTAGAAAAAGATGCTATAATCCCAACCAGAAGGCCAACTGGAAGACTTTGGATACTCATATAATTGTAATGTTTTTCTCAATAGACCGACACTCTCAGACCTTTTGTTGGACTTTAGGTTTACAGATTCTCTTTCTGCCTACCACGTTCACAATTCCCCAGCTTCTTAAAGTTCGAATGGATTTCAAGTATTTAAGTTTTCAGAATGTAGCTCCTAGATACTGATAATTTCAACAGAGCCAATCAGCAATCTTTTACAAACTTTTCTAAAATTACAGTACTTTGCGTTGTTAGTTTCATAGCAGGAAGCTCAGTTTTGGCTTCTTAATATTCCATTACCAGTTCCAAGTCAGAGGATGGAACAGCTTGTGCTCAGGTAAGCTTTCAGAAAGGTCTGTTTCACTTTGTGAGGTCATTTATTCGGGTCTCTGGTAATGTATTATCCTGCTTCTGTTCTAATGTACTTGATTTGGTCAGGAAGCTGTGGGGCAGCGATTGTGTAGGGTGTAGGACGCTCCTATGTGGTGCTGCACAAGCAGAGACCTGACTCCGTGACTCCAGAAATCAGGTGTGCCCCCAGTAAGGCTTTGATGGCAAGTAATTTTATCTTTTGTGAACTTTTGTACTAGATTTAAAAAGAAGAAAAAAAATTTTTTCTGAACAAAGTAATGGAAATGCTTTGGAACCAAAATTTCTTATACTTAAGGGTGAGAAACAGAACACTGGGCTCAAAAGACCCAAGTTCTGTTTTCCTGATCTCCCCATTAACAGAAATGTCATCTGGGACAAAGAGCAGTATTTTCATCCGTTACATGAGGAAAATGCTTATTTTCTGTGAAGATTACATAAGATGTATGTGAAGACTTGTAAATTATAAAGTACCACACAAATGGGGATATTTTCTTTTTTATTTCGTATTTTTAAAAAATACTAGAATGGAGAGAGACCGTTTTGTGTAGCGATCTGTACAATGTAACAAGATCTCATCTTCTAAGGATTAAGTGGGTTGATATTCAAGAAAAAATTTTTTTAATTCTAAGAAATAATATCACAATTTGAAATCAGAAATTTAGGAGTAGCAGTAAACTGAGAGGGAAATATTAATTGCTCTTAAGGAAATTTTCCTAGGAATGTTTTCTCTTATTCTATGGTCAAATTACAAATTATGCTAATAGAAAAAAATGACCCTCACCGAATGTCCAGCCTATACTAAGCTGTTGTTCTTATGTTAGTTACATGTAAAACGTGGATTGTGGTATCTGGAGCCTTAGAAAAGAGGAAGTGGAACCTCCTTTTCAAAACAAGAAGAAAACAAATTTGATTCTAGACTAACTCAGCTATTATAGTAGCAGAACTGGAATAGTCACTTCCACAAAAATCTGGGGAATGCCAGTTACTTAATTGTCACAACTTATGCAGTGCTCTTCATTCTTCCCTAGAGTCAGTCCCCTTGGAACTACCGTGTCTTCCCGAAAATAAGACCTAGCCGGACAATCAGCTCTAATGCGTCTTTTGGAGCAAAAATTGATATAAGATGGGGTCTTACAGATTTCTAATCTATAAGACTGGGTCTTACATTGTAGTAAAATAAGACGGGGTCATATATAAAATATAAGACCAGGTCTTATGGTAAAATAAGACGGGGTCTTATATTAATTTTTGCTCCAAAAGACGCCTTAGAGCTGATTGTCCGGCTAGGTCTTATTTTCGGGGAAACACAGTAACGTGTTTATTGTAGGAGGATGATCACTAGAAGGAGAGCTTCAGTCACTGGGGACCTGTGTGTGGCTGTCAGACCTAGAGGACCGTAGGTCGGTCCTGCAGGAATAACTTTTATCTAACTCACATCTGGATTGGGAGATCTCTCTGTCTCATTGTATCTAAAGTATGATTTCCAGAAATAAGTCAAAAACCAGAGTTGTTAATGAATACCAATTTAGCAAGAAACCTAGTAAAATGATTGGGCCCTTCCTAATGGGCCTCATTTTCAGTGTTTGATACAGTCATGAATTTGTCATTAGATGGATTTGGAGGACACTCCATCCTCCAGAGGCAAAAGAAATGGCCTTAGTCTTCCTGAAACTCAGGAGCTACTTGAGTAGGATTTATATCAATTGAGAAAAAGGACTTTTGTGTTTTGTGTTGAAAATTAGCTAGTACAGTGTGATTTACAGAAGACCACCCGAGGATGTTTTGCTCCTCAGCTTTGGCTGATCCTTCATCTCTAGACCTTCATCCTCTCTGTTGTAAAATGAATGCTGCAGGGGAATAACACATCCACCCTTCACAAAAATTAACTCAAAATGGAACTCAACCTAAAACACAATTATAAAACTCCTAAAGGTAAAGGAGAACACCTAAGTGATGTGGTGACTTTTAACACACGAGTACAACACAATCCATGAAAGAAATAACTGATAAGCTGGACTTTGTTAAAATGAAAAACTTCTGCTTTGTGAAAAACAATGTCAAAAGACTCAGAAGACAAGCCATAGAATGGGAAAAAATATTTGTAAAAGCCACATCTGACAAAGGACTTATCCAAAATACTAGGGCTGCCAAAAAAATGTACACAAGTGGACACTTTGGTCAGCGTTGCTCAAGCAGTAGTTCACCGCAATCACAAGTGTCTGGACGCTGATGGTAACCAATCTGAGCACCTCTTGTAATTGCAGAAGTCAAATGTGACTTGTATTCATCTTTTGTTATCGGTATATATTGAGTATTACAATTTTAATAGTTTTCCTTTCTTAAAATGTGTATGTTTTTGGCACCTACTGTATACAAGAAACTCTTGAAACTCAACAATAACAATTGATTAAAAAATGGTCCAAAGACCTTAAAAAACACCTCGCCAAAGAGGATATACAGATGGCAAGTAAACATGTGAAAAGGTGCTCCATATCATATGTCATCAGGGAAATGCAGATTAAAACAACAAGATACCACTACGTAGCTATTAGGGCCAAACTCTGAACACTGACAACACCAAATGCTGATGAGGACATGGGGTAACAGGAACTGTCATTCTTTGCTGGTGGGAATGCAAAATAGTACAGCCACTTGGAAGACAGTTGGGTAGTCACTTATAAAACAAAACATACTCACCATATGATCCAGCAAATCCACTCCATAGTATATACTCAAAGGAGCTGAAAATGTATGCACATACAAAAACCTGCCCTTGGGTGTTTACAGCAGCTTTAGTCATAACTGCCAAAAGTTGGAGGCAACCAAGATGTCCTTAGTAGATGAATGATCAATAAACTGATACATCCAGACAATGGAATATTATTCAGCACTGAAAAGAAATGAGCTCTGAAGCCATGAAAAAACATGGAGGAATTTCAATTGTATATTATTAAGTGAACCATGCCAATCTGAAAAGGCTACATACTATATGATGCCAAATACATGACATTCTGGAAAAGGCAAAACTATGGAAACAACAACATCAGTGTTTGTCAGGTGTTGCAGGGAAGGGGATGGATAAATGGGTGGAGCACAGAGGATTTTTAGGGCAGTGAAAATACTTGATACCATAATGACAGATACATGTCAATAGACATTTGTCCAAATCCATAGAATGCCTTAAAACTGGACTGGGTGATTCTGATGTGCTAATGTTGGGTCATCGAGTGTAACAAATGCACCACTATGGTAGGGGATGGTGATAATGGGCGAGGCTGTGCACGTGTGGGGGCAGGGGCTAGCTGGGAAATCTCTGCCTCTTAATTTTGCTGTGAATCTAAAACTGCTCTTGAAAAAAAGTATTTTTAAAAATAGAAACAGAGGAATTGAAATGGTATACTACCACATGTCAATTTTACACAAAGCAGTAAAGGAGGAAGAGAGGAACATATTGATCTTGTGTCCTACAACCTTGCTGAACTCATTAGTTTGGATAGTTGGGTTTTGTTTTTAATACGAAATGAGACATATTAAAAACAAAACCCAACTATCCAAACTAATGAGTTCAGCAAGGTTGTAGGATACAAGATCAATGTAGAAAAATCAGTTGTATTTCTGTATACTAACTGAACAGCCTAAAAATACAATTAAGAAATAATTCCATTCATAAAAATATCGTAAACAATAAAACACTTAGGAATAAATGTAATGAAAGAAGTACCAGACCTCTACAAAGCATGGCTGAAATTTTAAATGAGCTAAAAAATAGAGATTCCAAGTTCAAGGATTGGAAGACATGATTGTTAAGATAGCAGTTCACCCCAAATTGATCTATAGATTCAACAAACTATCAAAATACCAACTGACTTTTTTAAGAAACTGAAAAACTAATCTGAAATTTATATGGAAATTCAAAAGATCGAGCCAAAATGTTAAAAAGAACAAAGGTGGAAGATTTATACTTTCCTATTTAAAAACTTAATATGAAGCTACAGTAATCAAGACAGTGTGGTACTGGCACAAGTACAGTCCCGTGGATGAAGTGAACAACCGAAAGTCTGCTATAAACCCTTACATGTGTAGTCAATTCATTTTTGCAAAAGTGACAAAGTAATTCACGGGGAAATAATTATTTTCAATAAATGGTGCTGAGAAAATGGATAGCCACATGAAAAAAGATGAATTTAGACCCTTCACACCATACACATAAATTAACTCAAAATAGATCATAAATCTAAATATAAAAGTTAAAATATAATTTTTTTCAAAGAAAACATTGGTTTAGGCAGAGTTTTTAGATGACACCAAAAGTGTGATCCATAAAATTGATAATCAAAATTTAATCACAATTTAAAACTTTTGTGTTTCAAAATACACCATTAAGGAAACAGACTGGGAGAAAGTAATTTCAAATCTGATATAGGACTCATACAGAATCTATAAAGAACAATTCCAGCTCAATAATAAAAGGGCAAACCCCAATTTAAAAATAGGTAAAAGACTTAAACACAAATGTCTAAGCACATGAAAAGATGCCCAACATCGTTAGTCATTGGGGAAATGCAAATTAAAACCACAATGTAGTCTCACTTCACAACCACTGAATAACTATAATAAAAGAGACAAAAATATAGTGTTGATGAAGATGTGGGGAAGTGGTAACATTCATACAATAGTAACAGTGATTGATTTTACATTTGGGGAGGTGATGGAAATGTACTAAAATTGGACTGTGATAATGGTTTTATAGCTCTGTAAAGAAGACCTCAGTAAAGCTATTAAAAAGAAAATGTAACTGTACCACTAGACTAACTTCCTGTTTATAGTATTGAGACAAGTCAGACACCACCACAAGGACACAGATAACAATGTGGGACAGTCTGTAAAACAAATGACTTAAATGTTAAGGACAAACAAACATAAAAAAGCAGGGGACTATTCCAGGATTAAGACACCCAATCTAATCAACCTTGATTAGATTCTGTATCCAATAAAAAAAGAGAGAGAGACATTTCTGGAGTAGTTGGGCAAGTTTGAATTTAAAATGAATATTAGATGATAATACAAAGTTATTGATATGTGTGATGATATTGACTGGTTACAGAATGTCCTTATTCTTAGGAGATGTATGCTGAACTATTTAGGGATGAAATACCATGGTGTCTGCAACATTCTTTCAGAAAAAAAATTATAAAAATAAAGCAAATATGAAAAAATCTAAGTGAATCTAGTTGAATCTAGTTTTACCAAATATGGAAAAATCTAAGTGAATCTAGTTTTACCTCTTCAAACTTTTCTGTACGTGTGATATTTTTGAAAATAAAGGGGAAAAAACTCAATTATATTCCTGTATATCAGGAATTACATTTTTAAAGAGATGTAATTTATAATAGTATCTAAGTATATAACATACCTAGGAATGAATGTACACAGGCTGCCAAAACATGTGTACACATTTTAAGAAAGGAAAAAAACGGTATTAAAATTATGCTGATGGTAACCACTTTGAGCACCTCTTGTAATTGCAGAAGTCAAACGTGATTCACATTCACCTTTTTTTAGATCTATATTGAGTATTACAGTTTTAATACATTTTCCTTTCTTAAAATGTGTACTTTTTTGGGGCATCCTCGTATGTGCACACACATACACACAATGTACAAGACCTCTTTGATTATTGTAACATTTTACTAAGACATTAAAAAGATTTAAATAAGAGATATATAATGTTCCTGGATGAGAAGGCCCAATATGATGTAAATTCTCCATCATTATAGAGTCATTGCAACTCCAATCAAAATCTCAGTGGGTTTGGTTTGTTTAGTTTTGGGGAAGAAACTGACAAACAGTTTCTAAAATTGATAAGAAGAGCAAAGAATCAAGAACCACAGGTGCTTAAAAAACAACGGTGAAAGAATTTGTTACACTATATACCAAAACTTTTTTTTTTAAGCTAGTGTAATGAAAAGAGTGTATATTGGCACAGGGAAAGACCAATTAAAAAATAAAAAGTCCAGAAATAGGTCTTTGCATAAATCACCCTTAATATCTAACAGGAGAGGCACTTCAAAGCAGTAGGGAAAGGAAGGTCATTTCAATAAACAGTACTGGGACAACAAAGTAACCACGTAAAGAAACAAAAGTATTACCTCATATGACAGGCCAAAGATAGTTCCACGTAGGATGAAACCTCAGTGTGAGAGGCAAAACTATAAAGCATTTAAGAAGAAAATATCAACCATATTCACGACCTGGAGAGAGTAAGAAATTTTTTAAATGAAATATAAAACATGCTGATCATAAGGGGAAAATTGATATATTTGAACATATTAAAATTAAAATGTTAATATATCAACATTGTGAAAAGACAAGCCACAAACTGGGAAAAGATTTTTCAACACAACTCATAAAGGAGTAGTATCCAGAATATATAAAGAACCCCTTGCCAGTTGAGAAAAATGAACAAGAGACTTTAACACATACTTCACTCACCAAAGATGGAATCCAAGTAGCCAATAAACATTGACATTGTCAGGTGCCATCAATAGCAAAGTGAATGAATGTCTTTCTGAAGAACAATGTGTATATGAATATATGAAAGGTGTTCAGCCTCATTTAATGGAAAATGCTAATTAAAGCCACATGAAATAATATATATACCTTTGGGAGAATATAAATCCGTGCGAGAATCTCTGGCAAGTAGTTTGGCATGATCACGCAAAGTTGAATCTAACAACCCCTGTACCTTTGTGGTTCTGCTCTTAGATATATTTCCTTTTAAAAATGCATTCTCCAAAATATACATCAAAAAATACAGAGCAACGCTGTTTGTAATATCCCCAAATTGGAAACAACCCAGGTGTCCAGAGTTAAGTGGAAAAATAAATTGTAATATATTCATAAAATGAAATAAGCAAACTATAGCTACATACAATTGTATGGCTGAATCTTATAAACATAATGTTTAGCAAAAGAAACAAGTCTCAAAAGTATACAATATAATTTGATTCATATAAATTTCAAAGCCAGGAACTAATAGTGTTTAGGAATGCACACACACAAACACATACATATATACTCATATACACACACATATGGTAAAACTGAAAAATAACAAAGACATGAAGAGTAGAGATGGTACTAAAGAAGAGAGAGGGTTATGACGGGGAGGATCATATGGGGGAACATACAAGGTGTTAGAAATATTCTGTTTATTGACCTGGATGGTTACAAGGCTGTTCGCTTTATGACTATTTGTTTAAAATGTACATGTGTATGTGTGTATGTATACACACATACGTGTTTCATGTACTTTCTATACCACAAGAATATACAAATGGCCAGTAAATATGAAAAGACATTCAACCTCACTAGTAATTAGTAAAATGAAAATCGTAACAGTAATCACGTATCATGATTTGCCTAAAATGTAAGACTGATAATAGCCATTTTTGCTGAGGTTGCAAAGAAGTAGGCATTTTCATGTGCTGTCAGTAGGAAAGTAAATTAGTAAAGACTTTTTGAAGAATAATGTAGCAATATAGTTTAAAAAATGTAAAACCCGTATGTTGTGAATTATCAATTCTAAGTTTAAATATCCTAATGAAATACTAGCACATGTACTCATAATGTGTGTACAAAAATGGTTACTGTTCACTACAGCATTGTTTGCAATAGTGAAAAAATGAGTAAATGTCAATAAGGGAGAATATCACAACGCATACAATGGAATACTATGCAACTATTGAAACAGTAAATCTGTATGAATGGACATGGAAGATCTCAAAGACATTAAGTGAACAAAAGTGAGTCACAGAACGACACATACATAGATTTAGAAACAATCCTGTTTTAAAAATAAAAATATATATTTATATAGAGAGATGTATGAAAAACAGACTACAAATTTATGTTCTAACCTGTTAGCAGTGACAACATCTGGGGCAGGGAGTCATGAAGGGAGACGCAGGGTAAAGAGGGTACTTTCACATCTTACTCTATATACATATATAGTATTATATGAATCTTTTATAAAAACATATCCATGGACTACTTGCATATTTTTAACAGGTGATAATAGCAAAACAACTATTATTGCTATTTATTCCATTCCAATGAGAACTGAAAACTTTGCTTTCAAAGCTAATTCCTTTGTTCCTTGAGAGAGCCTACAGTTGTTTCAGTGCTGTCAGCCATCAATTGATGAGCGCTGTGTGGGATACTAAGTGATTTGGTCCATCTCCAGGCTTGCCCCTTGAAAATATTTGCATACATTCTCGTATCCTGGCTCATTGGCAGTAGCAATGATGTTTTCCCAAAGCACTTTGCTAAAGTAAATAAATTCTTATGCTCCACATCAGATCACAACCATGGTGAAGCAGTACATGTGGCTGTCAAGACGCATGTTGAGATCTAAATTAGTAATCACACCCTCGGTGAATGACTTGGAATAAGTAGTTTGTATTTGGATTCGTAAGGAAGAACCTAGACCCCACTAAATCACAAGATAGAGCTTTTCTCTTTCTTCTTCCTCCCCTCATTCCACCACAGCCCTTTCCAAATCAAACTGTTTCCTATAAAAGTGGGAGAGAGGAAAACTTGATCGAGTTATTTAGAATCGGTAGTGAATCAAAATAAAAAGCACTATCAGTATATTTATGAAGGAAAATCCAACTACATGCATATATTTGGTGTGTATTTTATTTTTGATTGGAGTCATATCCATAGGAAGGAAAATTGCCGAAGTATCCTTTACTCTTGAAAGCTAGGCCCTTGCCTTGCTGTGTCAGAGGAAGGCAAAACTAAGCTTGCAATGCTGGAGACATCCCTCTTTCCATATGCACACTGACAGGAGAGCTGTCTAGGAAATGCCTTTTGACTGATGAACAGAGAAGGATCTACACACACGTTAAGTACAAATGGAAACACATCAGCACACGTAAGTCATCAGCCTGGCCCTCTGGCATCCACTGGCAGGCATCTTTCTCAAAGGATCTCTGATTCAATCGTGTCAACAACTGGTCTTGTTATACCTCTTACCAGCAAATACCTTTTGATTCCAGAATGGAAAACAAGCTAGGAATTAAATACATCCAATATTGATGATTCATTTCCATAAGTCACCAATAAGAGAATGAATTTAATTGTTAATACATTTATTTTTGTGTGATTCTTAATAAAACACTTTCAAAACATTCTGTACATTTCAAGCCACTCAGAACTGCTTTACATTCTATAAATGTGATTTGTTGGGATGAGTTGCCAAGATGTCTCTGTACAAAGATGTACAATATGTACAGTCACTCTAAGTGCAAGCTGTGCAAAGCAGGCTAGAACACTAATTCATGCCAAGGCTTAGAAAACATCTCAACACGTAAGACTAAAGCTTGAAACTGCACTGTTTTTTTTTTTTCCTGGGCAAATGGTTACTTTATAAACAAATATATGTATATGTCATATAGAAAGAATAGTTTGACTCCCCAGCTCAGCCAGCATCATGCAGCTGACTGGATACATTACAGGGCTGCTTTCCTAGGCCTCTCTCTCCAGGGTGCCATTTGGCCACACTCAAGGTCGTCTCATCACTGAGCTGCTGTTGCTGCCTTGGACTGAGCCACTGGAACACTAGGAGATTTAAATTTGGGGAGATAAAGGCCAAACTTGTTTTCAATGCCAGCAAAAGTGGCTGTGGCGAGTCTGTATCCACCGATGTGATCGGGATTGGCAGGAGGAAGGTCTGCGATGCGTGATTTAGGTGTTGGTTCTGAGCCAGAGGGTTTGCTGTTGATGGGAAAAAGCAAATGGTCAGCATGCTCAAGACTGGCGAGGATGCCGTACAACTGAACATTTTTAGTCTGGTCCGTGTGTGACAAAGAAGAGTGGTTTGTCCAACTATTTCCTTGTCATCTACGCTGCATTAGTCATGATTTATAGGAGCTTTGAAAACAACACATTCACATATTTGATTTAGAAGACAAATGGTCTCAATTTCTGCTTCTATACATATATAGAGAGATCCATAGAAAAGTATCAGAAAAAAATACACTCGAATATTTACACTCTCCGGGAAGTAGTCTTATGAAGGATTTTCTTTTATACTTTCTTGTTTTCCAAATTTTCTGCATTAAGCATAAATTAATCATTAAAAGTTTGCATTTTTCTTTGGACAGTTTAAAAAGCTAACTTTTAAAATAGACCTATGAAAGTTATCCCTAAAATTATTTAAAGAGAAACAGATATAATTCTTCCTTTTGTGGAACGTGAAAGCATAGAAAAGCCTGGAATAGTAAAATTGCCGTTCTTATTTTCTTTGTCTAAGTCCCTCTACTTCATTCAGCAGCTAATTCCCAATTTGGTTTTGAGCAACAAAAGAGTTTATAGGTTTATGAGGTAAAGATTCAGATGTGGGATTTGATCTTATGCTGAAAAACTGATAATTCCTTCCTTTGGGTATAACCTTCCCCACCCAGCAAATTCAACAAGTACTTTCTCTTCTCTCCAGAGCAAGCACCAAGCACTAAGCTTCCAGAGGCCCAATTTCTGGCCTATATCTCACCCGTGATTATGTCCCTAGGCATAATCTCTCCTTGAACCTTTTTTTGTTTTGTTTTGTTGGCAATAAATTAGTTCTAAAGAACATCTATACCTATTCTAATAAGAAATGATGGTGAATAATGAAGTCTTGGAGGTGTAAACAGCCTGGACTAACTATGAAAGACTGCATGTGAATTAGTCATACGGGTGACTAATTCAAATTTACATTACTTCTGGTAAAAAGGCCATATAATAAAATCAAAATAAGGACCTACATCCACAAAAGCTCAGTATTTGCTTACATTGAAAAAGGTAAGTATTCACATATCCTTTTAATTTGCTGCCTCCCTAAACTTCCTCCAGACAGCTGCTTAAAATGCTGTGTGTGACGTCACCCTGCCAACGTCCTCCTCCCCTAACTCAAGCTTCTCAAGCCCACTGTGTGACTTAAATGCATTGGTCCTATAGAATTCTTTGTCCTGTCAGCTTCTCAGAGTCCCAGAAATGCCTTTGCAGGCTGAACACAAATGTGTTTTGGTTTGGTTGCTTTTCTTTACAAAGGTGTTTCAAAGCTGCACTTACAGGCCTCCAAAATCAATGTAAAACCACCGCTGGAGAAGTTCATAGGTGACCAAGGTAACACCAAACTGGGGAGAAGATCGAAACACTCGAGCTGAAAAAGAGAGACGGGAGTTGGGGGCACTTCACACCAGGATGACTGGCAAAGACGACCTGTGAGTATTGGGGGGTAGGCCCCCCAGGCCAGGCGTTCCATAAGGCCCGATCCTACCTGCAGTCCCTTTCCAAAATGCTGAGGGCCCTTCTTCCCGGAGTATCTTCCTGAAACAGTCGATGACACCACTGTATGTCGTCTGGCCAGCGCGGGCAGCCACTTGCAGTCTTGTCTTGATGACATCGGCAGGGGTCACCAGGGAAGCGGCAGGCACACCTTTCAGGAGAAAGCCACGTTTAATTCATCCAAAGTACCTTATAAAGGAGAGAAATAATGCTCGCAGCTAACAATACAATTAGCAACGTGAACTGCTTTAACTCAGAGCTTCTTAAACAGATGCCTGGGCACACTAATGGAAAAAGGATATAAATGCTTATTATATCCTTATTATATCGGTGTGGTCAGGGTAAAATTCTTTTTTCTTTTCTGAATTAGGAAAATCACTCCACACTGCATGATCGCAAAGAACTGAGAGGGGAAAATGGAGCAATATTACTAGGACAATGCCCAAGTGTTCTCTTTCAGCTTTCAATTATTTTTATCTCCTTTTTTTTCCCTAAATAAGATACAAGTATTTTCGTGTATATAAGAAATGAGGATAATGTCCATTTAATAAGCTGTTAAATATATCAGACTGTAGTGTTTTTTGCTGCTTCTTGTCACCTTACTGTGTGAGGTGAATAGCAATACTCATGGCCACTCCCCTGTTTTGATGGACTAATGTGAAGTTGACTGTGACCCCTTTCAGACATGCTTACATGACAGAAGTCATTACAACAGGAGCGGAGGAGGCAGGGGACCAGTTAAGGAACAGAAGGGGAACTCGTCACAGAAAAGCCTGACCCACCCCCGTGCCCGAGCTCCCTGGGATCATGTTGAGCTAGATCCGGGGGACACAGAACATGGATTTCACAATCACACCTTTTCCTTATAAAACAAAAAGGGGAAGAAAGGAGGAAGATCACCTTCCCCAGGGGGACGAAATTCAATTGGGCATGAATGTCACCGAATCGTCCCTAAGCAGATGGAGCTGGTGGACTTGTGGGGGCTTTGTCAGAGAACGATGCAAATACCTGCCGCTGCGTGGCCCCACACCTTATACAGGTGAAACTAGATAAATTGCCTACATTTGGCCTGTTCTAAATCCTGAATATTCTCAGCCTTCCAGCAAAGCTTTATGGGTAAAAAAAACCAGATGAATTCATCTCTCATTCTGAAAATTGACATCAAATTTCTGTGGGCAAGAAGTTGGTGCTGACAGTTCCACGGAAATGTTTACTTGGTTCCATCAAGCACTGGCAAAACGCCTGTTCACAAGGACTGTTCTTTGGCTGTTTTTGGCTGCTGACTGGAAAGCACAGAGCAAAGACTTGCGGGAAAGTCCACCGGCCCCCTTTGAAACTGGGAGACTTTGGCGAGTACCAGAAGGGGCTGCACGAGACTCAGTGCCAAGGCTCACAGGTAGCTTTACTGGCTTTCACGTGTGCATGCAATTGACTCAAGTGACAAATGCCAAAAAAGAAGGGGTTTGCTGGACCCCAAATAAGGGCTCGTAGCTCCCTGGGAGAGTTTCTTAATCATCACAAGTCATTCCCTGTCATCATGGTCCACCCCAAGGGCTCCGGCCACACGCCACACTTCAGGAAGCGTTCAGGCTGTCCTGCCATGTTTAGCCAGGGCACTAGAGGAGAATGAATCCCGTGAGAGCGCCACAGGCCGTGACCCCAGGCAGGCAGCGCTACACTGATCATTTGAGGACAGTGTTTGGGTTTGTGTTCGCCCTTCACGTTTCTTTCCCTGACCAGCTATACTGGGGAGCAAACACGCCCTTTCCTTCCTCTCATTCCTGAGCACTGATGCAACTGAGGACGCCCGCACCTCCCCTTCTATCCCAAGTCAGCTCCTTCCCAACTAAAGAGGAAGCGTGTACACCCGGGAGAGCAGAAGGAAGCCCCTGAGTACCTTCCAGCATTGTTTAGATTCCTTTCAGATGGAATCTCTTCTGGGCCTAATTTGGTATCTCAGACCAGATGAAGCATTTCGTTTGTTCCAGTGATACTTATTGATGGGCATTTATCCTATTACTACTATGCTGGCCACAGAGGGGAGGCAAGGACGAACAGAATGAAACCCCTGCCCTCAAGGAGCTCCCAGCCTAGTACAGAAGCTGTACTGATGCAAACAACCATCAATAAAAGAAAGTATTAAAGGACAGGGAAGCGATGCCAGTCACGTACAGGGTGGTTGGCGGGGGAAGTGCTGCTTACTTTGGTCTAAGTACGACGGTAGAAGGAACAAGGACAGCTTCATGAAAAAGTGCAGTTTTGAGCCGAAGTCTACAGATTCCAATACCCAGAAATAGAAAGTGAGCGCACGCGAGACCTGTGCATCAGCGTGAGGTACAACAAAGAACTGATTTGATGAAGAACTTTTCCACCTTAATGCTTAGCTTGGCTACACCCGAACTAAGCATTAGCTCAGGGGCACGGGAGGCTAAGAAACACGGTAATGATGCAAGCTCGATTTAGACGGGCAGATCTAATTGGGCTCCAAGTTGCTGAGCTGCATTAAGCTGTTTATCCACATTATGCAAATGTAATTAACTCTCATCAGAATTACAGCACATCCCACAAAGGAGAAGTGATCACATTTAAACTCAGTCAGATACAAACAATAACCCTTCCAGAAATAAAAGGGGAAAGTACACAGAGATTCTGTACTTCTTAAAGAAAGTGGGGGGAGGGTGCTTTTGGTTTAAAAAAAAATACTGTACTTACCTGCCATGGCTCCAGCTGCAAGGAGATTGAAACCTCCCACGCGTCCATTTTCATCAGCCAGCTGTAGTTTGCAATGAGCATAAACAGGAAAATAGATCGCAGAGAAGGGAATGTCTCGGAGGAAACACGCTTTGGCACCCTGTCACATAGTGAGGAAATAGTGCAAAACAGTTGTGTAAACAGGGTGTGAATGCCCATGAGGGACCCCAGGTGACAAGCCTGAGGTGTCCCTCAAACAACAGTGGGACTGATGTGGAAGGGAAATGGGGAACTAGGAGGACACGGAAATATACATGGTTCAAAGCTCGAGAAAGCCTAGTGGATCCTGGAGTCCTAAAGTTAGTTAACTGGGCAATGGTGTTATTCTGACAACTAAGAATTTTCTGGCATTTTCAGTACAGAGTCAGTGTTTAAGGTTAATAAAAACTCAATTGTCAAACCTCCAGGCTGCTTGCTGTTTGGCTTTGATGAGTGTGTGTGGAGGGAGGGGGACAGACTTGGAAACCCAGTATTAATAGCTCAATTCCCAAGCAACCAGCAAAGGCAGCCCCAAAACTAACCAAATGCCAATTCAATCCACATCAGCTGGAGCACCTGATGTGCCAGGTAAGAAGCGATAGGTAGGGGCAGTAGAAAAAGAGGGGGAAAGAAACCACCAGTCTTCCCCATGTCCTACAGGGCAGAGGACTGGCGGGAACCTACACAGAATATCTTAGCAGGAGGTTTCCAGGGAGGAGAAAACCACCCAGGGACAGCTTGTCTCAATGACTGAGGTCCCAATGAACGCCTTCCTCAGCTTGGTCAGCAGTCCACACTGTTCTACTGCCCAGGGCTTTCCCTAGCTAGGCCAGTACTCCATCTTGGGCACATGTTTCCCTAATAGTGTTTTTAAGAGATATACATTAAAGAAAAAAAAATTCCAGGGACTCTCTAAAGGATGACACAGAGAGAAACAATACTAATAAATTCAGTCTCAAAGGCAATTCCAAAAAGTATGGAAACTGGGGGTGGAAAGGAGGGAATGTGTACAAGACAAGCATCACTGGTTTGCCGGTCTCCTAAGAGACCTGGAGCTGTGTGATTCTAATCTAGGGAATTCTAATTTCTAATTTGCTGCTACAGAAGCCAATTTATACATTTCTACAGTGATGGATCTACAAATAAATCAGATGCCGTGGAAACCCAGTTGTCTATAGCAGCTAAATTTACGTGTTTGTCCCTTATACCAGGCAAAAGAATGGAAAGAAATACTCTTCCTTGTTTAAGAAAAATAATAGCTTCTGCTCCATTACATCTGATCTGTAATGACGGGAGTAAGTATACCTGCAGGGAAGGAATCTGTTGACTGGCATTTTGCTAAAGTACAGTACAGTCTCTTTTTTTTTTAATGGAATTCATTATTGACAAATCCCACCACTTAACTTCTTAAAGACCTGAATCCTACCGAACTCCACTACTGTTTCACTGCGGTCAAATTATTAAGACAAAGAGAAGCTCCTACTGGGAAGATAACAATAGAGATAACTCACACTCAAAATAAACATAAGACTATTTTGAAGCCCTAAACCAGCCCAAAGAACACCAAAGAAACTTTGCCCAAACCCGCCATCACCAGCAGGTCTGCAGTGTGGCCTCCCTGCTGGCAACTTCATAAAAGCCTGAAGATGAGAACAGGCGAGCATGTTTGTATCTCCCACTGCCTCTAATACAAGTGTCCTGATTTTTCCTTTTTGTTTGATTTTCTACTCCTGCGAGTACCCTGCTGGACAAGATTGCTTTTCCATTGGGGGGTTGGGGGGGGGGCTGGAAATCTGGTTTCCACATTCTTTCACATTTCCATTGAGTCCATTATAACCTCTCTACTGAGATAAGCCGAGCGACTCTACCCACCTTATACAGACCAAAAAGTCCCAGGTCGCGGAGCACATTCAGGGCGCTGACCCGGGGTCCTGTAGTGATCTCCCCAGCTACCTGCAGGCGAATCTTGACTATCTCCAGCGGGTTGGTAAAGATGACCTGAGAGCCACCGGCCTGCAGGCAAGGAAGGAGAGACAGAAGCAGATTTGCAAATCAGAGCCCAACCCACTGGCACTGTAACCAGGAGAGGCTTCTCCCTCTTCGGGGAGAAATTCTCCGCAGAGCAGGAGAACTCCAACCAGCACTTTGGCCAGTGCTGGAGCGGTTCACAGCGATGGTCCCAAGGTCTGCTCAAGCCGGTCTATTATTGGGTTTGTTTCTACTTGAAATGTCAAGAGTGTTTCTCAGACCAATCTTTCCAGGGTCAACCCAGCCATATCCAAAATGGCAAAACTAATAAACTCATTTGGAAAACAAAAGTGAAGCCATATGTGGCAGTGGGAGCTCCCAACAAAAGGGAAAGATGCTCTGTGCCTTTCACAACTGCAGCTAAAATTCGGATCTACCATGGTTTCTTTCCTTAGCCATCTTCGGCCTGGCCACCTGCTTTCTGCTTCCCTGCGGTGTAGAACAATTAACACCACTTCGCCCCACAGAAGTGCCTTAAATCAGAGGGGAAAGTCTCCTCCGGCTCAAATTCTAAAATGTATTATCCTGAGCAAGACTCTGAGACACCTACACAGCTCATACCCACACAAAAGACGAGAAGTTAGAAAAACAATTTCACTATCATTCAAGACATAAACCAGAAAACCTCTTCAAGGCAGAGCTTGGAAATGGAACATCTAGTTATCACAAGTACCACACAGGCAGATCAACAGCCACACTCGCTCTCTCTGGTGTTGACTGACAGAGATTTGAATTTGGGTAATGAGAGTACATTTACATCTGAAATCTGTTCACAAATAAGAGGGGGGACAAAGAATGTTTAACAAAACTGCTACCAACTCCTTTTTTGGTTTCTGTAAGAAAAAAATGTACATGTGTGTGTACATGGGTATATAAAAATGAATACTTTTGAAAAACATAAGTACATATATGTCCATTCATGAAGTGAAAAAAATCTCATTTGTGTATCATCTCACCTGTAGCTGTTTACATTAGATAATCATAACCATATTCATATAATTATATTATATCATTATAATTTCACTGCAATAGCATTTCACATGTGAAACAGGAAATCTGTACCTCACTGGGGCACTGTAATTCCACAGGCAGAGAAAGACGACAAACAATAAACTCACGTGCAGCATTCAATGCCACTTCAATCCTCTTATCTTCACCCACATTCCTGTTCATTTTTCTAAAACCCACAGCCCTCCCAACCTCCTTCCAAGAGGCAGCAACAAGTCGCAGCCCATTCTCCTGACTGGCCTGGGGCTATAAACCCCCAACTACTTCTGTTCCAACCCTGACCCTTTACTCCTATCAACATCCACAACTGCCAACACTGACACAAGATTCCTTTCCCTTCGTGGGAAGCTTATTGTCCTGGGTTCCCAGGGCCCTGATCGCCTTTTAGTCCACCATGCTCGGGGCTGCAGCAATTGGCTGTCTCTCTCGGGGTTTTCTGCAGTTCCCAACTCATACAATCCAGACACCTCCCAGAATGAAGACTGACCCAATTTTACACATTGATTTGCTTGTGTTTCTTTTTCTTTTAATCTGTGGCACAGTGGGCAGGAGGAAGCATTTCAATGTTTCAATCTAAGCAAACAATACTTTCAAAAGGATTGCTGTGTGAAAATTATGTTAGAATGATAATCCAAGTAATTGCTCCTGTAGCTAGTATTAAAGACCAAACCAATTGAAAAAGTTTGCTACTTCCTTGAAATCTCTTGTTTAAATAAGGGTTGCAAAGACTATCTTTGGGAAAATGCACTCTATGTTCTAAACTAAAGCAGATTAAAATAATAATAATAATAATAATAGAATAATAATAGAACCACAACTTTTTATTATAATCCCTCAAATTTGCCATCACCAGACAATGTCGACCCCTGGGTGCCACTTGTTAAATGTGGACATTATGTTTAAGTAAATAGAAAGTTCTCTCATGTTTTTTAATCATTAGTAAATTATAACATCACGCAGAGCAGGAGAACTCCAACCAGCACACCCCCCATCCCAGTTCCCTCGTCTCCTCCTTCTCTCAACGACCCTTTTGGGAATAATTGCCAGTTTACTGAGATTTGTACTCTTTTAATAACTCTTCAAATTTCTTTCTGAGTGTACATTTAACAGACTTTCTATTAAAACCGTACAATTAAGAGAAGGAAATGACTGCATTTTAAAACACAAACACATTAACTGTCATATGCTTTGAAGATCTGTTACCCAGAACACATATTAAGTCCCAACAGTGCACTGCACATCACTAAACTGTTGTGCATTTGTGTGTGTGTGTGTGTGTGTGTGTTTAATCTGACAAGCAAGCACGGAAACAATGAAACCACGGCACTATGGCCAGGCACACAGCTATGAGATTGTTTCACACCTATGTGCTCTACTACATTTGAAGGAGGAAAACTTCTAGCAATTGCATGGTCTCGATATGCTTTAAAAGTCAACAATATATTTTTTAAAACTTTATAGTAGGCCTAGGAATATGTAGGCAAAAACTATCCAGACACACTGAATAATTTTAGGAAAAAATAAAGATTGCTATTTAATTTGTCTTAAATTTTGAATATTTTATAAACTTAAAGGAAAACATACATGACAAATATGCACTGTCCTTTTTTAATCTCTGATCAGACACATTAAACTGGGGACAGGGGGAGGGGGGATTAAAAAAAAAATCTGCAATTAATTCAATCACTCTGCTAAGAAATTTAGCAACATGGAACAAGGATGTGATCACATCCTTAACTGAGTGTTTCTCCTCTGAGAAACAAATATCATTTCTCATTTCTCCTCTAAGACTCTTGATTGTAAGTAATATCATTAATTTAAGAACAGCTTTTCACAGGAATAAAACCACTGTTTACAGTAAATATAGTAATTGAATATACAGAATTTCAAAGTGTAAAATAAAATATGGTAACTTTTAAATAAAAAAAGTACTTTTATTTTTATAAATATGCTAATGTTTGCTATTTTTAAAGCAACAGAATTAAAAAAGAAATGTAAATGCCCAACAAGAAAATAGTCAAGTAGAAATAATTATAGGCTCTTAATCAGGCAATATGATTAGGTAATAAAATCATGCCAAGTGACATAAACAGAACATAAAATATTAGGTTCCCATAGATCATAAATGTCAAAATTTACCAAAGTTTTATCAAAATCAGAATGGCTTTAAGATGAAAATATTGGTTGCCTCTGAAAAGAGAAATAAATAACTGGGAGAAAGAATTTTCAAAGCACATATACCATTGTATCTTTCAAATTCTGAATCAAATTAATGATTAACTACTCAAAAACAAAAACTTCCCCCTTCCTCCCTACCCCCCCCAAAAAAAACTCCCCAAAAACATGGAACAGAATTGGTCTTAGAAACAATGGCTTCTTTTATAGACTAGGTTCTTTCTCACACATTGTTTCTCATGGCAAATTTGGTAATCTATATACTTTAAATACATTTTTTAAAACTAGTTAACACTAGTTATCTGTGGATCTACAATTTAAAAAAATCTTATCTCCCTACGTATACATGAACATCAAAGAAACCTAACCATGTCCAGCTAGGAATCTGAAATACACACCCAAATTACAAAATTTCAAATTAAACCATGATGACGCACAGCTACCTAGTCTTAAATGGACACTGTCTAATTTAACATCTTGTATTGATGCTTATATTAGATAACATACCATTCTATACAATACCTTTGGTGAATTTCTTTACTCACCAAATCACCAACTTAGCCTTTAACTCTCTAATTGCTAAATTTCTCTCTTCAAAATTGCTGCTTATATTTTTAAGGAGAGACAAGCAGTAATATTAAAACTGACTTAGATGCTTTTATTTTTCAGTATTAAATTGTCATTTCTTTATTTGGAACTGGATTACAAATGACACAATAAAGCGAACAAATCTCATTTGGAATGAGCGCTATCTATATACAACAGAAACGGAAAGAATGTAAAAACTTCCATTTAATTGTGTCACATAATTTTTTTTTAAAATGAGAAAATAAACCAACTAAAGCTGACAGCAAAAGTTCGGAGGAAAAGAATGTAATATTGAGATGTCACCACGCCTCTGACGTGCCTGAAGCCCAGGGGTTGCACACAGGATTAGGCCTGTTCAACCTCCTGCCCTCACAATCCTACCCCGGGGCAGAGTGCACAGAGGCTGGGGACCTGGCCCTGCCTGTGCCAAGTCCCCTGTTTACTTCCTTCTTTGATCTGTTGTCTCCTATAGTTTGCAACTATTTCCTTCCACCCACAAAATGGCCAATGTGCACAATTCATTACAAGTCTTCCCTGAATGATGAAAATCTAACTTCAATTTAAGATGACACCAACTCTTTGAACAAATGTACAAAACATGTGCATTTAAAATAACCAGAAAATAAAAGTCACAGACTTAGTTGTCACTAGGACTGACTCAAGAGGAATAGGAACAGTGACGGTATCACACACCATCAAGCACACTTTCTTAGGCTTTTATAAAGCAATGGGACATGCACGGTTCTTTCTGAACTAGTCTAGGACAGTGACAGTTTAAAAGGCATAAACTGCAACTTGCTCATTGCTGAGTGATGATATATGCCTGGGTGTTAGGATATGAATAGATAAAACTATACATACCTCTAGGGTAAAGAAGAGTCAAAATTCCTATGTACCTATCATAAGCCACTTTGACATAAATATATATGGACTTTTAACTGTGTGCATACTGGTGTGTATGCGTGCTCACATACGTATGCAAATATACAGCTAGGACCACACTGATTCCTGGGGATGGGAGCTGGAGAAACTATTTCCAAATAACTTTCCAGACACGTGCAAGCTCAGCTTGCTGAGGAAGACACATCATAGCGAGCTGACTAGCTCCAGATCTTGGCTCCCAGGATTAGTAAAAGCTCCAACTAACAAGTGGGCCTCTTGCTGCACCTATAATAATACGGGTGTGTGTGTGCACACACATGCACAGGCTGAAGGGACAGAGAATGAGCGAGTGGAAAGATTCTAGGTTTGGAAGGCTGTTGACCTATACTGTCGTTAACTTTGTAACCTTGGATAGGTCATAACCCTTCCATTCCCTGGTTTCCTAATATGACAACAGGGATCCCAACAACTGCCCCACTACCTTCCAGGGCTCTTGTGCACTAATTAAGGTGAGACTACCATGCAGACTGAAAGCAAGACACCAAAGGAAGGGACGTGTTCTTCAGGAGGTATGTTCACACAGTGCTAAGGAAACACCTGCAGCATGATGGGGTTACAGGAACCCTCTACTGAGCAATAAACCCATGTTGAGTTTTATGACTTCTATCCATTCAAAAGTACACATTCTCTGGAAGAGGTAATGTGATCAGTCAGGCAAGTGCTCTGGTTAGAATTAACAATATAAAAACAGGTACTTACAGTATAATTACAGTATAAAAACAGATGTTTAGAAAATACATATAGGTCAGTCCATTTAGACTTTTAAACTTTCTGCTCTGTTGACTTGAAAAGACATTACATTTTTTCCCAATTAAGTTTATGGATATGTCTACCTACCACAGACACCATTAAGATAATTAAAAGACACGTCATAGACCGGGAAAAACATTCACAGCACAAATATCTGACAAAGGACTGCCTCTGCGATGTATAAAGAACTCCTACAAGTAATAATAAAAACTATGAATAACCTAATAAAAATAGGCAGAAGACTTGAACAGATATTTCACAAGCAAAGAAATATGAATAGCCAATAAACACATGAAAGGGTGCTCAATATCTTTAGGCTTCAAGGGAATGCAAATTAAAACCACAATAAGGTATCATTTCACACAAATTACAATGACTAAAATATAAAATACTAAGAATATGAAATGTTGGTGAGGATGTGGAGTAATTAGAACACTCATACACTGCTGACGAGACTGTAAAAAGGTGCATCTTCTTTGAAGTACTGGCAGTTTCTTTTCAATTGAACATACTCGTACATGTACCCTATTCCATAAGCATATGTTGACAAAAAGATTTGCACGAGAATGTTTATAGCAACCTTATTTATAACAGAGAAAAACTGGAAACAACCCAAATGTCCATCAACAGAAAAATGGAAAGGCAAATTGTGGTCGACTCATACAATGGAATGATGCTCAGGAAAATTAAAACAAAAAAACAAAAAACAAAACCCAACTGTTGGTACCCACACAAAAACAAGGAGGACTTTGAAAACACTATGTGACACAAGAGAGGCCAAGAATGAAAGGACGCATTTTGTGTGACTTCATTTATATGAAATCCGAGAAGAAACAAAACTGGTGACAGAAATCAGAACAGTGGTTGGCTGGGGGAGGGGAGGAGTGATTAACTGGAAAGGGGCATGAATGAATTTTCTGGGTTGAAATGTTCTATATCTTATCTTGGATGGTGATTTCATGGATGTGTACAATTGTTAAAACTCACTGAGCTGACATCTAAGATCGGTTCTTTTTGGCATGTTAATTACACCTAAATAAACTAATATACATTTATATGAGGTCTGACAATTAAGGTAATGCTGTTGCTAAACTTTTTTGATATCAGAGGGATTATTTATTATGAATCTGTATCAACTGGACAAACAGTTAACCAAGTTTACTATTCGGAAGTGCTGAAAAGGCTGCGTGAAAAAATTAAGAGGACCTAAACTTTCCACCAACAATTCATGGCTCTTGCATCATGACAATGCACCAGCTCACTATCTGTGGCACTGTCTGTGAGGGAGTTTGTAGCCAGTAAACAAATAACTGTATTGGAACACCCTCCCTACTAACCTGATCTGGCCCCCAGTGACTTCTTTCTGTACCGAAGATAAAGGAAATATTGAAAGGGGGATATTTTGATGACATTCAGGGCATCAAGGGTAATATGACGACAGCTCTGATGGCCATTCCAGAAAAAGAGTTCCAAATTGCTTTAAAGGGTGGACTAGGCGCTGGCATCGGTGCATAGCTTCCCAAGGGGAGTACTTTGAAGGTGACCATAGTGATATTCAGCAATGAAGTATGTAGCACTTTTTCTAGGATGAGTTCACAAACTTAATTGTCAGACTTCATATATGCATATATTCAGATACATGTTAAATTTTTATTATATATACAAGCATATAATAAAAAAGAAAGACAGAAAAGCCTCAACAAAGTTGAATGGGCTCATCTAGATTTATTCTGACACATGGAGAAAGCCCTGTCTTGATTCCCCAAGAGAGCATTATAGGATAAAAAGAATTAGCCTTAAAACAAAAATAGTTGGGCTCACATGAAACCTGCACCATATATTGTGTGATTTGGGGTGTGAGACTTAGCCTTTCTGAGCTGCTGTTGCTCATCTACCTATTTCATAGGAGTGACAATAATGCATATTAAAGTACTTTGAAAATTCTAAATAGACATTAAAGTATTATGCTTGCCCACAACAGATATCATAATTAAACACTCAATTATATTTATGTCTGATATGGACATGTAATATGTGTGTAGATATATGTTATTTACACATAAGTAAAGAGAGACTTTCCAATAGGAAAATGAAAACAGCCCGCCTGATAAGAATGGCCGTGAGGTGTTGTCAGGCTCAGGCCCTCAGGCAGCCACTGGTGGCTGCTTACAGGTGTCATTCAGCAAAGAGAATATTCCTACATTCCACAGAGCCTGGTATTCTTTACAGAGATACGCATCCTTTATGTTTAAGGCTTTATTTTCTGTTGAAATACATAGCCTTTGGGGAGACGTAGCAAATTATTCTTTAACAATCATTTACACTGTAGTGGGATTGAATGCATCAGTAGAAACTCAATAATTGCACATTTTCTTTCCTCCCAGAATGAAGAGCCTTAGAGGGAAGCAGAAAACACTGGAGGTGAAGAAGTGCAGACAACCTAATCATTCTGCCTAAAGCCAACCTGACAATTTTTCATGCTGCCAATTTCTGGCTGGACAAGACAATCCATCAAAGCTTCCAGAAATGGGTCATGATTAAGGAACAGATTTAGAGTGTAAGCACAACCCTCAAGGTACCCCAGACTTAAACAGAAATCCCCAAAGTTCAAACCCAGAAACAGGGTCTGTACCTAGGAGGAGTTAGGGAACCAAATAATCTGTTTATGGCTTAACCACTTAGGTCACATGTCAGACATGGGAACAGATCAGTTTCATGGGCAAAAACCTCTGGATATTACATATGGAAACTGAAATAATTAGCTACGTGGAATAGAAAGAGCATGCTTTAGGAGATTCCTGGCAAAGGTGTGCATGTGCTGTGGCAAAACTGAGTTAGCAAACTTCTTCATCAAATTGAAACTAAAACCACTAAGGAAAAAAAATATTTATGATTTGGAAAGTTTCCCTCATTAGAGATGAAAAATTATAGCATTTAATTTGAGTAAAGGAAGAAGATAAACTATATTTCTGCTGATCTGCCTAGACAAAGGTCTTATTCTATGTCCATCATTTGTCCTTCATGAAAAAAATGTCATCCAAATAGGTGTTTTATTCCTGAGTATGCACTTGGGCATGCATGCAGGCACACAAGCAAACACATGTATGTACACATGTGTACACACGTGTACACACACACACACACACCAAGGCACCTCTGCCACAAGAATTTTGGTTGCAGAAAGGTGAGGACCCAGGTAGATGTCAGGCTGACAAATCTCATCAAGGAGAATTCAGAGCAGCTTCTCTCTCTGACCCTTGGGGCATCTTCTCTGAATTAAAAGCTACAAAGGTCAGGACCTCATCACCTCAGATTCCACAAGCAACTGAGGAGGGTGTAGCCAAGATTGTCAGCCAATTCAACTGGAAGTTATTAAGGGTTTCAGGGACAAAATGGACTAAATAAGTCTTAAACAACTCACATATAACCAAATGTGAAATGAACACCACAAATAAAAGTAGTGGAGCTTCAAACTTAGATTTGAGAAATGGTCTAAATCCAATAGCATGCTCACACTTTAAAAACAGAAATCTTTGTGCTCTAAGTAAATACAATCTGAGTCGCTGCATTCAGAATTGTCAACAGCGTAATTGTGGTTGTTTCTACATCCTCTGGTCCCTAAAGAAGGAAAATTACAATTATACTACATAATGGCTTACTCAGCCCTACACCTAAAATATAATGGCCCAAATAATCAGTCTTCTCACGCTTACTTTAAAGTTCCAGTCAATAAAAATGTATGGTTATTCTATCCACTACTCTATTTTTTTTTTTATATTTAAGAAGAATCAGAATTAGAACTTTAAAAAGTGTGAGTGTGCAAGGTTATGCTTCAGGAGCTTCTAAGGAACTGAGCTGACAAAAATACTACCTCTTTTCTGCACTCAAAACCAGTTAGATTAAGCAATGAAATTGAAAAGTCATTCCATATGATCACTGAGAAAATCTGCCTAGAATCCCTCGAGTTCAGAGAGGATGTCACTCAGATATTTAATCTAATGTGTAAAAAGTTAAGGAACATATTTGCCACGAGAAACACCCAGTATTGATACGTACACAACCTCCAGCAAGGATTTCTGCGAAAAGTGGAATGGAGCCATCTCTTTTGGTAAATTTGTCCCGAACAAAATCATTAACCTAATTAGAAAAACAACATCAGTTACACAGAATTAACAACTAGAATTCCCTCTACTAATTAGCATATTATTGTTTTCCAAATCAGCAAAATATATGTTTCATGATAAAATTAAAAATTACCAAGTATCTACATATAAATTTAAAATGTTATAAATGCTTTGGTAGTGGATCAGTCTCAGTAGCATGAGTTTTAATTTTGGCCTAATGATAATCTAAACAAATGACATAAATTTAACGAGAAAGAAACTTACAGTGAGTTTAATAGCCTTTTCTGGAGCAACCCCTATAAGTTGTGGTATCAGACCTAGGTAAATGGAGAGAATTGTTAGTAATATAGACATACTAGACCTGAATACACGATTAGACCTGACAAGAAATGGTTTCCCCCATATAATTTACCCATAAAACATTTTAGGGTTTTCATTAAGACGTAAAAAATTGATTATCTTAAAAACTCTGTATATGTATATAAATTATATGTGTGCAATATAATGTTATACTTTCTTGAGGCTATAAATCCTTTCCTTCCGCATGCTTCCTTTAAAGCCTAGTTATCTAATGCCCTCCCAAAAGTACGGGAGGAAGGAATGGAGCCCATGGATCCTCACTATTCCTGGAACACAGCCAACAACAATGTAACCAAATTCCCTCCCTTTACAACCAACAACACACAAACATATACAGATACTTTAAAAGAAGCCAGTGTCCTATGCTTAGAAAAGCTCTGCAAAGTGTGCTGTTAACTAGACCCAGATTTTGCCACAAATGATGCTACCTGTGGAATAGCATACAGTGGCTTGGTCATTAAAGAAAACCAACTCCCATGATTTTCTCTTTAGAGAAACCCAGAATTCAGTACTCATTTATTTAAAAGAAAGCCAAAACTGCCAAGAAAAATGCAGTTTTAAGTATCATGTAATGGGTATCTTCCACAAGCAAAAACATATGCCTATTATATTCTTATTTACTAATATATGTCAAACTTGAGACATTTCAAAAGAATCCTCTTAAAATAAATCATTACTCTTAGAAAGTTAAGTTTCCCAGGCTGGCTGCAAACTGGAAAAGAAAAAATATATAAACAATTCGACATCTGTAGATATTCAGAGGGCTCAGCTTTCTAAAGCACACAGATTATCCAAATTGTTAGCATACATTTTTTGCATACATTTTTTAAAGATGCGAACAATAAACATTTTATATCCTTTAAATCACCCAGCCAAGGGCTAGTTATGTATGTTGTCTGCGTGCTCACTGCTGATCTTAAGCCTACTTTGAGGACACTGCTGAGTGATTTCCTATGAGTTCAGAGCCAGCAAGTAATCGTACATACAGGCTACTGTCAGTCAAACTGAATTATCAATGACAAACACAAATCTGCACACACCTTTAATGGGTAGCAGACTGATTTAAAAGAATAAATCAGCAGATGGCAGTCTTAACTTTCTAACCCTCATGATTATGAGGCCCTATTACTTTTAGTCCAGCTCCCATGCAACCATGTCAGCATGTGTATTTGTTTTACAACTTGCCTCAGTAAGACTCAGGGAATTTTAATAAAGTACTGATTTATGTCATTTTACCATTGTTGCCTGCAAAGAAATTTGGGCTAATCTGTCAACAATTTTGTCGATCATCTGACAGAATAATGGACCAGTTCTAAGCAATATATGACAATCTCAATAATCAAAGCGTTCACATACAGGATTCCTACAGTCTTCTCCCTAATAAAAGTCTCTCATTTAACACTGAATAAAGCTAACGATCCCTCCGCCTCCCCGCCCCACAACTTGCTAAGTCTGACCTATTGAACTAACATGACACCTCTTGCAAATGAAATCTTCAATAAAGGATCCATCCATCAAGGGGCTAAATGCTGCAGCATATATCTAGGTTCCTTCTGACAGAGGGCATTCTTTTTCTACGTACACCGAGGAGGGGAAAAGGGCATTATTCAACAACAACAAAAAAGATTGGAGATGTCAAAGGAAAAAACAACTTTAGTGCCACTCAACCCTCAGATTCCCTATTAAATAAAATCCAGGTATACAGGGTTTGATAAAGTTTAAAACAAGCATTCCCACGCACAGATCTGGATTCTGGACAATGTATACCTCTTGCATGGAGTACTTGCTGTTATAGCTGGAATTTGGAGAGGCTACCGTTTTGAATATTTGGGCAAAATTAATTACATTCATTCTCAGGAGCAGGGTATTTGAGCCTAGTTTGATTTCAGAACCACTCTTTTCTCTTGTTCTATATATAATGTGAAAAATGAAAATCCCCATGACCGTTTCCTTCGAATATAAGTGTATCAGAGCTGCATTTTCCACTGAATGTCTGTACGTAATGCTAACCAGAGGTGTTTTTGCTCCTGTCTATGAGCATAAAGCTTTGTTCAGGCCCAGTCTTTCTTTCCAAGGAAGAGGTTCTAAGCCAAATAGTTCAACAGAGCTCAGAATGAGCTAGGGATTAATGAGACTGTGTGAGCAAACAAACAAGTACAGTAAATTACATAAATGCTCTGGATTTAAGCATGTAGAGAGTATTTTCAAAGAATTCCAAGTGGCGCCCAAAGGGATTAAAAAATTAATCTCCCTCCCAAAGGAAACCCTAAATTCTAATGTGAAAACATGCACATGAAAGTCATTCCCTCTCCAAAGAGAACAAGTTCCTACAAAGCCGGTGGGGGTGGGGAGAATCTGTATGGGCTGCTGCTTCCGAGGCAAGCAGCACCGTGGTTGGTTCCGCCTCGAGTTGGTGGTAAGGTTTCCTGCACAAGAAATCTTCCTGCTTTCACTCAGTGCCTCTGAACTTAGGGGAAGGAAGGAGCAAGAAAGTTTCTTTTAAACTTCAGATGACACACTGGAAAAGATTTATGAATGGTCTCCTTGGAAAAGATAAGACATGTGGTATTTCTTTCCGTCGAAACAAGAGGATAGGGGGTAAACTCACCTTCAAGGGGCAGCCTGGCTTCTGCTCCATAGAGAGGGGTCTATTTCTCCTCTCTAATTCTCTGAGAAAAGAAGCTCTCTATTTCTTAGCTGTCATCACTATATTCCACCTGCAGACACGTGCCTTAGTTTGTAAGAGCACAGTGACCACAGACTCATGTAGGGACAAACGTAGGATTTGGATTTCAAGAGATATAAATAGCAGGAAGACGAAATGAAGACCTTGTTTGCAGACTTACATGGCTAGCTACCAGCAAGAATGTGAAAAGGGAAACGATCAATAAGAAAAATAAAAAAGAGAAATAGCTCTCATCTGAACTGGGCAGGCTACACATTGATTTTCATGATTGAGTTAAAATCTGCCGCTGGTGAGATGAAATCACTAATTTCAGCAGCTGAGATCTGCTTACTCACCCCGGTACAGTCCAAAGAAGCCCTCGTAACGTAAGACTTTCTTAAAACAGTCAAAGCTGTTTTTGTACATCAGCTCCCCCACGACCGAGCCAGTGCCACGCTGGTTTTGCATGCGGGTCTTGACCAGATCTATGGGATACACGGCCGTGGCCCCCACAGCTACAAAGAAAACAATGTTCAGGCTTCAAAGAGAGCACAATTAAATGCAGAATCTATAAGGACAACAAATCTTATCTCAAATGACTAGAACATGAAACACAGCATCTTTATTCACAAAACAGACTTTATATTATTTTTCCTTCTTCTATACACGGCTGAAGGATGACGGCCTAGCAACCATTGCGCTCCATTAATACAGCTGCTTCAGAGAACAACTGTGGTGGATTTTTAAGACATCACCAACATTACATAATCAACACTCAATTTTCTATAACACTTAACTATCATACATAACATATTTCTTTATACTTTCCATTAAATGCCTAAATATACCAGTTACCCCTTAAATTGACCATATATACACACGTAGGTGGCTATAATTTAAAATCTGAGTTTACTAAAGCATTTTGGTAAATTAATCTTAGTTACAATGATAATATTGGAACTAAATCACAAGAGAACCCTACCCCTATGTACAGAATTTTGTTTTTGTTTTTGTTTTTTAAAAAAGGCCAGGCTTTAGATTTCTCAGGGACTGAAAAATTTATAACATGAACTAGAATATATTTTTCAACTGTTGAAAACCAAAACATGCTCTGCAACTTCTAAAACTGAGGCTGAAAAGAAAAAAATAATAGTTTTATCAGTTCAGGCTTGTTTTGAAAAATCATAAGCATTTTAATCACACCTGCTAGGTTTTCTCAACAAAGCAATTTCAGAATCTACACTTTTTCTATGAAGAGATTTAAGCAAAAAAAGTCTTGAATTTGCCCAGGAGCAGGGAGGGGAGATCCATTTTAGCAAATAAACTCTTAAGTCCTGGTGTGCTTCAACCAGTAAAAGGGGAGAGGCAAAAAAAATACAAGCAAAAAAGCAAAAGTGCATCCCTTTGAGAGGTTGTTTTATTTCATAAGGTTCTGGAATTTTTACCCCAAATCTTGATTTCCTACATCACCCCCAACATCATAAACATAGTCTTATTCTCCATTTCTTTGTACTGGCTTTAACCAGTATAATTACGGCGAGTGCAGCACTGCATCCGAGACTTCCATGTTAAGACAGAGGTTTTGTCCTAAAGACAGACTGGAGCCAGAGGGACTATGGCCAAGCTATGACAAGTCCTCTGATCATGGGTATAGAATTAAAAATGCTTCAGAAAGCGCCACAGCCGTGACCCACGGGAACAATGAACTGTACCTTTGCTGATCTGTCCCGGTCTCGTAAGATAATATTACACCAACACAAGCTTGAAACAGCACATAGACATATCACTCACCTCCAGCAACTGAGCCCAAAGTGAATCTGTAAGCAGACTCGGCAATCTGAAGCCAGACAGACCTGCCTAGACTGTGAGATTGCTGTGGGGGAGAAGGAAACATGGAGACATTTTTGGAAAAGCATACAGCAAACGAAAAAGCTACAATGGCTATTTTAAGATTTTAAAATTGATACCTCTATGATCAGCATTGAAAAACCCTATCAACCTAGAAACAGTAGCTTTTTTTCCCCATTTTTTCACAAGCCTATTATTAATGCCTCATTTACCTGCTGCTGTTAAAGAATACACTATCATTTTACAGAAGTGAATAAACATTTCAGGTATCAAATCTTTCCCCCTTTGTTTACTTGCACCAACTTAAAATTTAAAAATCTCTGTAAAATGTACAAAACCTATCTTGATTCCTAGATCACAGAATACTCACAACTTACCATCTCTAATGAGTGAAGGTCATCATATTCACACGTCCATTGGTTACATGTTAGCATAAGACTGTTCATGCTGTCCTCCCATACCTGACAGCTGCCACTTCTTTTTTTATTTTTATTTAAGCATATAAGTATCGTGGGTATACAGTCTTTCTTATATCATTAATAGTTTCAGGTGTACAATAGTGATTCAACATTTTTATACCTTACAATGCGATCACTTCACTATTTCTAGCAATCGTCTGTCACTGTGCAAACTGATCACAATATTATTGACTATATTTCCCTTCCCCTTTTCACCCATCTCCCCACCCACTCCCTTCTGGTAACCATCCCTTCAGTCTCCATTTCTATGAGTCTGTTTTCAGTTCGTTTTGTTTTTAGATTCCATATATAAGTAAAACCATATGGTATTTGTCTTTCTCTGCCTGACTTATTTCACTTAGAATAATACCCTCTAGATCCAACCATGTTGTCGCAAATGGCAGGATTTCATTTTTTTATTGCTGCATAATATTCCATTGTGTATGTATGTATATGAATATATAGATATGTATACATCTTCACTATCCATTCCTCTATCAATGGACACTTAGGTTGCTTCCACATCTTGGCTTGTAAATAATGCTGCAATGAACATACGCATGCACATGTCTTTTGGAATTAGTGTTTGCATTTTCTCTGGCTAAACACCCAGAAGTGGAATTGCTGGGTCGTATGGTATATTCATTTTCAGTTGTTTTGAGGAATCTCCATACTGTTTTCCACAGTGGCTGCACCAATTTGCAATCCCACCAACAGTGCACGAGGGTTCCCTTTTCTCCACATCCTTGCCAACACTTGCTGTTTGTTGATTTATTGATGATAGCCATTCTGACAAGAATGAGGTGATACCTCATTGTGGTTTTTATTTACATTTTTCTGATGATTAGTGATGTTGAGCATCTTTTTATGTCTGTTGGCCATCTGTATGCCTTCTTTGGAGAAATGTCTTTTCATGTTCTCTGCCCATTTTTCAATTTGTTATTGAGAAGCTGTTACATCTTTCACCAATAGCTTCCTAGTTTGATTTTGCTCTCATCTATCAGGGCTAGAGAAATCACATAACTAGGATTGTTATAATTATATGTAAAATTAGATCAAGGGCATCTCTTTTGAACTAAAGTTAAAAACTTTAATAACTACAGTGTTTCCCTGAAAATAAGACCTAGCTGGACAATCAGCTCTAATGCATCTTTTGGGGATAAGACTCGGTCTTATATTATATTATATAAGACCTGATCTATATTATATTATATTTATTATCTTATATTATCTTATATTGTCTTATATTACAGTAAAATAAGACTGGGTCTTATATTAACTTTTACTCCAAAAGACACATTAGAGCTGATTTTCCAGCTAGGTCTTATTTTCAGGGAAACACGGTACTTCTTCAAGGGTTCAGAGCCTTATTTCTGGCTTTGAAGTTCAACTACTGAGGTTATGGCTAGGTAAGTACAGTATTTCTAACCTATGCTATTGAGCATTTGCTCTCCTAGGCTATGTATTCTCCAACTCTTCCTATACAAAGAAAACACCTGAAGGGCTTTAAATAATGAATCCCTGGAGCCTGGGCTTATATATTTTTTAAAAGCTTCAAATCATTTTGCTATGTAGTTAGATTGAGAACCACTGTCCTAACCATCTTTAGGGTTCTAACATAAAATCTATGATGACAGCAAAGCAAAGGGAAAAATCCTACTATGATTCAGAAAGTTGTTTCATAGGTATCCCACAGCATAAAGAATCTGAAATAATTTGTCTATATTAGTATGTCAGTCTTGCTCTTTAATATTTTCATTATGAAAATAGTAGTTATGCTATATGAACAGTCTGAAGTGAAGGAATAAAATATTTGCTTTATCATAAAGAAAATTTGAAAAACATTAACTTGATATGAGCTTCTAAAAAAACAGCATAACGTGGGCAGACGGTTGGCTCAGTGCTCATAACACCAGGGTCGCTGGTTCGATTCCTACATGGGCCAATGAGAAACGACGACTTGACCTGGAGCTAGCTTGCCCTCTACAGCTAGACTGAAAACAATGACGACATGGAGCTAATTGGTCCTGGAGGAACACACTGTTCCCCAATATTCCCCAATAAAAAACTTTTTTAAAAAAGAAAACAGCATAATAAAAAGTTTAGATACTGTTTAGATAATAAAAAGATTAGAATAATTTAATGAAAAGGAAATCCATGCCTAAAATCTAAGAACAGGAAAAATGTAAGCTAGTCTACTCTGATTCGCTTTCATCTGTATAACCTCTTCAAAGCTCAATTAACCAAGCTAAATATGACAAATCCAGGTATTTACAAACAATTTGGGAAACAGTGTATAAAATGGTTTCATCTACCTTGTTTTATAAATTTTGTACTACAATAAGCATCATTTCTGTTTTAACCAAAGCATCTGATATCTAAATATTTAATGTTTAATTGTGATCTCTGTAGGCAGAGATCTTTTAAAAAGATCATTAAGCTTGCCATCATTTTATGGTTCAACAAATTCTATAGTAAAAAAAAAATAATGTTTTATGAAAAGTCAAGATAAAACCCTTAGAAAATCTAACAATTAGTAAAACACTACTACTTCAAATATCACTAAATGTTTTATAAATCTCAACTATACTAATATACCAACTTTATTATAATCTAATTAAGTGAAAGCATACATCTATTACATCCAAAACTAAATTTAATACTTGGAAGAAACCATCATTAAAAAGGTAGAAAATTACACATAGTAGGACATGATTATGACTTGTAGGGAATAAATTTTTTTCCTACCAACCTTGCCCAAGCAACTGTATAGCCATCCATTATGTTTGATTTATATGCTGTAACAAAAGTGAGCAACTAATAATTTGAGATTGATATTTTATTTGGAATCTAATATGGAAGAGAGTATAATATTTTAACAAAACCTTGAATGTAAGCCTAATGTGATTCATTCAGAGAAGAGCAAACAATATGCCATCCAAAAAGATAATTACATTTTCGTATGTTTATTACTATAATAATAATGACAATAATTTTAATCTGTTTAGAGATGTGTTATCTCCCAAAGGGTAAAAGTACATTATCTCCAGACCTAAGCCCTAATGCGGCCTGCAGGTGTCTGATGTTTCAATCTTCCGTAAATAAACTCCCTTGTGAGGCCATCAGGGGGATGCTGACACTCAGCACTTTCTGCCCACAGCGAGACCACACTGCACTACTCTGTCAGTACCACATTGCAATGTAAGACGGCCACACCATGGGCAGGACACGTGACTTGCCAAAGGTCTCCCTGAGAAGGGGACTAAGCAGAGCGATGGCCCTGGTCACCCCACTGCATTCTCCATCGTTCTTCAAGTCAACTGTTCATGTCTCCAACTGTTCATGATTGAACATTCCCCTCCAGGCAAAGATTTTAAGCACCGAACCCCATATATGATTTCATTTACAAATTATATACATATTCCACTGTACTAATTATATATTTAACTATATAGTCACTTATATATAATTATTTATGTATAATTATATATATAATTTATCTTTATGTTTATATTTATAAATTTAAGTAATACATATCAAATTATATATAATTATATTTCAAAAATAGAAATGATAAAAGAATGAGATAAAATGAAATGATTAAAATTTTTTTTCATTTATTAATTCAAAAACCTTTTGATATCACTTTAAAGTGTTACACCGACTGAATATGCTTCAGTTGGTTTTTTAAATGTTGACTAAACACAGTGAGGCTAATCAGTTAATTCTAACACTGTTTCAAAGAGAGCATAGTTGAAAACAAACACAATCTGTATCTTCAAGGTAAAGATGATGTTTAGCATCATATATTTTGAAGAAATTAAAGTTACAACATTTTGACTTACATTTAACAATATTTTAAAATCAATGCACGTAAAACTTTTCCCCAAAATTAGAATCTCTCAATCACAAAACTGGGTGAAAATAACCTCATTCGCATATATATGAATTATTTTCAATCATGTCTCCTTTCAAAGACTATAATGAATTAAAACTCATAGAATAACAGGGCTAAGATCTCAAATAAGAGTCAAGTAACCACTAATTCCCTTATTCATATAAAAGGTTTCTCCTGTGTTCATCCACATGTTTTCTTTACACTCCTTTCCTTTAAAGAATGTTTATAAGCCCTACAAAATCCTATGAAAACTGAAGGATTATATCATGCTTTAATTCTTAGCTAAAACATCTCTAACTATAAATACCCAAATGCCTTTTGAAAGAAACGCTGCCTCCGCCCTTATTAAAAAGTATTTATGAAAAAAACCATACGATATATGGTTACTAAGGATTTTTTTAGGCTCAGCTATCACTATAACTTATGGTTCACTTGTATTCAGGTATGTAAATTAATATAATTAATGCTATGGATTTCACTTCATGAATATTCAAAGTAGACTGCTACCGTAGCTATCATCCCTATTATTGACTGTGTACTGAATTTTTAGCATTTAGGCTGAAAGAAAGTGCTCAGCGCTAAGATCACCTACCGTGAGTGAGCAAATGGGCCAAAGGAAAACACGCGCTTTCCCTTCAGGTTATGACTATGATCAAGAAGGTGATATTTAACAAGATTAATTAAGTGTTTTTCAAAGCAAAATAAAAGTTGAGCATCTTAATTGATTTTTAACCTCAGCATATGTATATGATAGGAAATGACTTGAGATCTCATTTGGAGGAGGAGAAAGTTCTTTTGCTTTTGTTGTTGAATGTACATCCTCCTATAAATGAGAATTAGATAAATCATGTCAGTTAACAAGTCTAGCAACCTGCCCAAACCAAGCTGCTTTATGCAGTTTGCCAATCCAATAAAGAGAACTGCCTCTTCCAAATGGGCACTATTAATAGATAGAAAAGAAGGGAGGAAATGCTTAAGTCTTACACTAAGCAAAGGAGGGAAAAAAGGAATATATTTTATACCAACTAAAATATATCATTAGAATGGCAAAATGAGGCTAGGTAAAATAAAATTCTTCTGTCCACAAATCACATCTATGAATTTAATACAACTGGATTTGAATTCAATATTCTTACAAAGCAAGATTAAATGCCAAAGACCACAGTCTAGGAGATGTAGATTTAAAAAAAATGTGTGTGTGTGTGTGAGTGTGTGTGTTTCTCCCTAATGCTAAACAGTATCTACTGTATATACTTTTCTCTCAGTAAGAGGGGAGTTAAATTGTGCTAAACAGTGTAATAAGTATTTAAATCAAATAATTTAAAAGAGGTACATGGCGAATAAATAAATAATAAACAAAACTAATATATAAACACAATTTCCTCCTTTTTGAGAACAGACTTCCATATATGGTAAAACCATCACAGGTGACAGAGACAAAAAGTTCCAAAAAAAGGAACCAGTAAGTGGATTGTAATGCTTTCTCTGTACTCATGAATCCAAAGTTCAAAGAAGGTCCACGAATATGCAAAATACACAAAAGAGACAAAGTCCAATATCTAAGGAATGCTATACCTGAAATAGAGAGAAAAATCATCCTAATAATGTTTTGGTAGAACCCAACCCAGCTTATATTCCAAAAGTTCCCTGTGTAAGTGGTTAGGAGCTTGAATACAATTTCCCATAAAAATTAACCTTTTTTTTTTAAAAGTAGGTATATGCCCAAGCAGATCCATCATACATCATTTACCCCATACAATTGAAAATGTATGTGATATACAGTAAAGAAAAAGAAGTTTGTATACCCATTCTCACATAGGGTCAAAACTAGTATTTAACCTGGTTTGAACCTCTAAAGTCCTTCATGCTCCAAAAATATGTCACATCCTCTTCTCTGCAACCTACCTCCTTTTATTTAACTCATTTTCCCCAAATGAAAATTTCTACTTTACTCACTGGTCATCTCTATAGCACATTTACCCATTCTACTGTTAATTAATAATGGACAATTATTTCCATTTTTTTGCTTTTGCAAATAATACAGCTATGTACATTACTGTACATGTCTTTTAATCAACACATGCACTCATTCCTGTTAGAGACTACACCCAGGAGAGGAACAGTCAGGTCATAGAGTATGCGTCTCTTCAACTGTAGTTGATAGAGCCAAATCATTTCCAAAGTGGTGATGTCAGTGGTTTACGATATTCCTCCACCTCCTGAACAACACTTGCCATTGTCAGAGTATAATTGTGGCCAATCTGAATAGTATAAAAATAGCATCTAATTGTAGGTTTAATGTGTATTTTCTCTGTTTACAAATGTTATTAAACTTCTTTCTTTCTTCCTGCCTTCTCTTTTCTTTCTTGTTCTATCTTTCCTTCTTTTTCTTTCTTCTTATACCATTTGGATATCCTCCATCTTTCCCTTTGTTGTAGCGTGTTTCTTCACCCTTTTAGTGACATGTTTTAATAAACAAAAGCTCTTACATTTTATGAAGTTCAACTTATTGATCTTTTTCTTTATGACAGGTATTTTGTACCTTGTTATCAAATCCTTGCTTATTCTAGATCATAAATATAATCTCCTGTTATCTTTTCTAAGCTTTTATCTTTCACATTTAGTACATTCCAACTGGAATATTTTTATGTATGATGTGAGGTAGGGATTTTTTTCTACATGAACATCCATCAATTAAATTTTTAAAAAATATAATGTAGAATTTCACCCAGCAAAAAATAATTTTAAAAGTAAAACAATACAGGCAATAAAGATTAAATATAAAGATATAATTCTTCCTCACTTCCCATCCTCTTCCACCTAAGGAAAGAAGTAGATGAGGGTGGATGAAGGACTGGTATCATATATATTTTTGAGCCCAACTTGGAGTTTGCTCAAATAGGCTTCTCATATTAAGCAACAGTAACAACCATAACAATAGCAATTAACATTTATTACATACTCAGTAGGTGCCAGGCCTAATGCAAGTGCATTATCTCATGTAATTCTCACAATAACCTTATCAGATGGATACTATTCTCTTTATTTAATAAATGAAGAGACTGAGAAAGGAAGGATGTTCCATAATCAGTGACCAAGTTTTTAACTTCTGCCTCTCTCATAACTTCTTTTTCTGAACTCACAGATTATCAGTCATGCACATGTGTTTTCATAACAACTTTCACAGGTTGAGATAACAAAATATGCCATCCTTTCTATTTTATACCTAAGTTTTAAGTAGATTCCTACAGGGGAAGCCATTGTTTCTTTGTTGAGCCCTCCTGACTCCTGGAGTGCAGACACAGGCAGTTGCCATATCTGAGTTTCCATCAACCTGGCTGACACCCTTCATTCGCCCTGATTTTCAGAAACTCTGCCCCACCCAACTTTCGGGCCCACCCAAGCTGCTTCCAGTGGCTTTTCCATATAAATGGCCTGTCTTTGGCTCATGTTGCAGACTTTCCTAAAATCTCTCAAAAGTTCACAAAACCCCAATAAGCAGCATCTGGCTTCAGTGTGTTCTGTACCTCTGGATGAGCAGCCCTAAGCCCGGCATTAGCAATAGCCGGCCTTGAATCTTGGCTTGGCCTTTAAAGGCACTCTCAAGACCAGTGCAAGTGGCAGCCATCTACAGATTGCTTTGTGATTCATACCAGGTGACCCCAGGCAGAGCTGCGGCTGATCTTGGCCTTCAGTAGGCCACTCCCAGGAGGCCTCAGGGCTGGAACACATGGTGCGCATCACTCAGCCAGAGCATCACCCAGCTGCCTCCAGGGACGACACACCCACAGGGCAGAGTAGGCAGGCAACAGAGCCCTGCAAAAGTGAACGCTGCTCCATAGGGTCAGCCCCTGCACAATAGTTTCTCCACTATAGTCAAAGCTAGCCCTCACAACAAATCAGCCCAAGGATCGATTCCTCCCTAACATGTAAATAGCAGTGAAGGCTCACCGACAACAGGAGGGCACACACAAGCCACACAAGGAACACACCTGGAGCACCCAGCTCAGGTGAACAGGAAGACTGTGCCACTGGGTCCCACAGCATGCCTACTACATAATGCCACTCTACAAAGACCAGGAGGCATAGCAGCCCTATCTAATACATAGAAACAAACACAAGGAGGCAGCCAAAATAGGTAGACAAAGAGACATGTCCCAAGTAAAAGAATAAAACAAAGGTCCAGAAAAATAATTAAACAAAATGGAGACAAGCAATCTACCAGATGCAGAGTTTCAAAACACTAATTATAAGGCTGCTCAGTGATCTCAGGGAGAACTTCAACAAAGAGATAGGAAAGATAAAAATGGATATAAAAAACATAAAAAAGAACCAGTCAGAAATGAAGAATACAATAATGGAAATGAAAAATACATTAGAGGGAATCAACAGTAGATCAGATGAAGCGGAAGATCAAATCAGCAATTTAGAAGATAAGGTAGCAGAAAACACCCAATCAGAACAGCAAAAAGAAAAAAGAATCCAAAAATATGAGGATAGTTTAAGAGGCCTCTGGGACAATATCAAGCATACCAACATTTGTATCATAGGCGTACCAGAAGGAGAAGAGAGTGAGCAGGAAATAGAAAACCTATTTAAAGAAATAATGATGGCAACTTCCCTAACCTGGCAAAGGAAACAGATATACAGCCCAGCAAGCAAAGAATCCCAAACAAGATGAACCCAAAGAGACCCACACCAAGACACATTATAATTAAAATTCCAAAGGTTGAAGATAAAGAGAAAATCTTAAAAGCAGCAAGAGAAAAGCCATTAATTACCCACAAGGGAGCTCCCATAAGGCTATCAGCTGATTTCTCAACAGAAACTTTGCAGAAGGGATTGGCAGGAAATATTCAAAGTGATGAAAAGCAAAGACCTACAACCAAGATTACTCTATCCAGCAAAACTATCATTTAGAATCAAAGGACAGATAAAGAGCTTCCCAAACAAGTAAAAGCTAAAGAAGTTCATCACCACCAAACCAGTATTACAAAGAATCTTAGCAGGACTACTTTAAGATGAAAAAAATAAAAAATGTGAGTAATAACATGGCAATAACTACATATCTATCAACAATTACTTTCAATGTAAATGAATTAAATGCTCCAATCAAAAGATAGGGTGGCTGAATGGATAAGAAAACAAAACCCTTACATAGGCTGCCTGTAAGAGACTCACTGCAGATCAAAAGACACACACAGATAGAAAGTAAAGGGAAGGGAAAAGATATTTCATGAAAATGGAAATAAACAAACAAAAATCTATAGCAGCAATACTTAAACCATACAAAATAGACTTACAATAAAGGTTATAATGAGCGACAAAGAAGGACCCAGTAATCCCACTTCTGAGTATTTATCTGAAGAAACCCAAAACACTACTTTGGGGGATGTGTGCATCCATATGTTCATTGCTGCATTGTTTATAATGGCCAAGATGTGGAGGCAGCCTGGGTGTCTGTCGATGGATGATTAAAGAGGAGGTGGTACATACATACAATGAAATATTGCTTGGCCATGGAACGGAATGGGTTTTTGTCATCTGTGGTGACATGGATGGATCTGGAGGGTATTGTGCTGAGTGGAGTATGTGAGACAAATATAGAGAGATGAAATGTGATTTCGCTTATATGTGGAATCTAAAGAACAAAATAAATAAACAAGACAGTAACAAACTCATAGATACAAAGAATATTTTGATGGTTGCCAAACAGAATGGGAGTTGGGGGTCGCTGAAAAAGGGGAAGGGATTAAGAAATACAAATTGGCTGTTACAAAGTAGTCATGGGATGTAGGGTATAGCATAAGGAATATAGTCAATATTATTGTAATAACCATTATGGTGTAGGTGGGTACTAGATTTATCGGGGTGATAGATAGAGAACAGGGTGAAAAAGGTGAAGGCACTAAGAAGTACAACTTGGCATCACAAAGGTCATGCGGATGTAAAGTATAGGGAATATAGTCAATAATATGGTAATAACTAGGTATAGTCCCAGGTGGGTACTAGACTAGTCAGGGGGATTACTTCTTAAATTATATAAATGTCTAACCACTATGCTGTACACCTGAAATTAATATAAAATAATATTGAGTGCCAATTGTAATTATTTAAAAAGGGGGGGAAGGTAAAGGGGAATAAGAGGTTTAAATTTCTAGGTATAAAAAACTACAAAAGTCATGGGGATGTACTGTACAGCATAGGCAATATAGTCAATAATATTGTGATAGCATGGTACAATGTCAGATGGTTGCTGGACTTATCATGGTGATCACTTCTTTAGGTATGTAAATGTTGAATAACTATTGTGTACACCTAAAACTAATATAATATTGTATGTTAGCTTGATTTTAATAAAAACATTTTTTAAAACCCTATAAATATCAGATTAATGACACAAAGTGAACTTGACACTAATCTTTAAATGTGATTAGACAAATGAAAAGACTTATAATTCTAGTGGGAAGGAAGCCAAGCCCATGTATGTTTGCACTCTTATTTTCCTTATGTTAATAAGCTACAAGAAAAAAACAGAAACATAAATTTAGTTACCCCATATAAATACCCTAGAAGAGTAGGGGTAACAGTTCTATAAAGGTAATCTTTGAGCTAAGTTTCTTTTTCTGGAAAGTAGTAGTTATTAAATTTCATCGTTGAGAAGCTCTAGGCTGTCATGTATATATTATTTCAGCATTTTTGGAGTGATTCTATTCATGAGACTCATACCTGTCTCTGAAGTTCTGCCAGGTTGTAAGGTAAGGCCCCCTCAGCCAACGGGGCTATTCTCTCAATATCTGCCATAGTCAAGCGCCTTTAGGCAAAAAATATGGGGAAAAAAGAACTGTTAGACAGCAACAAACTCCTTATACTAAAGCCATCTTTCTTCAGAAAAATAGGGAGGGTGGGGAAAAACTATGGTTTAAAAGTAGTATTTCCCTATTCACACAGATCATAGTGAGAAAAAAGAACTTCAGACCCTGCTTGCCACAATAAAAAGAAAAAGACTGAAGAGAAATAAAGTGGAGTATACTAATTTAATAAGACCTCAATGATAGATATTTAAAGAAATGATTTTTGCCAGAAGCAAAGTATAGACATTGACAATTCATACATACTAAATGCATTACCTTAGTATACATACTTAATGCATAGGTGCAAAGTATCTTGAGAAGGCTAAACACAAAACTGATAAATACTGGCAGTCTTTAAGAAAAACAGCAGGGAAGAAGGGAGACTTTTATGGCATGCTCTTTTACACTCTTAAGTTTTGAACCATGTGAACACACCACTGTTTCCAAAAAAAAATTTTACTTAGAAATAAGTATTTTCCATGAACAAGTTAGAAGGTCACTTCACATACAGTTTTGAGAAGCACTTTTTGAAAGCATTAATTATCTTGTAGGAGGCTCAAAATCTTTGCTAAAAAGGTGAATTCTAGATGGATGAGACATGGTTCAATATTTCATGACAATCACCAAAGATTGACTATGTTTAGTATCATTTCCAGCTCAGCAATTCATTACGTAGCATGAAGGCAATAAATCACCATCTATACTCAAGTTCTATTAGTCCTCAGTTCTAGGGGTTAAAACCCACTTTTCAGATATTCCTACACTTAACGACTGAAAAAAAATCCAATCACTTGATCGCTCATAAATCCCCTATCCTACAGGTCCTGGTGGGTGCTCACAGATAAGAGTTTTTCTTTTGGATTTGCATAAGACTTTGCAAATTAAACATTCTCTACGTGCTTTAGTTTTTTTAGTCTATAAAATAGAGGCATAAAACATTTGAGCTTGTCTGTAATGGTAACTATGATAATAATATCAGGCATATTTCAAGAAAATGATACTCTCCAACACAAAATGGTATATACTATTTAGTAAAATGACCATTCACAATGAACTCAAAAGATCCTAAGAGTCCTGAACATGCACCTCAGTTTGCTTTATAAATTTAGACAAATTTCGACAAATCTCTTGAAATTCCTAATACCTCCAGAGCCCAGATTAAGTCAATTTTTTTTCATCTGTTTTTCTTCTTCTCACTTCCCTCCCCCCCTCTCATTTTTCTTCTTTCCCCTATTTCCCTCTCATTACTCCCTTCTTTTCCCTCCCTCCATCTCCCTTTACCTTTAGTCTATCTTCATCTGCCTTTCTCTGTCTCTCCCTCCTTCCATTTCTTATATCTGACTGCTTCTCTTTCTTGAGACTTATATACTGAATAAACTATTGTTAAAATAAACTGAAAGCACACCACATTTGAAAGAGTTGTCCTATTAATAAATGTCATGAAGAAATATTGGAATAGTTACCCTGTAGCATTATATAAGTCTGCAAGCTGGTACAGGATATCAATTTCCAGTGGGGTGACTTGTCCATAGCGTATGGCACTCTGGGCAAATTCCTCTGGAAGAAAAAAAAATTTTTAAATCTTAAAAGCTTCTTAATATACAACAAACTTCTACCTTAGCCAACTATAATCTGCAAGCTAAAGGCATTTTAGTATTACTTTTAAAATCTAAAACTAAATTTAAATACCTAAGTTCAACTACACAAGAATAACTACAAAATTCTGAAAGCTGGCTAAAGATAAAATGTTAAGATGATGAAACAGCAAAAACAAACAAATTAACTTCAAATATAAAACAATCGCATAAGAATCCTCTTTCTTATCTTGTTTATTCCCTTTGGTCTCCAGATTTACAAGATGAAAGAACTAGCCATTCTCCAGTCACCTAAAATATCCCACTACAAATCTGGCGAAAGGAGAGGGCCTGCCCTTCTTTCTGTGGCAACTCCTTCCCAGTACAAACAAGCTGCTGCCACAGTGCCACTGACCTGTTTGACAGATTGGGCCAAGGTTCTTTTCAAAACTGTCAAAGCCACTTTTCCATTCCTGACCTCAGCATCCCATTAAATCCACCTGGATTTTTGGAGACCATTATGACCCAAGTGAAGCATATACACAAGCCAACATACTTTCTAGATCTGGCTCCAGACTGGTAAACTTAGACCAACCTCATGCCCTAGATAAAGGAAACTGAAAATGCGGAGAGTCAAATTAATACATATATTTTAAATCTTACCCTTTGTGACTTCAACGTCTTTCCTTGTGCCAGCTAGTGTGCTATAGATCTTACGAACGAGCTCCATGTTGTTCAGCAAGGAGTTAAATGCATTGAAGTAGGAGAAGCTAACCTGATGTGAGATACTTCCTCCAGCTGCCTAGGAAATCACAACACAAAAAGTTAAAAACCAAAAACAAACAAAACATGTTTATGGACACTGCACTTTCCTCAGAGAATGTCCAAAGGAGTCCTCATTATTAAAATGATTAACAACCAGTCCATAAATATGAGGCAAATGTCGTACTGAAACACTCAGTGCCTTTCATGCCCTCGGGGAGGTCTATGCAATTTAGGTTTTAAGGAGGAAAGCAACATCTGGAAGTTGGACTTTATGGTTCATCTACCTATAAGGTCAGAAACAACAAATATAATTATCGCAGATCAAAAACAATGGTTATTTAAACAGGATTTTCAAGACCCTCAACTATGGAACTCATGCTCGTTCTGGATAATACAAACATCAATATTACAATATAAGGAACATTCTTTTAAACTTGCATTTTTCCCCCCACACGCATACACAAAAAAGAGTGGTAACTTTAAATTTTAAGACTATTTCACTATATCAACTTTCCTAATCTTTTTTAAAAGGCCATTGTTATAATTAGATATTTAATCTGTGCTGGGCTCTGAGTCTGTATTATGAAAGGTACAACTACCAAAAACTCCAAAAAATGTAGAGAAAATCTAGGCAGGATTTATTCATGGCAAACTATGTCTTTGATGGAGCGGCTCACAAGAGGCTCTCATGCCTGGGGAGGGATGGGGGCAATGCGGCCTTCGTCACCTCTGCAGGGTGAGGAGGTCATTTGTCCCTCTGGACAGAAACTGAAAAGGAGTATTTTTCATAGTTTGCAAAAGCCTAACTTCTAACCCAGGAGTCAGAGGAACCCGTATGATTGAAAACATTCTCTATTAAAAACTCAAAGAAATACCAGTGTGACAAACTTAATCATGAAGCTCTATTAAGAATAATATAGGGGGGCGGCCACATGGCTCAGTTGGTTAGAGCGAGAGCTCTGAACAAGTTGCGAGTTCGATTCCCACATGGGCCAGTGAGCTGTGCCCTCCACAACTAGATTGAAGACAATGAGCTGCTGTTGAGCTTCTGAAGGGGCGGCTGGATGGCTCAGTTGGTTAAAGCACGAGCTGTCAACAAAAAGGTTGCCGGTTCAACTCCCGCATGGGATGGTGGGCTGCGTCCCCTGCAACTAAAGACTGAAAAATGGCCACTGGACTTGGAGCTGAGCTGCGCCCTCCACAACTAGATTGAAGGACAATGACTTGGAGCTGATGGGCCCGGAGATATACACTGTTCCCCAATAAAATGTATTCTTTTTAAAAAATAGTACAGGTAATGATGGGCAAAGGTACCCACCCTCACCACCTCTCACACACACACATGCCTTAACCCAAATACAGATGATACTTGTACTAGCCTGAATTTGGACACCAGTGATCCAAAAGCAAATTATTTAATACATTCCTCTGGGGACTGAAATGGCGTTTGGTAAATTAAGGCTATAATCTAACCCAATTGGAAATTAAATGGGTCCCTTCACCCTATCCTCCTCTCTAGGATTTTCTTTCTTTCTTCCCTTCCTCCCTCCCTGTCTCCCTTGCTTTCTTTCCTTCCCTTTCATTTTTTGACTGGGGTATTGGGTGAGGGTAGTGGAGTGGGAGATGGGTGTCAAGGAGGTGAAATGTGTAGGAGAAAGTGACATGCTCCATGTTCAAATTCACTGAAGAAAAAGAACAGAAGTTGATCTTTCTACCCCAGTCTAAATCAGGGATAATGATCTTCAGCTGAAACAACAAAAGCACTCATTGGCTTCCCTCCATTAAAAACAAGCAGCAATCAAAAACTTATACATAAGTACAACGCATGAACAAGAAAACTGGGAAGTGAGGCAAGTTTCACCACTCTGTGAGGAAGTGGATGACATCAGCATGCCATTGGTCCAGATGATTACTTTATAGAGATTAACGGTTTTACAGAACAAAAAACTGTCTGGTCCATGCAGACTGAATGCACAGGTGAAGGGGCAGAGAGGGCAGTGAGCCACAGAGGCTGATGTCCACATACTTCCTCCATACCTTCTGCCACGGCCAGGGTTATTAAAACAGTATAGAAGTCAGTGACGATCCATCTAGCAAACAGCACCCTGCAGGCAACAAAGGAAGGAGCCAATCTTATAGCAAGGCTTTGGGAGCCTGATGGGATGGGAAAAGGAGAGGCACTGCCCACTGAAAAAAGTATTTGCACATCTTTATCTACAAACTCCCTTGTATTCTTTAGTTGGACTCTGTAGATGGAAATAAACAATTCGGAAATATACTAAAGCAAGATGGTGGCTCTGCTATGATCTGGGGAAAGATTTCGCCTTCACCCCCACCTCCCTTACACACACCTGTTTACCTTCTACCGACCAAGCATAGAGTTAGAATAGTTGAGAGTCAGATGGGTCCAGGGAAGCAATGCAGGACCCAATGGTTCAATGGTTTAAGGAAACAGAAAGTCGAAGTACTTGCTTTTACTTACAGAAACTAAGTTCTCCTCCACAAAGGGAGTAAGCATGTGAGACCGAATAGTAACCATGATGTCACTGAAATCCAGACCAGAAATCGTGCCAGTTTTGCTTTTGTCTTTCAGTGCAAAGGCTTGTCTTGCATGTTCCAATTGTAGCTCCTGGAGGGAAAAATTAGAAATAGTGCATTAGATTAAAGTATAACTCAAGTGTATGTTTTGGAAAGGAAGGACAGATACCCTTCTGCTACATGCACTTTCTACAGAAATGAACAATATACAGCTCTGAATTTAAGACACTTTTAATTTCTTTTAAAAAGCACGTCTTCCTGAAAATGTACTACCTATTACTCTTCAGGAAGAAGAATGAATTACAGCATGGCTATAAAGAAAAGGGAGGAGAAAGAACCTTCATTTACTTGAAAAGTTCTCATCACTGAAAACAAATAGTGTTATGTTTTCAGTCTATTTATTTCAGCCTTTAAAATAAGTAGTAATTTATTCTCTCCTGCTTGAAGGCATTCCTGTCATCCAAGAGTACTTTCTGAATTAAAAGTTTAGATTCATTTTCAGTTTGTCAACTTTAAATGTTGCAATCAAAGTCTCTCTCTCAATAAATTAGAGACCTTTTATCAATTTTTAAAGTGAGACACTCTGACCGGTAAGTGCAATACTTAGTACACCTGACCCCTGAACAACGTGGGTTTGAAACGCATGGTCCACTTAGATGTTAATTTCTTTCACTAAATACACAGTCGGTCCTCCATATCCCCAGGTTTCACATCCACGGATTCCCAACGACAGATCGAAACATCCATGGTGGGAATCTGTGGATGTAGAGGGCCAACTGTATGCATTTTCAACATTTTATGTAAGGGACTTGAGCATCTGCTGATTTTGGTATCCGAGGGCGTCCTGGAATCAATCCCTCTCAGATACCAAAGGATGAGTGAAGTTTTGGGGAAGTCAAAAGCTATACATGGATTTTCCACTGCATGGGGCTTGGCACTCTTAACCCCCTGTTGTTCAAGAGCCAACTGTAATTCTAACATGAAAGTTATGAATAACAAACTGCACAACATGTGTTCAGCTAACACTCCATCCGACTTTGGGCAGAGTTACTCATAAACTGTAAAACAATCCAGAAGATCTCTGAACTTTTGAACTACTGGGCAGCCAAACTTTGTAATAAGTAATAGCGATAAATACAATAAACTGTGCCAGTATTATCCTAGTACTACACTCAAGTCAAAATTAGAACACTTCTGCCCGAAGGACCCACTACACAATGCAAATGAATCTGTTATCACAGCATAATAATGGTGCTGTTTGATGCCATTTCCACAATATTTGCAACTATGGAAATAATATTCACATCTAAATATAAAAATATTATTCATAGATAAAATTAAATATTGCAATTTTACTACATTTATGAAAGCCTACATAATCACATTGCTTTACCTTTTTCTGACATTTAAAATAGTTTTGGTAGAAGTCTTACTAATTTATTTAATTTTGTTTTCCTATGGGTTGGTAATTCAAAGGCATTAAAACTACCTTAGTAGGTGTCTGTCTTATAATAATTCATTAAGCTATTCATTTGTTTTATACATCTTTCTTTATTTGTAGGATATTTAACAATTAAAGAAGTGTTAAAAGTATTTTTCTTAGGTTGATAGGCTAGAGACAAGTATATCAAACCTATTAATTCGTTTGATAGTCTTAACTTTAAAAAATTAAATGATAACATTCAGGAAAACATCTAAATATGTTAACATCTATCATCATACATTTAAATACTTGGGTTTCTTGAAAATAGCAATAGAAATGGAGAAACTGAAACTCAACTGGTAAATACTTATGAAAAAGTACAAAATAAACAACCAGCATGATTTGGCAAAGTTTTCTCTCCCCCTGCCCTATTTTTAAAAAAATTTCAACTTTATTGAGGTATAATTGACTAACAAAATTGTAATTATTTAAAGTGTACAACATGATGATTTGATATATGTATATGATGTGAAAGAATTCCCACCAATTTAATTAACAGATCCATCACCTCACATATTTATTTTGTTTTAATGAGAACACAAGTGCTACTCTCTTAGCAAATTTCACTTGTACGATACAGTATTATAAACCATAGTCACCATGTTATACATTAGGTATTCCAGCCTCTCCTTACTTTCCCCAACCCCCAGTCCCTGGCAACCACCTTTCTACTCTGTTTCTGTGTTCAACATTCTTTTTTTTTTTTTTTAGATTCTACATAAAAGTGATACCACGCTGTATTTGTCTCTGTCTGTCTGGTTTATTTCACTCAGCATAATGCCCTCCAAGCTCATCCATGTTGTTGTAAATGGTAGAATTTTCTTATTTTTCTAGGGTGAATAATATTCCATTGTGTGTGTACGTATATACACACCCCAAATTTCCTTATCTATTCATCTGTCAATGGACACTTAGGTGTCTATACCTTGGCTATTGTAATAATGCAGCAATAAAAATGGGAGCACAGATATCTCTTTGAGATAGTGATTTTGTTTCCTTTGGATATTTACTCTGAAGTGAAATTGCTGGATCATAGGGTGGTTCTATTTTTAATTTCTTGAGGAACCTCCATACTGTTTTCCATAGTGGGTCTACCAGTTCACATCCCACCAACAGTGTAGAAGGGTTCCCTTTTCACCACATCCTCCCAACACTTGTTGTTTTCTGGGTTTTTTGATAGTAGCCATCCTAATGGGTATAAGGTGATATCTCACTGTGGTTTTGATTTGCATTTCTCTGATGATTAGTGATGCTGAGCAACTTTTCATGTACCTGTTGACCATTTGTATGTCTTCGGAAAAATGTCAATTCAAGTCCCTTGCCCATTTTTTAGTTGGGTTATTTGAGGTATTTTTGTTTGTTTGTTTTGCTTTTGCTACTGAGTTGTATGAGTTCCTTGTATACCTTGGATATTAACCCCTTATCAGATATGTGATTTGCAAATATTTTCTATAGGTTTCCATTCCATTGGCTTGTTTTTCATTGTGCTGACAGTTTCTTTTGCTGTGAAGGTTTTCAGTTTGATGGAGTCCCACTTGTTTATTTTGCTTTTTCTGCCTATGCTTTTAGTGTTAAAATCAAAACAATCATTGCCAAGACTGAAGTTAAAAAGCTTATCCCACCATACTGTCTTTTAGGAGATTAAAGTTTCAAGTCTTATGTTCAAGTTTTTAACCCATTTTGCACTGATTTTTGTATATTATGTAAGATAGCAGCCCAGTTTCATTTTTTTGCATGTGGATATCCAGTTTTCCCGATACCATTTATTGAAGAGACTGCCCTTTCCCCATTGTATATTCTTAGCTTCTTTGTCAAAAATTAATTGACCATATATGCATGGGTTTATTTCTGGGTTCTCTATTCTGTTCCATTGATGTGTCAGTTTTATGATAATACCATACTGCTTTGAATATTATACCTTTGTAATATAGTTTGACTTCAGGAAGTGTGATGCCTTCCGCTTTGTTCTTTCTCAAGACTGCTTTAACTATTTGGGGTCTTTTGCAGCTCTACAAAAATTTCAGGACTGTTTTTTCTCTTTCTGTGAAAAATGCCATTGGAATTTTCATAGAGACTGCATTGAATCTATAGATCGCTTTGGGTAGTATGGACATTTTAACAATATTAATTCTTCCGATCCATAAACATGGAATATGTTTCCATTTATTTGTGTCTTCTTCAATTTCTTTCATCAATGTCTGATAGTTTCCAGTGTACAGATCTTTCACTTCCTTGATAAATTTATCCCTAAGTATTTTATTCTTTTTGATGGTATTGTAAATGGGATTTTCTTAATTTCTCTTTCCAATAATTTGTTGTTAGTGTATAGAAATCCAACTGATTTTTTATATTGACTTTGTATCCTGCAACCTTCCTGGCATTTATTAGTTCTAACGTGTGTGTGTGTGGCCTGTGTGGCATTTAGGATTTTCTATATAAAATATCATGTCATCTGCAAATAGGGACAATTTTACTTCTTCCTTTCCAATTTGGATGTCTTTTATTTCTTTTTCTTGCCTAATTACTCTGGTTAGGATTTCCAGTACTTTTTGAATAAAAGTGGCAAGGGTGGGCATCCTTGTTTTGTTCCTGATCTTAGAGGAAAAGCTTTCAGCTTTTCACTTGAGTGTGATGTTAGTTGTGGGCTTGTCATATATTGTCTTTATTATGCTGAGGTATGTTCCCTCTATCCCTACTTTGCTGAGTTTTTATCATTAAATGGATGTTGCATTTTGTCAAATGTTTTTTTCTGCATCTATACCTATTGAGATGATCGTATGATTTTTATCCTTAATGTTGTTAATGTAGTATATTGCATTTAATGATTTGCATATGTTGAACCACCCTTGCATATTAGGAAAAACCCCCACGTGATCATGGTGTATGCTCTTTTTAATGTACTATTGAATTCAGTTTGATAATATTTTGTTGAAGATATTTGCATCTATCTTCATCAGAAATATTGGCCTGTAATTTTCTTTTCTTCTAGTATCCTTGCCTTGCTTTGATATCAGGGTAATACTGTCCTGTAAAATTGATTTGGAAGAAGAGTGCCCTCCTCTTCTATTTTTTGGAAGAGTTTGAGAAAAATTGGTACTAATTCTTTAAAAGTTTGGTAGTTTTCACCAGTGAAAGCACCTGGTCCTGAACTTTTCTTTGTTGGGAGGTTTATGATTATTATTCAATCTCCTTACTAGTAATTGGTTTGGTCTATTGAGATTTTCTATTTTTTCATCATTTAGTCTTGGTAGATTGTATGTTTCTAGAAATTTATCCATTTCTTCTAGGTTATCGCATTTGTTGGTGTGTAATTCTTCATAGTAGTTTCTTATGAGCCTTAGCATTTCTGTTATCAGTCGTAATGTCTCCTCTTCCATTTCTAATTTTATTTGAGTCTTTTTTTTCTTAGTCTAGATAAAGGTTTGTCAATTTTATCTTTTCAAAAAAACCACCTTTTAGTTTCATTGACCTTTTATATTGTCTTTCTAGTCTCTATTTCATTTATTTCTGCTTTGATCTTTGTTATTTACTTCCTTTTACTGACTCTGGGCTTAGTTTAGTCTTCTTTCTCTAGTTTCTTCATGTGTAAAAGTAGGCTGTTTATTTGAGATCTTTCCTTTTTCTTAAGATGTTAATCATTATAAACTTCCCTCTTAGAACTGCTTTTACTGCATCTCTGAAGTTTTGGAATGTTCTTTTTCCATTTTCATTTGTGTCAAGATATTTTTTTATTTTCCTTTTGATTTCTTCTATGACCCACTGATTGTTCAGGAGCATGTTGTTTAATCTCCACATAGTTGTGAATTTTCTCCTCTTCCACTTAAGTCATTCTCCCTAACTCATTCCATCTCCCTATCATCTCAGCTCCAACCACACCATCCTTCAAATGAAGCAGGAATTTCAGTCTCTATTTCAGCCTTAAAATATGGTTGAAAGTGTTCCTCATGTAAATGATATTCCTAAGCAGCATCAGAAGCAGACACAGGTCCACACCCTAGCTACGTTTTCCATTCCTCACTCATTTTTTTTTTCTCCTTTATGTCTTTTTTATGTTTCTGTCTTCTCCATGAATATGTCTTGGACTCTCAGAAATATCCATTGCCAACAATGGGCATGATTAAGCCTTATGAATGACAATCAGTACAAAAGAAAATGTGGACCTTTATATTAAAGACAAAGAATCCTCAATGTAAGAGTAAAGTTAGAAGGACAGATTTTCTATTAGGTCAACAGTTGAATCTCATGCATCTTTTAAAGATACATTTTTGAAGTTTAACAGATGAAACTACAGAGTGTATGGGATTGGCTTCCAAATGATCCAGTAGGGGGAAGAGTGGAGAGTATAGATAAAACAAGATTGGCCAACAGTTAATAATTGTTAAATTGTTGATGGGTACATGGAGGTTCATTACACTATTCTATTTTTTAAATATATTGAAAGTCTTTCAAATTAAAACATTTTAAAAATGAAAATTAAGAAATTCAAAATGAGAAGCAAACCAAAGAAAAAAGATGCTCCATATATAAAGCTCTCAGTTTATGTAGTATAATTAAAACGTCAGGGTAGAGTACTTCAGTAAATGCAAGGGAACCAATGATGAAAGCAAGCCACCTTTGGAGAAATCTTTTTGAAAAACCACCAGTTTCAGCTCTCCAATGCATAATATTTTCAACTTTTCAAGTCTGAGCACTTGTAAGGTCAGTCAGGTGGGCACTAACAGTGCAAGTATTAGAACAAGCACTGGGTTCTACAAATACCCACATCTAAGAGATACAGTTTTCAAACTGTAATCACCCTAATGAAAAAAACAATACTCTGGGCTTATAAAAGATAAAATCAGTCAAGATACTTTAAAAAGATACGTCATCTAAAAAGATAGATAGTCTAATAAATAATTGTTCAAATAAATCTGCTTCTGGATCGAAAGAGTAGGTAGGCGAACTGAGGGACATGGTAAAGAAAGGAAGTTATGCTAACGCTAAAGATGATCTCCCGCTTTTGGAAATGCATTTTATCTAACTATGAGATGAAAACATCAGAGCTTCATTAATAGTATGGCTTTGGATGAGACTGAACTAGTACATTTAACTCTGCTGTGTTCCAAAACTCCACTCTTCACTAAAATCACATTAAAGGGAAAAAAATAAAAAAAATAAAAACTCAAAGATGAAGAGAACAGAAAAGGAGAGGATAGCAACTACATATTTAAGATTGGATAGCAGAAGAACAAGTGAAATCTGACTTTGTAGAACCGAAAAACAAGAGTAGAGACAGCCAAAAAGCGATTCAATGGACATGACAGAACACCTAAAAGACTCAGAAATTATCTGGAAGTGACAGTGAAGGTGGAGTTGAAAACAGGAGGCTTAGGTGGCAGTCTGTTTAAGAGGCAGTTTATTACCTGCCTTACTACACCTTAGCTGGACCTCTGCTCTTTCCCAAACTTGTCAGAAGACTAGAAGTTCACTGCCTGGAAAGTTTAACAGAGGATCTCTAGAATAGAGAAGACCAGGCATAGTTGAAAAGAGGTACCTAAATGAAAATCCATCTCCACCGAATGTTGAGAACTCCAACTCTCTTGTCTTACTCAGCAACCAAATGTCAAAATCCAGACCTAATATTCCAGATACGAGGCCAGATAATTTTTTCTGATTTCCCCAATCCAAAAGAAAAGACCTAACCATACAGTCATTAGAGGGTCACCAACACTAGCCCAGCCAGAGAACTTTATAGTAAGGTCCAGAGTTAATCAGTCCTACCATGAACCCAAAGCTTCCAGGAAGCCTCAATCTTATATGAGATGGGGATCGAGGACCATCAGACACGAGAAAAGCCACTCACAGGAAGAACAGAGACTCAAAAAAAGAGAAAGAAAGGAATTTGGAGGAAACATACTTTGCAGAGAAAATAAAATTAGAAAAACAAACAAAAAACCCTGTCTTTATTATCTGTGGAGAAGTGAGACAAATAGTGCATCCACAAAAGAAGAACAGTATGCTATTTTTAAAAAAGAAATATTCAGAAAACCAAAAGAGCTCCTGAAAATTAGAACTATGATAAAAATAAAAAAACTGAATAGAAGGTTCAGAAGGTAAAAAAGAGGGAAAAGAAAACTAAGGGATCATACATTTAATATATTTACTAGTTCTAGAAAGAAAGAAAATAGGAATAAATAAGAAAAGTAATAATATTTTCAAGAACTAAAGAACATGTTTTCAAATTAAAAGAACCCATTAAATGTCCAGTACAATGAATAAAATAAACTCACACCAAGGAATATCATCATGAAATTTCAAAACACTGAAGAAAAGAAAAAAATCATAAAACTCTCCAGAGTGAAAAAGTTTCAAAGCAGAATCCAGAATGAGAATGGCACTGGAGTTTTCAGTGGCAACAATGGAAGCTAGAAATCAAGAGAAATGTTTTCAAAATTAGAAGGAAAATTAATTCCTACTAGAATTCTATACGCAGCCAAGCTAAGTGTAATAATAAAACAGGGGTTTTCATATATGAAAAGTCTCACACAAAAAAAATTACTTATTTTCTTAGGAAGCCCCTGCAGGAAATAAACCATGACAAAGGAAGAGATGAAATCCAGCAAATGGGAAACTCAACATAACAGAAAGACAAATGGATTTCCCAGGACGAAGGTAAAAGGAGACCACAGAGTGACAGCTATGCAACAAGTACAAATCCAGCCTCCAATCATGAAGCAAAAAAGTTAAACAGCAAATTACCACATGAACCAGCAATTCAACTCCTAGGGATATACTGGAAAGATTTGAAAACAGGTGTTCAAACAAATACTTGTATACCAGTATTCATAGCAGCACTATTCACAATAACCAAAAGGTGAGAACAACCCAGTCAGTGTTCATCAACTAATGAATGGATAGACAAAATATGGTATATGCATACAATAGAATATTATTCAGCCATAAAAAAGAAATGAAGTACTAATACATGGTACAAAATGGATAATCCTTAAAAACCTTATGCTAAACGAAAAACAGTCAGACACAAAACGTCCTATTATATAATTAATTCCACTTACAGTTGACCTTTGAATAATGAAGGGGTTGAGGGCACTGACATAGTCGAAAATCTGTTTATAATTTTTCACGCACCCAAAACTTAACTATTAGCCTGCTGTAGATAAGAAGCCTTACCCATAACATAAACAGTCAATTAACACATAATTTGTATGTCATATGTATTATATACTGTAGTCTTACAATAAGGTAAGCTAGAGAAAATGTCATTAAGAAAATCATAATGAAGAGAAAATTCATTTATAGTATGTAAGTATTTACTGAAAAAAAACCATGTATAAGTGGACCTGGGCAGTTCAAATCCATGTTGTTCAGGGTCAGCTGTATATGAAATATCCAAAATAGGTCAATCCAGAGAGACAGAAATTAGACTGATGGTTGCCAGGGATTAGGGAGAGAAAGGAAAGGGGAATGACAGTTTAATGGATACAGGGTTTTCTTTTGTGGTGATGAAAAGGTTTTGGAATTAGAGGTGGTAGTTATACACCATGAATGTACTAAATGCCACAGATTGTGCACTTTTACATGGTTACTTTTATGTTAAGTGAACTTTACCTCAATTTTTTAAAGAGAGAAGGCTCCTAGAGAACTCTAAGAAGATGAAATTGACAGAATACCTAATGTGTTTAAGCATATCAAAATAAGATTTTAACAACTGGGCAAAGTTTGAGAATGAATTACTTCACTATATAGAAAACTAGACAAATAAGAAAAACTAGAAACTCTAAGAAAAATAATCACTTTAGTCATGCGTAATGTTTATAAAATTAGTAATTCAAATATGATATTGATCTAGGCAGATCGTGACATAATTATAAAGGGTGGGGACAGACAATTCTAAGTCTGTGGTAGAGAGGGAGAGGTGAAAGAAGTAGTTCCCAATCTTCCATAGTTCAAATTCAATAAAAAATATCTAAAAGTGAAAAATTAAAAAGTAGAAGTGCCAGCATAAGTTTATTATGTAAAACTATGGAAGTAAACACTGAAAGAAACAATTATAAAAGTTTTAAGAAGTTGCCTCTGGGAGTAGGACATGAAAAATGGAGGTAAAATGCCACAGGGGGTTGCTAGGTTTTCTAATAAACTTGGTAAAACCAGAAGGGAAGGAGGTGGAGGAGGAATGGTATATATTTACACCAGTTATAAAAACAAACTCACCTGGAGAAACTGTGTGAATTCTGTGTAGTTAAGATGCTTCTTTCGATTATGCCCAAAATGCAGTCGGATAAATTCACAGTCCCAGTTAAAAGGGATATGATGATGAATAATTGTCTGTCCAAAAATTTCTTTGACATTTTCTTAAAAGGGAAAACAAAAATACATAAATTATATCTGAAATAAGTAGCTCAGTCCACTGCAATGTTCCTACAGAAAGAAATTAAGAGAAATTTTAAAAGTCAATATTATCTGCTTCTATTAAGATTAGCTGCAAAATTTTTGTGCCCAGAAACCCATGCACAGGAACACAATTGATACAAAATATAATTTTACACTTAAGATTGTGTGCCATTACATATAAGGCCACGAGATTCTTAATTTCTCTTGATTTAATTTTAATTAGGAAGTGATTTATATCTCACACTATGAAAGCCTGCTACTTTGCATTCCAGTGTAAAATCAATAGTGTTTTCCCGGTTCCTCAAGGAGTCGAATTAAGCCCTTTATCAGAAGCATGAATACCTAAATTACAGGATAATGCAATATTTGTCATACTAAGTATGGTTTGATTGAGGCTTGATTATTACATTCACACTAGCCTGAATATGTCTATTGAAGAAAGGTATAAGAAATACTACCAAAAGCATATCATTAGCTCAGCAGCAAGCACCTTATTAAAAGCTTCTGATATTATCAAAAATATGGTCTTGACACAAAGCTTCAAAATCCTCATAAAAACCATGATTATTAGTCTCAACTATTAAAATATTTTAAGATAAGTGAAATTAGTGATTCACTTTTAAATAAAGAAGAACTAAACACAGTACACTAACTTTTAGATAAGAACCAGTCACACTGTGTATACAACCAAAACCCTCTGACAGCTTGTCTTCATGCACTGACCATGTCATTCACTTTCTTACACAGGTCTACACTTACTATGAAAGTCAATTCACAAATGACTGGTACTTCAACAAGCATAGACTAGATAGACGAATTTAGAAGCTCATGCCAAAAAAAAAAAAAATCATTAACAAAGTTAAGAAAGCAGGAAGCCTGTTTACTGACGTCTTAAGAACAAAATTATTTTCAAATTTAAGCCAATTATATTAGTGAAAGGGTTTTACCATCAATTGCTATCAATTATACTAGAGAATTAGCAAATACAAGTGTAGGTAATGTTTCATAAGCTCCAACTATGCTATTTTCTCTAATTTCTGCAAATTCTTTAAATAAGATACAGATCTTGTATTGTAAATGATTTAATGGATTCCCTTTAGTTTTACATACCTTTTTTCTTGATAAAAGCATTGCTATGGGAGGGGGCAGAGAGGGGGTATGGTGTAAGAATCCTGAACTGGATGCCCTACCAGTCTGGACTCTATATAAACAGCTCTGAATAGGTCACAACAATCAGTAACTTGAAAGAAGGCATTGGATGTCACTGGGGAGATGGGATTCTCATCTTTCCTTTCAAATGGAATGTAGCATTTATTTCTTGCCTAAGTAGCAACAGTATTTCAGAATTTTCAATCATATCAAATTATTTCCACCTTCCATAAACATAAATTAAATATATAGGTTTTTGTTTCTAAAAGCAAATAATTAGCTCAATAGCAATTCATGGAATCCTGCTTCTAACCAACACAAAAAATTACCCTTAAATCTATATGAAACTTCAAGAAGTTGTAACATATGTTAAAGTTCACAAGATAATTTAATAATGGTTGCAATAAAATATTTAGAGCTAAAAATATTATGGCAGATCAGTGATGATATTTTAGGATCCCGCTAATTAATTGGCTGCTTCTATTCCCAAACTAATTAATTTGATTTCTTATTTTTAAGGTCTACCAAAGTGTGAAATTAAGGAAATGAAGAAATTAATGGAAAGCAGAACAGGATAAGTTAAATTACTACATATATTTAAGTAATATTAAGATTAACTACTAAAGGGAATAAGTTATTTTGTGATCATCTTTATTTTAAAGGTCACAATTCCCAAAACTCAACTATTCGATAAGAAATGTACATATTGCTACTTTGATAAGTTTTATATAATGGTGGAATAAAACTGAATTCCTTTTATATGATCAGAAAATATCAGAATCTCGAGTGCTAAACTATATCAAATAATTCAGAAGCTTTCAAACTGAAAATTTAATTATGAAAATTGTTTCCTAGTATCACAAAAAGGACACTCATAAACCAAAATTACAATTTATAATTTACACTCAGAAAAATAGCTCTATAGTAAAAACTTAACTAAAAGCATATTTTGTAAACTTCCTGAAAACTTCTAAATAAGATCTTAAACTATCTCTGAGACAATTAAAATGATGGCCTTAATTACTCATAGTAATCTCCTCAAATATTGCAGTGTCATTTCCATATAGGACACTTATGTTCTATAGGAGTTTGAACATAGGAGTTTGAACTTCTCCTATTTCTCCTAAAGTGGTCACTTGACACCTTTGTATATGGTTTTATTATGACCACTATTATGTGCTGTGGTTTATTAACTACTAGACAGTTTTAATTATTTTAGCCATGTCACAGTCTACAACTACATTACCAGGACTAACAAAATTTCAAACCCACTTTGGCACCTCTTGATGTATTCCACTTCCCTTCTGTTATTATTTCCACTACCAACAGCCTAAGGCTAATTCAGGAAACTTACACAAATAATTATTACAACTATTGTTTTGAAGTGTAATTCTTAATTACTTTACTTTTACCGGGATGTGCTTATCAAAAGACAAAAGCTCTGGAACTGAGGAACTCATACTTGTGTGAGGCAAAAGCTGATAGCAAGCCGCTGATGTTCTTCTTATCTTACCTGATTTCATCAGGTTCTGCATGACATGAAAAGGGAACACTGATAACGTTAAATGAACCCAATATATCTAACTGAAACTGCATAGCAAGTTTCCCCCCAGAGAGAATCCCGTCTTTCCAGTGGCAAACAAGGATCTTGAGCTCTAAACAGCACTTCATGGAGGCTCTTTCAGTAGCCATAGTTCTGGCCTGGGTGAAAGGGATATGACAGGCACATCTTATTGGCAAGATCAGGATCTAGTGTTCTAGACTAGGTTGGCATTGCTAAGGGGAATAGGAATCCATTCGTTTTCTGACATATAGAAAACAACAGACCACTTTTTCACTTCCTGCAGAGTATGGGCTTATGAAAGAGATGGTTTCTAGTTGCTTTGAAAAGGGAATTGGGGCCAGATAAAAGTAGCCTGTCTTTACGATGTCTTTGCTCAAGGGAGAGGAGCACAATGATTTGTCAGGAGCACAGTAATGGTGACAACTGTGATTAAGTAAAAATGTTCACAGATGTATAACATTAGTCAGTTTAGTTGTATCAGTCACTTATGATGACTGGACTAGATGAAATATACATTGAAGCATATATATTATGTAAATATGTCTTAACAGAGGTTTTAATTTCCCCAGCAGCCCACACTGTGTTTCCCCATCTCATCCACCCTCGTCCCTCCCCTGGTCCTTATGGGAGCTTCCTACTGGTCTTGTTCACCTTTCTGCAGTACAAAATTACCTCTGACCGGGGCTGGCACTCTTCTCCAAGACTGCCGCCATGCCTGTTCCATGAATGAGCCTGGAAGGAGCTGCTGTACCAACGGTGTGGCCAGAGAACTCCTCCTGTAGGTATACAAGCCATCAGCCCTGTGACACAGCCCACCTACCATCAGCCCAACGACATCCTGATTCCAAGGATTTCAGCCCAGCAGGAGCCACTGCTTCCAACTTACAGGCTTGAGACCAAACATTTTTATTGTCAGGGGAAAAAAGTCCTCAACAGCTGAGTTTCACCTGCACAGTTCTTAAAGTGAAGTCAGAGAGGCTTTTAGAAGGACTCCAACCATGAACAAGGAATATCCTTGTGTATAACTGAACAAAAACAATGGCGAGACTTGTGGAAGTAAAGAGTTTTTCAGTGAAGGAAAACTTGGGGGGAAAGAGGAACAACTCAGAGACCAAAAAGGAAAACAAATAACAACAAAAATAAAGATCAGCAGGAACTTGCAGAAGAAGTCCCAACCAACATAGCACGTAGACTCAGTCCCAAACCTCTGGTTGTACTTCCAGGGGGGCCATTAGTTTCCTGGGTGATCTCTGTTTTTCAGGGGGAAAATATTTCTATTAAACCCTTACCTACCTCCAGAAGGGACTACTGTACAATCAGTCAACAGAGTAGTCCTGTGCCAAATATATGGAAAGGTCCATTTCTCAGGAAAGGTTAATTTACATTTAAAGAGCATCTATTACCATAGAAGCTACATGCTTTAACAGTCTATCACCAAATGGCATAAAAACTATTATCACTATGTCCTTTTTTTAGCTCAAACTCTAATAGCCTTGAGTTTTTTAGCCTCAAATTCTAATATGATCGTCTCTGTGATATCTGAAAGGAGTCTCAAAAATTCTTCCTGATTTAATTTGAACGTCCAGGTGAGGCTCCAATTCTTACCAGATTAAAGCAGATATTTACTACCATTACAATTTCATAGTTTTCCATGTCTATAGCCACTGAGAGAGGGCACAACGTTTTCATATCTAGACTTCCATCTCCTGAACTTTTTAATAATAGCAGTGGTTATTCCTAAACCACCCCAATCTATTCTCCCTTTTAGGAGGAAAGAGTCTATTTCAGAGGCACAAATGAAACACATTTTTATTTGCTGTACATATTGATGATCAAAGACAGGACAAACTCAAAAGGAATTCCTGCTTTTTGAAGGTTCTACAGTCACAGGATGAAGACATGCCCTTAGAAAAATTCACTTTGAAGAGTCCTTACTCCTAGGCAAACACAATGTTGATGAGATTTTAATAGAAAACTTAGAATGTGTAACATGTTTTATATTCATTTATTAGTTAATAGATAAGAGTTTGGGTGTTGTTTTGGTGGTGTTGTTTTTTTAATGATTACATCTTTGTTAAAACAATAGGTTTTTATTTTTTTTAATTTAGTGCAAAGGCATGGCAGCTATTGACAACACAATGTAGTATAATCGGTTATCCAGGTTACCTCAACCTAATTCTATCAAGCAGAATATCCAGTACGCTAGTGGATAATAGTGAGACCAAGGCAAGTTTATACTGCATCTAACACACCAGTCATGCAATAGTCTCTACAAAGCTCATGCCACCAGGCTCATGCTTGTAACAGGTATACAAGCCATTAAGTAATTATCCACAGCATGCATTAGAAGTTTGATTAAAGGAACATCAAAGAGGAAACAATTAACTAATGGTTTTATTCACTCTTTTAAAAGCTCTAGAACCCTCTCCTGAGCTTGCACATTCTGAAATGGATTACCAAGTTCTCAAAGGAAGTCCTTTCTCCCAGAGAGGAGGCATCTCTAACAATAAAAGAAACTTGCCCAACACTCAAGTAAATGTTGTTCAATATTGCTACTTATATAAATACTTCCAAGATGCACACAATATAAGTATACAATTTGATGTGTATAGAAAGCATATCTAAAAAACAAAAGCATAGATGAGAACAATATATACAAGCACACAGAACATCACCATCACAGTCCATGAGAGATACCGGGGCACACGCCTTTCCCCACTCCATTACACCTTGCAGCCAATATTCTCTCCCACCTTTCTCTCCTGATGTGCACAAGAGAAAACTATTCTTTAAATAAGCTCCAAACTAGAAAACATAAGACCATTTGGTGAAAAGGATGTAAAGCTAGAATGGATCTAAAATTTCCTTTCATTTAAATATGTGTCTATAAACACATAAGCACAATTCATTTTATTAAGTGGGTACAAACATGAAAACTGACCTTTATTACAGATCCAAAAATCCTATAAAAATAAACTCCAAGTTAATTATTTCCTTATGTTGAAATTCTGTCATCTTGAATACAGCCTGAAATGAGTGGGCCTTAGAAATCTTATTAAATGGCATGTAGCAGTTTCAATGCTTTTCCTCTTTTCTTAAGAACAGGAAATTAAACTTTCTCTTCTTCATCATAATTATCTCCATTTTAGTAAGAAAATGTGTCTAAATGGATCCTCAATACTAGGAAGGCAGCGCAGGAAGGGAAATGGTCAAAGGCCCCAGGAAGTAGGTGAGCACCATCAAGAGAACCATCCAGTTGACCAGGGACTCCAGGAACAATGTCAAAAGGGGGTTCGGCTTGATCTTATTCCGTAAGAATCTCCCTATGTCTAGATTGGAAGAAGAATGAAAGGATTCTGTAGGGTTTGTGTGTTCTTCAGTTCATACCAGGTACTATAAGAACTAACATTGATTTGCTTTGCTTTCAATCCTAATTATATTTTCTTAAACTCCTAACTCATAAATCATAGTCTGAAGGAAAAACAAAAGATCGATAAAACGCTAAAGTTGGGATCAAATAACTACAAGCTTTCATTTGCATGAAATACTAAGGTGTGTATAAACCACTCCGCTACTTCCTACACTCACTTTAATATACTCATCAACCATGGCACGAGTCTCTATTGTTAGTGTGTTCGATGAACTGACTTGAGTGACTTGTTTTTAAAACTGGAAATTAGGGAAAGCAATCAAATGGAGGAGACACAAAGAACCAGCATATCCAGGTAGGAGGTACAAAATAAATTACACTTTGGTTTTAGGGAAATCTAATTCTTAAACAGATTCGTGATAGAAACACAGATGTACTGTCATTCATGTAAATATTTGCACTATTTCCCAAGCATTTCTGCACCATATTTGAGCATGGGTGATACCTACTGAAAAGAGAAAATGCAGCACTATTAGTTGGACAGGGTTAATGCTGAATGATGAGATGTAAAGGTTTTCTGCTTTAAACTACAGGACCTAGGTGTTTTTGAGAAAAGTCAACATGCTTTAGGAGGGAGAATGACCAGAGCTTGCTCCAATGCAGGAACAATGCCAATATAGGCACAGAAACCTAAAGCACTGTGCATAGGTCTTTATTTGGGGAAATCTTCTTATACGGAGGACAACTGGATCAATGGGCAGAGGGAAGGAAACAATCGATGTCAAGCTAGAAAACGTGCCCATTACGATAGATCATAGCGAAGACACCACTGTTCCTTCCGAACACCTGTACTTTCTCACTATTCTCACCACGACATTGACACTTCTTCCTTTGGGTTGAACTATGACAGTTTCTTTCATAACCAACTCTAGAGTGAATAAATATTCAGTGCTGTGGCTCAAGAAAAACCTGACTTGCACGAGTTTCTCTACCACCGGTTGATGCCAATTCACACCATAAATGGGGCCCAGGTTCACTTTTACAAGATGGAAAAGTTCTGCAAATCTGTTTCACAGCAACGTGAACATACGCAACACTGCTCAACTGTACACTTAAAAATGGTTTAGACGGTAAGGGTTATGTGTTGTGCTGTGTTACAACAATTTAAAAATTCCAAATATTTAAAAAAAAAGATGAGGGCTCAAGGTCCTTGAAAACACTACATTGTTTTTATTGAAAAGCCTGTTGCAGGAAAATATTACCTGATACTTTTACTAAACAGACTAATTTCTGCAAATAAGTGTCCTGAAAAACTAATACATGACTACAAATACAAATCCTACTTTATGTGCTTGTCAGACACTGACAATGAGCTAACAGATTATGTGCCTACCAAAGGATTTAAAACAATTTCTACATCCAACTCAAATGGCAATTTTAATATTCTAGCCTTGTTTCCTAAAACCAAAAATCTAAAATGGGGGTTCAGAGAATACTAACTCTTCTTGCCTTAACTCTCTCCTTCAGTTCCACTCTTGGTGTTAAAACGACACAGTAGCAGTTTTCCAAAGACACTACAGAGAAGCTCTGAACTCCCTACCCAAAAAATCCCTTAAAGAATGAGATGATTCCACGTTGTTCATGAAGAACTTTGTCCAGGCTGGCCCAGAATGAGTAAACTCACACCACCTATTTTAGGAATGTGCGAGTGGCAGCGATTCAGCGAGCGGATGCACAGCACCCCTAGCTGCCTTCATTTTTGGTGAATAGTTCAATGCTTTGAAGAAAATACAACCATTTTATGTGTAAATCCCTTTATGAAAGTAACACTTCACTTATTGGCTAGCTCCTAAACAAACAGCAATCTATATGGTTACAAGATTTAGCAAATAAAAATGGAACCAGCCTCACTAACTTCACTTATCACTTATAATCTTTTTTTTTCCTTACCAAATGTCACCTCTCCATTTCCACTCTTGTCAAACAATTGGAAAGCCACTATGAACATGGAATCTGGAGCACATAAAACAGATTCAAAGGCCAAAAACTCTTGATAGGAGATCAACCTAGAATAAAATATAAAATGTTACTGTATGATTAAGAAAGGGAAAAACATCAGGCATTAAACCTACCTTTACTGTATGACCAGTGGCTCAGGGTACCACATCATTGATAAAGGGAAGTTTCTCTTTATAGAGGTATTCCAGATAATAAAGAAAGAGAGAAGGAATGATAGAATTAGAATATCATCCTTTTGTGAACCCCTCACAAATTAATGGACCTGGGCAATAATCAATAGCCCCTAACATCACAAAAGAGAGAGAACTAAACCAAAAATAATTGAACCTGAATCTGAACGAGTCTGCAGATCAGAGTTTCTCCACCTTGGCACTCACTCAGTAGTGCCATGTGAAGCTGGGCGATGCTTTGCGGTGGAGGCCTGCTGCGCACTGGCTGGTGGTTGGCAGTATCCCTGGCCTCTACCCACTAGATGCCAATGGCTCCCACCACGTTGAGAATTACTACTTTAGATGCAATCAACAATTTGCAGAAAATACAAAGGACAAAGGAACATGTTGAACGTCACCACAGGAACACAATCAGCAAAAATGCAGACTGCAGGAAACTACAGGGCGAGCATTCTGTGGCTGAAAAAAACACTTTTAAAGAAGGTATGTTGGAGAATCTCCTGAAAAACCTAAGAGATACAGCAATTAATTATAAGATACAGATCTGATTTGGATTCTGGTTCAAGTAAAGCAAAAACAAATTTAGTTCATAAGAAAATTCAGGAAATGAAAATACTGATGTAACAAAACCACTAGATGATATTAAGAAATCAATCTTAATGTTTTTGAGAAGTTTCTGTTTTGTTTTGGGTAACATTTCTTATTTTTTAGAGGTACACACTGAGATATTTACAGGTGAAATATGTCGTCTGGAATTTGCTTCAAAATAATCTAGGGAATGAGTGGAATAAATGAAATAAATGTAATAACTTTAATAATTATTATAACAATAATTATTAAATGTGGGTAGAAAGTATATTGAATTCACCACACTATTCTGTTTTATGTATATTTGAAATGTCAATAATAAAATTTTTAAAGGAAAAATTTCAAAACAGAAAGAGGGGAAACTAAAGCTTATTGAGTCCTACAATACTCAGGGTTGTGAAATTAGCCAGGAGCCAAAATTATAGTGAAATTGCCTTCAATGATTTTATGGAGCTGCTATATGCTAATTTAGAGTCATCATCCATAGCAAGTTTTCTGCAAAGATTCCATAGCATGTTGATGCTATTGGCAAGTTACCGGTACTCGCATTATAAAAAGCTGTATATATACCCTATATCCGAGCTAAAGGAATAGACCCACAGAATCTGACCTTTGCATAACTTCCCCTTGCTCTCTGAACTCTAGGCCACACTCATTCTTAGCTCCTAGAAAAATCCAGGAACCTTCCACTCAGTGCCATCACTAAGCAATTTATTTTCCTTGGAATGGTCCCACCATCTCCAAATTTTTGCCCATTTAATTTGCACCCAATCTTTAAGCTCAGCTTAAATATCATTTCCTCAAGACAACCAACTAAGAGTCCCCAGATGACTTCACATTCCTTCAAACCCTAACAGCAGCCCCTTTTTAGTACCCCTTGCAAAATTCTTAAAATAATTAAGTAACTCATCGTTTAAAGTCTAATTCCCCAACAGAAGGTAGGCTTCTCACAGAGCACAGGCTTGATTCAGGGTAGGAACTCATAAATATTTTTGAATAAACTCAATGTAGACTATATAACATTTTAGAGAGACATGTTTCCCAACACAGTATTAGGAAAATGACCACCTTTTGCATTTCATTTTATGCCCCCATTCTTCTAAGACATATTTTATATTCAATGTTACATTTCCTATTACTTAAAACACTTTGAAATTTGTTTAAATTACACAAGTTACATTACATCCAAAGCAATGATGGCTGCTATGCCTTTGCCCTTATGGAAGGAAAGGCTTTTGGTGGGTTATTTGGGGCACTGGTGACGATACCCTCACTGGGCCCATGTCCAAGGGTCCTTCATGACATTAGGAGCTTGAAAGCCTAATGAATCCTGAGGGGAACGATTCAAAAATCAAAACTGTGTATCAGGCCACATGTCATAATACACCTTATTCATTGGTGTACTACTAAAAAATATAGTAAAACTCTAAAAAAGTGTGGTTATCATTACACAAATGTTAGGGTAGTAAACACAGATGAAGTTGTATCAGGTTACATCAGCAGTGATCTAGGGAAGGAGTTAGAGAAGATCTTCACTTTGTACATTATATATTTCTCAAATGTTTGAAACTTTTACAATGAAGAATTAGAATTAGTTCTTCTGATTATAGAAGAAATTTTAAAAATAAAGAAAAGTAGTTAGGTTGATTATAAGTTTAAAAAAAAAATCTTGGTTTTTCCAAAGTAAGCCTCAGGAATTAGACACCAAAAATACAATTACTCTGAAATACAGAATATGTAGCTTTAAAACACATTTCATACTCAGTAGTATTTATGAGAAGGGGTCAAAGACCTTTTCCTTAACTAGCAAAGATAAATAGTCGGCTGGCAGAGTGCGTTTGGCTCACACATGTGTTTTCTTTGGCATCAAAGTATTTTTTTAGTAGCATTTGTTGCCAATATTAGGAAATCATAAGATTTCACATCAATATCAATGGTTTCTGTTGATAAATTGTGAGCTTGGGCAACAAGGTTCTGGTCCCAAGTGGCACCAGCCCCTGGAATCAAGCAGAAGCTGCCTTCTTCGGAGACCAGAGCGCATCAGTTATCTCCATTCCACACCTGCAGATTTGAGACCCTTGTTGGGTAGGTTTGCAACTAAGTAGCCCTTTGTTTAAAATATAAAGTCTATGGACTTTAATAAATATCTATATTTTTTATATCTGTATATTCATAAAGGCAAATCACATACACGTATTCATGCAACTTCAGAGCCAGACGGACCCTTAGAGAGTCTGAAGAAGTCAAATGATTTGCTCTAAAACATTCAGCAACTGGGTGGGCCCAGTCGAAGACTTTTAACTCCTGCCTTCAATTCAGTGTACAATTCCCTGCCCGCCTTCCCCAATTTAAAGTTATAGCTGAGAAACAGAAAGGGTGTCTGGTATCTATAGTAAGTAGACCATTACAAGAAGGTACTGGGGAAACGCTCAGCCAATCCTCAATACTCAGTTACCTTCATTATACAGAGTGATTTATTTGAAGAAAGAAAAGTCAATTAAGAAACACAAAAGCATGAGCAACTTAAAAAAAAGTCATTTAGGGGCTGGCCCGGTGGCTCAGGCGGTTAGAGCTCCGTGCTCCTAACTCCGAAGGCTGCAGGTTCGATACCCACATGGGCCAGTGGGCTCTCAACCACAAGGTTGCTGGTTCGACTCCCACAAGGGATGGTGGGTTGTGCCCCCTGCATCTAGAAAACGGCAACTAGACCTGGAGCTGAGCTGCGCCCTCCACAACTAAGACTGAAAGGACAACAACTTGAAGCTGAACGGCACCCTCCACAACTAAGATTGAAAGGATGATAACTTGACTTGGAAAAAAGGCCTGGAAGTACACGCTGTTCCCCAATAAAATCTTAAAAAAAAAAAAGTCATTTAGATTATTCAACCTTAAAAAAAAATGAAATGGTGACACATGCTACAACATGGATGAATCTTGAAAATAATATGCTAAGTGAAATAAGCCACACACAAAAGAATAAATATGGTATTATTTCACTTATATGGAATACCTAGAATAGTCAGATTAATGAGACAAAGTAGAACAGTGGTTACCAAGGACTGGGGTCAGGGGAGAACAGGGACTCACTGTTTAATGGGTATGGAATTTCAGGGTGGGAAGATGAAAAGGTGCTAGACATGGATGGCGGTGATGACAGCACAACGTGAATGTACTTAATGCCACTGAACTATACACTAACAATGGTTTTAAATGGGAATTTTTATGTTACATATATTTTAATACAATAAAAAAATAAGTCACCTGAGGTTACCCAGGTGTGTGCATTTGTCAAAACTCAGCAAATGGACCTTTAGACCTTTAAGATTTATATTTTTCACTGTGTGTAAATTTTACATGTAAAGAAAAATAACTCAAAACAAACACTGAAAGCCAGTTAATAATATCCATGCTGAAATATTTAAGGAGAAGTGTATCAATGTCTGCAATTTACTTCAAAATATATAAAAAAGTAAGATGGGTTGATGGAAAGATAGAGGGATAGATACATGAAAAAACAGGAGTATAGAAAGATGTTAATAGTAGAATGTAAGTGGTGGGACATGGATATTCATTGTAAAATTCTTTCGACTTTCCAGAATGTCTGAAATTTTTCATAATAAACTATTGAGAGGAAAGGGGGTGCAGAGGCCATATAGTCCCTCTGATATGCTCCCACAGGCTAAAAATACATACTAATGTAACAATACTTTGCAGAAAACAAGAAATAATCTGCTTATCTGCTAACATAAAGCAAACATGTTCCAAAATAATTCTTCAAGTTCTTTTTCCTTTATCCTGCCGTAGATTCCCCCATGGCTAGAAGGCCCTGATCAAGACTTTGGCAGAAAAAATGTAAACCGCTAAATGTGACGTGAAAAAAAATCATTGCTTAGTTCATACTGTAATAGTTTGTTTTCTTTTCATGAGGACACCATACTTGCTATTTGATATTTTACAAACAACATATATCATTTTATAACTTTGAAATAACATATTTTATGAGTTTAGATGTATTTTTAAATTTTTCAACAAAGTTCCTTTTTAATTTACTGAATGGAAACTAATATTTCAAAATATTAATATGCTACTTTGCAATTTTTAAAACAACCAAGATTTCTGCATAAAAGCATCTTCTATATGCATGTAGAATATTAAAGAAAACACTTATGAAAAAGTAAAAGAGAGGAAAACTATAGTTTTCTACATAATAGGAGAACAGAACCTCCAGGTAAAATTCTGACTAAAGTTAAATATAGAAACTATGGTTCTAGAAGTTACAGTTTCAAACATGCAACTGTCTAAATATTTTAGATTAGATCACACAATAATAGGCCCTGAGATCTGCATTTAATGCATAAAATCATTTTGCTTCTCATCATACAACCAGAACTTCAAAGTTTAAGCCACAATCTCACAAATACAACTTGGCTAATGGTTTTACTTTTAGACAACCCATCATGCTATTTATATCACACAATGCTACTTCTACACAGCTACCCACAGTAAGCACCTGTATAAAACACTCCTGCTTATTTTACCATCTATTGGAGGAAAGGAAGTGCGAAACAGGAGGGGGGGAGCAGTTTACCTGCTAAGAAAACATGGGCCAGGGTTGGGGATGCAGGAGGGCCAGAGCACGAAAGGGCATGGTATAAACCTGCTTTTCCCACACACTTAATTAAATTACTTAAACTTCTCTATACTAGGTCTATTAATTCAGATTTGGTCTTGGGTGATTGTAAACAATATTATGTGGTGCTAAGTCAAGTTACATACCTATAGGACGCATCATCAAAAAACTACAACAGTACCAAAGAATACCTCTTGGGGCTGAAAAAAAATGTACCAACTGAACAATTCTAACCTTTGATCACTGCCTTGGGTAAAGGAGTGGGAAACAGAAAGAGAGAAAAAAGAGAATCTCTTTTTTTTTAATGATTACAAAAATAAAAGTGGGCTAAAAATTAAGAGAACTAATTTTGTATTTTTGAGCAAGTCAATCAACCTCTTTGGGCCTCATTTTCCTTAAATTTTTAATGAGGAAGATTGACTGTTTCACTTATTTGGAATAAGTGAAACATTACCAAAACCTTTGATTCTTGAATTAAAAGTATTAAAGAAACTTTAAGAATAACACAATATTTTTGAAGTCATAGACACTTTTGAAAACCTGGGATTTATCCCCAGAAACATACGGATGCAAATTTACTCATTTTGCCTTATATTTCAGCAAGTTCAGGAATCTGAAGACTATCCATGAACAGGAAGAGATTAATAATCCCTGTGTTTCTAGAAAATTCCACCTTTCTCTGCCTTTAGAAATAATCTATTTCTATACATACATAGAAATAATCTATATGTTTCATAAACTTACTTATAATTTTTATGACCTAACTCTATGAATCAGATTTCCTACCCAATTCCAATCTGACTCATTCTAAAGAGAGAGAAAAAAAGGAAGTTTAAGACATTTTTAAAATTTCAAATAGAACATTTTTACCTTTAAAAAAGAGAAACAGGTGTTTTTTTTTAAGTAAACATTATTCAAAATTATTGGATTCTTTCGAGCCAAAACTTATTTTTGATTTATTCTACTCGGGCAACTTAAACCCTCTATTCCACTTGACCAAACTTTTAACAAAGCAATCGAGCCTGGGAGAACCACATTAAGGAAGCTTCACAAAAGATACACTCCTGAGATGGACCAGATGGTCATATAACGAAGCACCTGTAAATACATGAATAGTCTGAAAACAAGTCTCAGAGCAAATTAATAATAAATACTCTGATCATTTCTAAAAGTATATGCTACCTTTAATAATTTTGAAGGAATTCTGATTAAATAGAATTAATTTACATATGCCTTACTGTCTAACCCCTATTGAGAGACCCAATGACTAAATGGTCCATTGTAACTTATCAGCTGATTTGACTTTTTTTGGAGACTAGATGCAAAAGGTACACAAATTCCCAAATATCTGCCACTGATAAATTATATAAAACCTTTCCAAGATACAAAATACTTATAGTAAATTTCGTGCACTGTAGAAAAATACCAATTCTGTAGCTCGATTCTGTAGGAAAATACCAATGAATACATACTAGCGCTGGACTCAAAGAACATAGCTATCACCATTGCTACTTAAACTATTACAATAGCCTCCGAAACATATTTCACTGCAAGCAAGTCTTGTCCTACTACAACCTACCATTTTTCTAAAATCTTACCATATTTGTGGCAATAATGGAAATAACTTGGAGTCTTGGGGATGTAGCTTGGAACTTGCAAAGCAAGGCAAAATTTTCTTTATAATTCATACAAATAGTCCATTTGCTCCATAATACAATCATGTGTGATTGTAATATAAAAATATGTGATTTTAATAGTCATATGTGATTTTTCTCCTTGAATTGAGTAAACTGACACTCTAGTAAGATGCACCTTCTTATTTCTGTGACTGCACAATACACTGCCACGCTAAAAATATCTCCAAAACTGAGAGTCATGAGCCTACAGGATACAGGCAAAGCCCAGCACACAAGATCCCCAGCTCTACTCCAACCACAAGTCCAACAGTGATTAAGCAACGCCACTGCCACACCAAAGTACTTACAACACGACGCCCCACTGTCACTCCCCAAAACACACGCATGCATGCCCCTTGGTGTTTTCAGCCACTGCTGCTCCCTTTCCTGGAATTCTCCTCCCTAGCTGTCCAAGCTCCTATCTATTTTGCCAGATTTCACGCAAACATTGCCCCGACAAACCCAAACAGTTAACCATGCTTTCTCCTGTGTACCTTTCATATACTTCTACTACAGCACCTTATCCTCGAAGTGTTACTTTGTTTACTCAGCCTTATCTCACTAGGCCATGAGCTTCTTCTTAAGGCCAGGAACCCCATTTTATTTATGTTTACATTTCTAAGGCCCAACAGTGCCTGGCAAATGGTGGTTGTTCAATACATGCTTGTCAAATAAATGGGGAGACAGATAAATGAATAAATACCACTCTCTAAATTCTTCCCTGAAATCTTTCTTCATAGCACGTATAACCTCCTAACAAGTTGTAATTTACTTGGAAGTTTGTTTATTGTTTTTGCATGGTTTATTCACTGATGTAATAGTGCCTAAAACATAGTAGGTAGTCAGTATTGAATGAATGAATGAATGAATGAAATACACTTAGCTGCCTGAAAACCATTCTGCTCAGATTATTCAATATAAAATATGGCTTTGCACATGTAATTTAAAAAAAGCCAGTATCCTTCACAATGTCAGTAAATAACAGCTTTTATAAACTTCTAAGAAAATATTTGTTTATTAATTTAAAATTCCAAATGGTCACAGGTAAACTTACAGTTTTTTTATTTTTTAATTCAATACTGCAGAACATTAGTTTTCAAAAAATGTATAAAGGTTCTTACCCATCCTTGGTTTGATCAGCTACTCCTGCCAAGAGCTGCACAATCTTCGGATTGCTATTCGGATCATTATACAGCCCAAGATAGCGCTGGACAAAGTCTTCTGGGGTCATGTAATGTTCTCCATCGACCTCAGTACTGGCATACTAAAAAATAAATAAATATGTATACTTAAAAATTAAAATTATTCAATAGAATTTTATAGCCAAATGTTCTGTGAAAATATAAGTTAAAGGCCAGTATCAAAATCAAAAGAAGAATAATAAATACAGAATTTTTCTCTGGATAGTGAAAAATCAAATACCCAGAGCCTGATTTAAGAACACTGGTAAAGCACCGATATATGCTACAGCATGGCTCAACCTTGAAAACATTATAAGTTAAAGAAGCCAGACACAAAAGGCCACATGTTATATGATCCCATGACATGAAATGCCCACAACAGGCAGATCCACAGTGACAGAAAGTGGAAGAGTAGTTCAAAGGAGATGACAGGAGAGGGGAATAGACAGTAACTGCTTTAACGTGTATGGGAGTGATGAAAATGTTCTGGAATTATACAGTAGTGATGGTCACCCAACACTGTAAATAAACTAAAACAAAAAACAAAAAAACAACAACACTGAATTGTAAATTTCAAAATGGTTAAAATTGTGAATGTTATGTTATGTGACTTTTATCTTAATATATATGAGAAGAGATATTAGAAAGATGAAAAAAAGGGAAAGGGCAGCCAACTTGATGAAGACTTGAAAGTGACAAGATAACATCTGTAGATTCTCAGAGGCTTCCTGCTTAATGACCCGCCAAACCTTAAAAGTGAAATGAATGAGAAAAGCATAACGAACAAGATCTTCCATCACAGGTATTTATTCCAAGTTCCAGTAGCTCAAAAAAAGAAACAAATAAAAACATTCTGCATTTTATATTGATAATTTTTTAAAATAAAATAAATAATAATCATATATGTCTGTTAAATAAATGCTTCATTATTTTGAGGGTTTTGTGTACCATGGCATGGCCAAACATGAAAGGCCAAAGTCCTCTTCTTTGGGCTGCGGCCAATCAATTTAGCTGCTTCAGTCAACTATCAAAGTAGAAATACCAGAAAATATCCCAGAATTGAAGAATACAAGGGCCCACTAAGTATTAAACACAATCAATTAAAACAAACACAACAACAACCCACAGCAGGACTCGGCCCATCATCATAAAATTCCAGAACATCAGAATAAGGAGAAAGTCCTACAAGTTTTCAGAAAGAAAAAACAGATAACATATAAAGAATTATGAATCACGGGCATCATGTTCCTCAACAGAAATACTGGGAGCATGAAGATAATGCATTAAAGCCTTGACATTTCTAAGAGAAATGATTTCCAACCTAGAATTCTAAACTGAGACAAACCTTCAATCAATTGTAAGGATAAGTTAAAAACACTTTGAGGGGGGCCAGCCCGGTGGCTCAGGCGGTTAGAGCTCCGTGCTCCTAACTCCAAAGGCTGCCGGTTCGATTCCCACATGGGCCAGTGGGCTCTCAACCACAAGGTTGCCAGTTCAATTCCTCGATTCCCGCAAGGGATGGTGGGCAGCGCCCACTGCAACTAAGATTGAACACAGCACCGTGAGCTGAGCTGCCGCTGAGCTCCCGGATGGCTCAGTTGGTTGCAGCGCATCCTCTCACCACAAGGTTGCTGGTTCGACTCCCGCAAGGGATGGTGGGCTGTCCCCCCTGCAACTAGCAACGGCAACTGGACCTGGAGCTGAGCTGCGCCCTCCACAACTAAGACTGAAAGGACAACAACTTGAAGCTGAACGGCATCTTCCACAACTAAGATTGAAAGGACAACAACTTGACTTGGAAAAAAGTCCTAGAAGTACACACCGTTCCCCAATAAAGTCCTGTTCCCCTTCCCCAATAAAATCTTTAAAAAAAAACTAAAAAAAAAACTTTGAAATGTCCACATTCTCAACACTTTTTTCTCCTTTCATGTGCCCTTTCTCAGGAAGCTGTAGGAGAATTTGCTCCATCAAAAAGAGGGCATGAACCAAAGAAGAGAAAGATGTGGGATTCAGGAAACAGATGACCCAACTCGGGGAAAACGGCCAAGGGAAATCCCAGGACAATTGTGCTGTAGGCCTCTAGAGTGCCTAGTCCTGGCTGGAGCACACAGAGAGCTCCAAGAAGGAAAGCCACTAGGGAAAATGAAATGTCAGGTCGGCCACGGCATTTGGCTATGTGGAAAATAACACTGGGAGAAGTTGAAGTCTTTGCTCGAATGTCACCTTCTCAATGAGACCCACTCTTATCACCCTATTTAGTCTTACAACCCACACCTGTATCTGTATTCCCAATCCCCCTTACGTTGGCCTGTTTTCCACTTGGCACCTATCGCATTCTAACATACTATATATTTTACTTATTTCTTATGTTTATTGTCTGTCTCCCAACTAGAATGTAGGTGTCACAAAGGAAGAAATCTTTATCTAATCTGTTCACTGATGTATCCCAAGCACCAAGAATAATGCTTGGCACATAGTAGACACTGAATAAATATTTGTTGAATTAATTGGCAGTAGTTACACAAATTACTAAGTAAATGAAAAATTAGGTAATTTTTCACTCTATGAAAAAGTATTTTTGTTGTACAAAAATAGGACATATTACCATAATATATGACTTAACTCAAAATAAACAATAGTAATAATGTAGATACCAAATATTAACTTAATAACAATTACAAATATACTGCGAGGAATGGAAGAAAAAGAAAGGGGGAAGAAGTAGTACAAGCTAAGTCCTCACCTACTATAATAGAAAGTTAATAATGTCTAGCAATAGCAGTATAGAAATATAAAAGAAAATACTAAAATAAATAGCTAAACGAATTACAAGTGGTTGCTTCTGACAAAAAGAAAGACAGGGATGAGAAGGATCAGAGCAAACGACTGCTGGGTTTGCTTTCTGCTTAAGTATTTCAAATATCCTCATCTGTGAATATGACCAAACGAAACCACAAGCTCTTTCCACAAGGAGAGCATTAACTCAAAAATGTTTTCTTTGTCATATTCTGAAACACGCCACAGAGACTATCACAGCAAATTCTACATCAGCCTACATAAGAAGTAGCCCGAGGTGGGCATATTTTAACCAGCTGGTCCTACCAAAGGCACCTGCAACTCTCACCCCATAATAAAGTCATGTTCTCTCTACATGCTATAAAAGTCAATCCTGAAAGGGTCCTGGTTTTAAATCCTGGCTCTCCCACCAATTCACTGCGAGCCCTTACAACAATTCCATTCTCCTCCCAGGCCTCTAGACATATAAGATAAAGACTAAATAATCTTTGATGTTTCAAAACAATAAGTACACAACCATAGGATAAAAATAATAAACTGTATGGTATTGACACTAACAGTGAATGGATTCTACCAATTCCTATCGATTGCTTCTTCCTCCTCGTTCCTCAGTGTATGACATAATCTGACACTTTTACCAAGACCACAAAACCACCAGATTTAAGAACAGGCAGGAGAGGGGAAAGCTACAACATCAGGGAGACTCATGCAACTGGAAAGAGGGATCAACACAAGGAAATCAAAAAATAGAATTTAAAGAGACTGACAAGTCAACCACTAACTAGAATGTGAGTGCCAAACGAAAGTATGAAAAATAAACTATGTGACCAAAAAGGAGTGGCTCATTCTGAGGAATGGTGGGATAGAGCTGGGAAGAGGAAGCAGAAAGTTATGCTCAGAATAGGACTTGAAAGTAAAATTCAATTTTAACTGCAAATAGAGAGAAAGGATATTTCAGGCTACAAAATAAAAAATTAATGTGAACAAATATAGAAATTTTTTTTTTTTTTTTGGTGGGAGGAGTGAGTTGGAGCGAGAAATTGTAATAAAGACAGGATATACAAAAATATGTAGAAGAAGGTGAAGCTGAAAAGGCAGTTTGAGACCAGATGGGAGAAGACGTGGAATACTAAACCGATTCACAACTGAGGTGTATTCCATGGGCCATGTGATACCATGAAAACTTTTAGGGGACAGAGAGACTTCATCTGATCTTTGCTCTTCCTGGTGGCAACAGGAAAGATGGATTGGAGAAGGGCAGGGAGACCAAGTAATGGCTATTGCAACAATCCAAGTGAAAGAGGGTGAGGCTGAACCAAGGCACTGTGAGTGCAAGTTAAAAAACAACGGGCACATTCACCCATTGTTAATGGTTTTTCATATGATTTTAGTAGTGTTAAATTCATACCATTCACAATTCAAAAGGTACAAAGGATATATATATACCGTGAAAAGTCTTCCTCCCACTTGTCCCCAGTCACATAATTCCCCACTCCAGAGGAAGTCAATTTCTTGTATATCCTTCCAGAGATGTTTTATGCATAAACAAGTAAATTATATATACATGAGATATGTTATATATACATGCTGATATATACATACAAATGTGTATGAATATTCTTATTCATTTTTTTACACAAATAACATACCATTTAGATTGTTCTGTACATCTTGCTTTTTTTAAATTCAATCCTTTTGAAAGGCAATTTAGCAATATATATGTACATACACACAAATATATACAAGCATCATATATAAAGAGAAATAAAAATGATCACATCCTTTGACAAGGAATCCTGGGCCTGACTCTTATGGAAAATTTAAATGAAGAAAGAACTAAACACAAAATACAAAATAAAAAAATACAAGAGATGGGTTATGGTGATCTTTGTTCTCTCTCTTCACAATTGTTTGAGTGTTGCTTTAATTAATTAGCAGGTGTAAATTTTCAAAAGAGGGAATATGAAAACATTTGTGCTAGTATTAACAAAATTTGGCAACTATCTTTTTTGGGGGCCTCAGAAATGTCTAATATCTAATATCTGAATTTCATTGCCAGAACTACCACCATTATATAGATCTCTCTCTCTCTCTCTCTCTCTCTCTCTCTCACACAAACACACACACACAGTGAAAGTATACTGTACTTACTGAGTCACAGGATTTCACAACATTCTTGACTTTAAAACTATCAGGAAATAGAGCAGCCTTAGCACAAACCACCAAGGACACAGCAGCCAACAAGAAAACAAATGCTTTTGTTGACATGTACTGGAACAGGCTTTGCCAGTATCTGGAGTTATAAATGATGCCAGAGAATCACTTACCCTGAGGTATTTTGCTAGTGTTTTCCCCAACTCTCCTAGTCTATTTTAACTTGATTTTAACTGAAAGACAAAGTGTACAGCTCAGAGGAAAAAAACAAGTCTGCTCATCCACAAGGAGTCACTACTTGACTTCTGCAGAAGACAGTTAACTAATTAACTCATTAAATTAGAGACAATTACTTGGCAATGTCAGTGAGCCTGTAGCCTGAACAGACAGAAGAGGTAGTTTAGAACTGAAGCTAAAATCTACTCAGTCAAGATGCTAACACATTTTAAGTATTATGTTAACAAAGAAAAGCAGAAAACCCAAAGTATTTTTTAAATACTTTTAAAATAAGAATGACCTTTTTTTTTTAAACAACTTCATTACTTTCCATGCTTCTTATTTTAACTGACTGGATAATAACGTTTTAAACATTATTTAAACAGAGTTTTAAAAACTAAACATGACTTAGAGTAACACATACTCATAAGACTAGTGGCCTTATTGAGATCTTCTCTTTTGTTAAATCAAAATGACTTGCATGTTTACACTAAAAACAATAAAAAGCAATTTAAAACAAAGTCTTGGGTCTCCCAGGCTACCAATTATGCTAAAATTTTAATACATCAAGTAACTTCGCAGTTTCATAGTATCACTTCCGCTTTGTTCCTATCTTTTCAAAAGATGAAGTAAAATGAATTTAAATTAACCAAAAAATTACATCCACACTCCAAATAACTTTAGAGTTAATCATTTGCCATTTCCAAGATGTCTCTTAGGCACTTGTAAATCCCTCTTGGGCAAGAAGTCAATGACATATGAAAGACATAGGCAAATGGTAGCTGACAGTATCTAACACAAAAACAAAAACAAAAACAAAAACATACGTGGTCTATTTTTTTAATTAAACTTTATCCAAACCCAACTCAAGCATTTGAATGTGAAAGTGCACATAGCTCTGACATTTCCAGAAATACTTAAATTTGCACTGAGTACATTATAGTTCTCATGTACTTGACATTCTGAAGCTTGAGGAATAAAATGAATCTTATGATCAGAATCTCTACACATTCAATCCAAATCATTGTCTCTAAAAAGATGGCAGGGTTTCATATACAGATACATGTTGTATTTACATTGAACTACCTCCAGCTACAAATGAAAAGATCATGTTATCTAGAAATGTTCTGCCTATCAAGCCAACAGATCTAGAAATGTTTTGCCTCTCAAGGCGTCACTTGACTAGAGTAAGCTGGATAGTAGTAACTCCTTTGCCACTTACCAAATTTAAAACCTTAAGTGACTTTTAAAATCTTTGCTACCTACATCACACGTTAACTATTAAAAAGCAGACTTTAAAAAAAAATTACATACAACCCTAAATTTCCATTGCGTAAAAAGAAAAAAAAAGGTTCTAACTTAAAATCCAATGCCATGAATGAGTTAACAACCCAAATAGTCTAAATAATACAAATTACCTGCTTAAATGGTTTAAATTAAAAAACAGATCCTTTCATGTTCTATATTTCTAAAAGATTTTTCAGAGATTATAAAGGAAAATTCTGATCTGCTATGAGTGGAAAGCTGGTTACTTTTCAAAAATTACAGTGTCTCAAGATCAAGGATTTTCTTTTTAAGTATATATACCAAAACCAAGGTAATGTATCTAGTGGTACTATGTTAAGCTAAAAATCTGCTGAAATCAACTCTTTCAGGTTACTTTGCATTCGGTTAAAAGCATGTATGAAGCACCAACTATGTGCTGGGCACTATGCCTGGTATTAGGGATACAGAGAGCGAGAAAATGTTGTTCGGAGACAACAGTTCAGAGACAATGGCATGATGGGCACCAAAACCATGGTCAGAGAACAGGTTCGAATCCCGTCCTGATAACTAGCTGAGATTTCTTGAGCATTTCACTCTGAACCTCTTTAACAGGAAATAGCTGTCTGTTGTGAGGGAAAACATGAGCTCTTGAACACCAAAGTACTTGGAATTATAAAATATATGTACATTGAAATAGTTATTCTAAAATGCTTAGAAACACAGAAGAGCCAAGATCCCAGTTCCCCTCCTTACTTTACTGAACTTTTCTGCTTTTGCCCAAACATGGAGTTACTGTTCTAAGTCTTTATCTTTCTCCAAAGCAAGGTTTCCTTGGGGTTGGCTTCCAATATTCCCAGGTTTACCAGGAGATCAGTCCTGACTTGTCTAAGGTAGCTTCATCTCTGCTTATCCGACATGTGGGTGTAACATGAGTCAAAAGAAACTGTTCCTCCATGACTCTGTTCCAACTGAGATGAACTGACATTTTCAGATCTTAACATACTTCCAATTTCAGTTACTCAAATGACAATACCACAAAGTTCAGTAACTACAAATATCACATAGAGCACTTCCCATATAGACAAATGAATTACATAAACAATGGAAGAGGAGGACATGCACCAAGGAAAGAGTTCAGTATATGAAGCTAATAATCCTTTGGCTGTCCTTAGCTATTACTGTTCTTATTTCTAATGGAAGCCAAATTTAGTCAGGAATGCATGTCCTTTCACTACACAAGCACGCTGCATAATGAGCAAAGAGCACACTGCAGATGTGACATACAAACCCTGTTACAATAAATAGTACAAGGTGGAATTCATCTATCGTAAAAGTACTTGAATGATAAAAAAATAACTTTAAACACATTTGACCACATTAATTTTAACAACTTTACTAAGCCACATTAATTTCTAAAACAAAGATTTTAATTAGTGATGCAAAATTTTTCTGATATTTACTAAAATCAAGTACACATGCACTGGGAAAAGGCAGTTTTAGACATCCAATTTTAATTAGCATTTCAGTTGCATATTTCATATCCACTAGAAACAAAACATTCTATTTTATTTTGCAAAGAAAATTCCCCAGAAGTCTGCCTTTCTCAGATTGCTTCCATGAAATCCTATGTGCTTATTTTTCTTTTTGCTTTAATATATGTACATGTATGTATTCTTACTGTCCATTATAGCAAATCCTACTGTCAGCTACTAAACAATGCATTTCCCAACACAGTGGGGAGGTACAAGACCCTGGTTAATCACTGGAATAAACTGAAGCTACCATAATAAACTAAGTCTACCAAAACAATTTTCCACTCAAAACGGCCCAAAACCTTGTAAATTAAAATAATGACCCAGAGAACTCAATAACTGGACCTAGAATGCTTCTCAGGGCAGAGTAAGTTGAATAATTAATTTGCATTGTTCTTAAAATATTTCAATCTTTTGATCTAAGTAACCATGGGAACATACAAGAAGCATATATGTTTGTAAGCCTGGGCAAATCATGTCTAGATAATCAAGGTGCAACTCCTAGTGGGATAGAATTAATGTTGGTGAGCCCTGATTAAATACCAAGATTTCTGTCACAGAGAAAGAAGGACGTTTATTCTTGTAGAGAGTAGAAAATGTTAAAAGATTTAAGAGACAAATCAACCAAATACAATATATGAACCTGGATTGGATCCTGATTTTAATAAAGCAACTTAAAAGAAAATATGAAACAATCAGGGAAATTTCAACACTGAATGGAAATCCATGTTACTAAAGAATATTTTTCAGGAGTGATAATTGTATTGTGGTTTGTTTGTTGGTTTTTCAGAGTCATTATCTTTTAGAGACACATACTGAACTATTCATGGATGTTTATGGATGTAGTGATATGATGTCTGGGAATTGCTTCAAAATAATCCAAAGCAGCTGCAATATGATGAAGTAAGATTAGCCATGATAGTTAGTGAAGCTGAGTAATGGGTACATGGCAATTCATTATACCATTTTCTCTAAATTGATGTATGTCTGAAATTTTCAATAAGAAAGCTTTTAAAAGGTTACAGAAAAATAACAAGATGATTCAATATGTACTAACATACCTGTATCTCTAAACAATATTAAGTAAAAAAGACAAATTGCATTCAAATACATAAAGCAAGTTTCCTCCTGCTGTTTAACCTGAGCGAGTTACTTAACCTTTCTGGGGCTCAGTTTCCTCATCTATAAAATGGGAATACTAATAGTATCTACCTTATAGGTTGTTCTGAGGATTAAATATAATGATTTGTATAAAACACTTAGAATAGTACCTGACACAAAGCAGTGACTCAGTAAGTAATCAATTGCACAGTTCTAGAAACCCAATGGCCATGGCATTTGTTTCAGTGAATGACATTTCAGAAATTTCATCAATACAGTTAAGTCCTCACTTAACAGTGATGGTAGGTTCTTGGAACTGTGGCAAAACCACATACATATACCAAAACCAATTTTATCACAGGCTAACTGATATAAACAAGAGTTAAGTTCCTATGGCATTTCAATGTTTTAACAAAACAGAGTTAAGTGAAATGACATTACTCAAGGACACGCTGCACTAAGTAAAAAGAGCTGGACAGAACAGGGAGATGATTAAAAAAAAATAACAGTTACATACATTAAGAGTGAATTCTAAGTCTCTCATGTATGAGTCTCGGTATTTCAGAGTCCTCATCTCATCTTAGCAGAAAAGGAAGGGGATAAGGACCTAAGCTTTATGTGGTTCTCCACGTGTCAGGCACCATTTACTCATTACCTCATTGAATCTTTGTAGCCTCACTGTGTATTAGGTGCTGTTATTCTTCATAGAAAGATGAGGAAACAGGCTCCAAAAGTAATGTAAACATAAGGTCACATAGCAGAAAGGGATCAAATAACGATTCAAATCCCAGTTAGACTACGAAGCCCACGTAGACTCCAGCTACACTCCGCGGCCTCCTGGATGAAAAGGAATCCCCTGAAGCCAGCCCAACATATTCTAAGAACTCTATGGACAAGGCGAAATTCAATTGGAACAATGAATCTACTCAAAACAGTCACCCATGAGAAAGCACAGAAATGTGCGAGCAAATTTACATTTCAATGTTATCTATTTAAAAATGATTTCAAATATAAATTGAATCATTCTATTTCCAAAGTAAAAGACCTTCAGTGGTTCCCATGATGCCCTTAGAAAAAAATCCAGACTCTTCTACATGGCATATAAACAAGACCCTGCTTGATGTGGCTCCTTCAGCCTCATCTCTTACTGACCATTCACCCCCTCTCACTGATGCTTGTTACATTGGCCTCCGTTCTGTTTGTCATACATACCAAACTCTTACCTCATCTAGGCCTTCACACATGTGAGCCCTCTGGAATTCTCTCCACTCACCTTGCGGTTCTTAGCTCTGGTATCACAGGGGCCTTCACTGACCACCCTCTTGAAAAATGATGGCCTTTTCCATCATTCTGTTTCCTTACTAGACTTGTCACAATCTATAGTTGGTGTGTGTGTGTGTGTGTGTGTGTGTGTGTGTACACTTACTATTGTCTGTCTCACCCTACCTAGATTGTGAGGTCCTACTTTCACTGAACTCTTCTATCTTATTTCTATAAAGGTAGAACCTAGTATAATGCCTAGTCTAGCAATTAAAATGTATTGATTGGTAATAGAACATAACATGGCACTTAATAACACTGATTTTTTTCATCTTTTCGGTTATTTTTCAATCCTTCTGGTTGATTCAAGAATAAAGTCTCACTATGGTGATAGTATGCCCTTAATGCCTAACACTTTCTTTTAATGAGAATGTTATATAGTTAATGGCAAATACTTTATAAACCAAATATAAAGATTATCTTCAATTCCTATATTCTAAAGAACTGGTGAAAATGTTTAATCAGTGTGGTTGAGAAAACTATAGATCTCCTTCTATGCATCTCACACTGAGTTCATTCAACCCAAGTTAAGCTGGGAAGTCCTCTTTTAACTTCAGGTTCTGAATTGCTAAATTCTTATTTTTTAATTATTCACTTGCTCAAAATTTCATATATACACATTGAGACTTTGTTTTTATTTTCCCCTAATTTTTCTCCCACGTTAACAACTTAGTATCTAGACTTTCCATACCTTTCTCAATGCCCATTAAATCATACATATATATGTGGATATATACATACAACATATATGAAATGACTTTTAGAAAACTAAAATCATGCTATGTACATGTCTTTATATTGGAAATCCCTCTAAATCTGGAACAGGTCTAATACATTCTTTTTAGTATCTGCATAATTTTCCATAGTATGTTTATTCCATAATCTTTCTGCCACTCCCCTTTGACAGCATGTATTTTGTTCTCCCCCTACCCCTCCTTTTTTTTGAAGAACAATTGAGTGCTGCAACTAACAACCTCGTATACATTCTCATGAGTATTTTTATTTCTCTGGGATAAATATCCCAAAAGTAGGATTGCTTGTTCAAATGGTACCTTGTTTTTATTTTAAACCATTGCCAGACTGCTTTCCAAAGAGTCTTTGTTTCCACAAATACTGAATCAGAGTACCTGTTTTCTCCACATTTGGCCTCAGTAGATGTTATCATTTTTTAATACTATGTGTATTATAACTGTAATATTATGCTACACATCCCACACTTTTGAAAATGTAGCCCTACTGCATATTCCAACAAAATGGAAGGGTCTCCGGCTAAGAGCTCTGCGTACTATCCTTCTCGGCCCAGTTACTGGGAAAAGTAAATGAATACATAATATACAAACAAATATTTATTGAATAAAAGGACATCTCTTTCCAAAAAAAAATTAATTATGTTATCATAAAAACCCTAAGGAAGAATCACTCTTTGCTTTACAGTAGCAGTATCTTCATCCATTTACTTTCTAATCCTAAATAAACAAGACAGAAAAAAAGCATTTTCATAATTTTATATGGGATATGATCTTCACTGTTACATTGGTGTTAACGAGAAAAAGGATAGGCTCAAAATGATATTGAGTTCTACACTGCAGTACATTTCTGGTCTAGCATATACCGGGGGTGCCAAAAAAATGTATACACATGACTTTTACTCATCTTTTGTTACCGGTATATATTGAGTAGCACAGTTTTAATAGTTTTTCCTTTCTTAAAATCTGTATACATTTTTTGGCACCCTCTGTATAATGGTACAGTCTCAAATTGTGTTGCTTTTACCATAGAAAGCTTTGATAAATGAACAACAGGTCTATTAAATAGAAATAAAAGAGATCTTGAAAAATCTTTCACTTCAAACAGTTTCTGATAAACTTAGACCACATTAAGACTTCATTTTGAAATTTGTCAGGCTTATCGCAAACAGCCTGTGACATTCCTGTTGTCCTCACCTCACCTTCTTCTTCATTGCTTCTATTGTCCCCTTTTGCTACTGTAAACATCTAAGTAGCAAAATTGGGTCAAAGATAGCATGTGAGTGAGAGAGGTAAGAGAAGAAAGAACCATCAAGAAATGACAGTTGAAAAGGGAGTCCCAGAGTAAAATCTTAGCTCGACAACTGGTTGTAGAATTATAGCACAGACTAACACATGAGAATTTATTTGTTGTGTTCGTTTTATCAATTTGGAGGGCAGAAGAAAAATGGATTCCTTGTGACTATCATTTGTTTTTTTAACTGATAGAAAATATAACTCATCATAATTTGAGAAGCAATGCACACAAAAAGATGTAAACCTATTTGCCTATACTCAAAAGAATGCTGTACTCTTACAAAGCCCTCCTCATGGACTTGCACACATAATTCCACTAAACATGGATATAACAGCACTTTCAAATTGGGTATTTTGCTGTTCACAAAACATATGACTTTTAAGCCATACTATTTATGAATTTAGACAGTTAATGCCACAAATATAAATTTTAGCAAAAAAGAGCTTTCAAATGTATTCTAAAATTCAAAATTAAATCTTCTTTGTACTCTTTAAATAGCTCAAATGATCCTGAACTCAAGTGATTCCAAATCCTACCAAAATCAAATTATACTAATAACAGAATGATCTATATTTTATTTTTTGACTATATCCTTTTTGTGAAACTCTAAACTCCTGTGAGACCATTCTCCCTAGTTTTCCTCTCTTCCTCTTTCCCACCTCAATTGTGGATATCACTTAGAATCAGTCCCTTCTTCCCTGTCTTATTTTATATTTAATTCTCCTAACCACAAGGATTTATCTACCACCTATATGAACTTGCGCCTGTCCAAATCTGACTTTAACTTATTGGTACACATTTATTCAGCAACCAAACTTAAACTCCTTCCCCCCACAAAAATTTCCCCAAATAGATACCTTATCAATTATTATCTATCCTGAAAATGCCAGATGCACCACTCCTTCCTTTTCTTTCATATTTAATACCAAATTCAATAGATTTCATCCCTTACAAAGTCCCTGGTGTTGTCCCTTCCTTTCCATTTTCCCAGCCATCAGCCACTCCAGGTCATTATCACCCACATGTATTACTTCAATAGCCTCTTAGCCGACCGCCCTACCTACTTCCAGCCTCTCCACATTTTATCCAAGGTACACAAAGAGCTGCCAGAATTCACCACTTTAATTTGACCATTCAGAAACCCACAGAGCCTCCCTGCTGTTTCAAATCCAAACTTCTTAGCCACATGTTCTATCTAGATAGTTACAGTGTATAGGCACTTTCTTTTCTTAAACACCTAACCAGATTTATTTTTTCTATAACTTCTTAACAAACATAGCTGCCATTAGCTTCTCACAGACACCTAGCTTTCAAAAATCATCCCATTTTAAGATCCCACAAATGGTATAATGTAAAGGTTAAGTAAGAGTATGGGTTTTGTAGCTTGATTTGAATCCAGCCTCTATCACTTACTACGAACTAAGTCACATTAACCAAGTCATTTAACTTAATCTATATAACTGGGACACTAACCCTACCTCTTCCTGAGGTTGTTATGAAAATTAGCATAATACCCTTAAAGAAACAGGCCAATGCTCAGCACACTGTAGAATGATCAGTAAATGTCAGCCATTGTCGTTATAATTATATGGCCACTCTGACAGTGGCAAGCCATATTTGATTTTTCTACCAGAGGCTATGCATTTGCTTTCACTATTTTTGACTCCCTCAACCCCAAACTGTTAGAGATGTAATGGGTCTCAGAGAGGATTCAAGTCTCGGCTCAATCCTCCTATTTGATTGTTCAACTTTGTGTCTCCTACTAAACTAAAACAAGTGCACATGTGGCCCACAGAAAATAGTCCTTAGTAAATGTTTGTTGGGTCAACGTGTTAAGTGCTCAAGAAATAGGTAGTTAGTATGTATTTTTGTCTGCTATTTTCTCTGAAATAGTAACAAATCACATGCATCTAAAATAAAACTGTCTCTAAACACTGTTTCTATAGCTTCAAGTAACTATAGTTTGAAGTATTGAAGACAGGAATAAACAATTCTAACATGTTACTTGGTAACTGTCCTCAAAGTGATTCAACTAACTGTGTTGTATCTTTCTAGCTGCTTTATGCCTTCTTGAAGGTATGTATCTATGTGTGCTCTCACTCTTGTATCTACCAATAATTCTTGGGTCAATGCTTTATAATTAGTGCTAAATGTGCAGTTATGAATTACACAAATTTGCAATATAAAAGTAAGAGCATCATCAAAATAATGTATGAATAGACAGTAAGATTTAAAAGTTGTCAAAAAGCTAGGCATAGTCCCAGCTCTCTCCTTGTACTTCCATCTCCCCTCCCTCCAAAACAAATCTATACAGAACCATAGATTTTTCCCCCCATAGTATTTTTAAAGCTGGAAGGACCTCAATTCCCACTGCATTAAATCCTACTGAATACTGCATGAGAAGATAAAGCCTGGGGTGGCCAGATAATTAACCATTGGTACAACAACCAGATAGAGACAGGACTGGGAATGGAACCCAGTGTTCCTAACACCCAGGTTAATGCTCTTTTCACTACATCACGCGTCATTTCAACTCATTTCTCCCATGCCTACTTAATCTAGAAAATAAATTATATCACATGAATTCCTCACAAAATAACTGAGTATAATAATCATGTGGTTTGGTTCATACTAACATATTTTTTGGCTATTTTCAAGAACAGGTGTGAGGAATAAAGGTTGCAAGCCATAAATAGAGTATTTTTATTACTATCACATTTGTTCTGGAAATTATGCTTCCCTTTATCAGATATTATAAAATTTAAGATTCCCATTTTCACTAATTATTTTTCATGAACTACGTATACATATGGTCATCTATACAGCCTCCTCCCCAACAATAGGGTAAGCAATCCACATGTCTCAGATAAAAATGTCATCTATTCCAGGCTCATCATCATGTTAGAATCTGTTCCTAATATAGAATCACAGACTTTTGGAGTTGGAAGGAACCTTGGAGATCACCTCTCATTTTACAGAGAAAACTAATACCCAACAAGGACCTGCCCAAGGTCAAAATTTCTATACAAGAACCCAGGTCCAGAATAGAAAGTTCTCAACAGAAAATTTCAGAGAAAAACACAATAATTAGTGGAACATCTTAGCTTGTCACTCTTTATATCTATTTCTTAAGTACAACTTCCTGCATGAGGCACATTTGAAATTTAAGAAAAGAAAGCAAAACAAAAAACCTAAGCCAACTTTTTTTTTTTTTTAAAGTTTACAGCCAAGTCACTGATCCTAAAAACTTATCACAAGTTTAGGTGGATTCCGGCAAGAATCTCAGACAGTAACATTTTGTAACAACACCCCAAAAGCGTATGGATATAATATTAAAAAGTAAAGGGAAAAAAGACACAAATTAAGAATAGCTGTATTTTTATCTCTGTAACAAATTACATTGAAAATTGCTTATAAGTAGGAAAACTTTATAAACATGCAACTTTCAAGGAAGAAAGAATTTTAATCACCATGCCTATAATTACACAAGAAAATGTCAATATATTTTGAAATTTTATTTTGATCACAGTTCTTAAGGGAAATTCTGGAAATTATTTTTAGTGTTCTTCCTTTGCATGTCTTAAGTCAAGTTTTTTAAAAAAACACAATAATTTGAGTAAAATATTTTATCAGACTTTAATAAAAGAAATCTTTTATTCAAACTTTAACAAAATAAGAATTATAAACTATATTAACTGGCCATGCTTTTAAGACTACATGAAAATAGAATATTCTTGAAAGTTAAGGCCTGAAAACGTACTAGACTTAACTTTTTCCACCTAATGAAAAAGCGCACTATATAAACCAATTTACCTGTAGGAATATGTTTCTTAACTCATGAGGATCACCTCGCTTGGTTGTCTGCACCTGTAAGCAAAAAAAAAAAAAAAGGGGGGGGGCAGTTAATGCTTCACTAGAGATCACATAATCTCTTCAGATTAGAGTTCACAGATGCTAACAATCAATGCTCTTATCTTTTATAAGGGCATTTAGTTTAAAACAAATCAAAAGCACTAATACTGATAACAACTGTCAATTTGGAGATTTGTGGCTACAGGGTGGAAAGACACGTGTGACAGCCTAAGATACAGCAAATCCACCAGATAAGACTTTCTTTGGACTGGAAAGGAAGGCAGTGAGGATCAACCTCTTACTTACTCCACATCCACTAGCAACACAGAAACCACCCACCTTCAAATCAAGAATCCAGCAAAAGTAGATTAACAGGAAAATTGAAACACCCAAATTAATCGCATGGCCTAGCAACCTTTCTTCCCGATGGAAAGCAATCCAGAATATAATTATCTCCGCGGCCCTCTCCTTCTCCACCCAACCTAAAATATGAAAGCTGCTACGTTCCCAAATACTTTCGACATCTTGCCACCTGCAGCGCAAATGCCAACCAATGCCCCGGGCCCCACTGAGGCCCCAAATTACTCAATTACTCACCCCCTCCCCCACCGCAATACACAGATGCCTTTAGGTATCCCCGGCTTTATATGCCACTTCCTCCCACTCCTTTTCCGATGTCTTCCAACTCTGGGCTCACAATCCCATGCACTTAGGGCAGGACACTACTCTTCCTTCACTGACTCGTGGTCCTCACAGCCCCTCCAACTCACAATCCCTCCCCCTTCCCCTCCCCCAGCCGGGCATCCTCTCCCTTCGGTCCAAGCCCCGCAGAGCTCTCCCACCCGCGAGCTGGAGCCCCAGGACACGCTATCTAAGAACCAGGCACAGAAGGAAATGGGAAGAAGAGAGGGGCTGCAGGCAGGGCCCCCAGGATGTCTCTTATGCAATAAAGGCAGCAGCAGAGAGTTGGAGTCACCTTGACCGCCATGCTGTGCTCGGAAGCCGGGGACGAGCGAGTGAGCGAGCAGGGCCGAGCTGTCAGGGCGCGCGCGCGCCGCCTCCCCAGCCGCGCCCGCCCGCCCGTTCGCCGGCGCCGCGCGCGTCCCTATGCAAATAAGCCCGGAGTGGGCGGGGCTGGGAGAGGGCCCGGCTCCCCGGCTAGGAAAGGGAGCTGGCTTGGGGGTCCGCCCACCTGTCACTCGGGGGAGGGGGACGCGCCCCCCACGGGGAAGACTGGAGTGCTAGCCGTGGGATTCCGACGCGCCGCGTGGTTGCTGACAGCTGAGTCGCCGCCAGGAAAGCCCCAGGTTTCTTAAGGCCTCTTAGTGGGTGTGGCTTTGGGTACCGACTTCTGCCAAAGTCGTTTTACCCTGAGACTTAAAGGAACACTTGGGGCCTAGATTGAGCAAGATTTAGAAGGATCAAAGAACATAATCCACTAATAATGACAATAAGTGAATTAATGGCAAATACTGACAAGAAAAAAGATTGGGAACTACTCCCCTCTGGGGAAAATCTAAGTAAACATAACTTGAGAAATATGCCCCTAAATTGGCATGGGATGAATATACTTAATGTATTTGTGCTTCATGTACTGTTATAAAGCTTTATTAGACTCACTCCACATTCCTAATCACCCAAGTCCTTTGTGCAACGAGGTGGGGCACAAATGCAACTTGTGCATTTGTGGGGTAAAAAATCTGTCTTGGACTGGGTTAGCACTGAATTCTGGCCAAATTTACCCATACATAAACATTTCCAGCCCTACCTAAGAAATAGTAGCTATCCCTTGAATCAAAATAATGTCTCTAAACTGAGTCTTACCATTATGACTATATCGAGCCTCATACTAATTCACTCAACAAACATTTACTCGGCATCTATCATATGCCAGACACAGCACTGCTTGTAAAGACAAATAGCATATAGTTCCTACCCTCTAGGAGTTTACAGATGGTCAGTGCTTCCCCACAACCCCAACCCTAAGGTGTTTTTATTTGTGTCTTTAAGTCAAGCATGCTCCCTGTTCAAAAAAAAAGTCTAGCAACTCCAAGATTTATCTTAATCTTACTTAGCTCTGTAATTCCTCTCCACCCTCCTTTGCATTTCCAAAATTGAATCTCACAGAAGGCTTCCCTTTTCTCCAGTCTCACTAATCATGATATTTGTGTTAAGTATCCAAGTTAATAGAAATGAGGAAAGAGGAGTGGCAAATGGAAATTGTTGGTAAGGAATACCACATTACTAGTACTTCGAAAACGAGCTTTTCTGCTGTAGTTGATTTAACCGTCCACCATCATTAGGTCTTTCGTCAGTCTGTTCAAAGTTGTTTTAACAATGTAATCGGACATAAGGATTCACAAATTCATGTTTTGTTCTACTAGCACCTTATGACCCTGATACTCTGCTGCTCTCACTTATTTTATGAAGTTTCTCTAAGCAGGAGTCTCAAGGTGTTTATTTTATATTACTTTACAAGGAAAGGATGTCCGTTTAGTAGCCCAGAGTCCTTCATTTTGAATAAAAGTACTTAAGGGAAAGGAAGGCATTTATTTATAATGAAGAGATTACTTTCTTTTTGAACATGTCATTATTGACCAAATCCATATTGTTGGAGTGAAAATTTAGGGTCAGTCTGGCTATTCCTAGAGAAGATGACAACATTACATTTAAACAGAGCCCACCACAGGAATTCATAGGTATAGGCACCAGGCCACAATGAAAATTTTTTTGAATGAAAAATAGCTGGTCTTTGAGCAAGTTCAAGGGCTTCAGTGGTACCAATCTAGTTGCAATGGAGATAATATAATAATTTTAAACTAAACAAAGCTACTATATGGAAAAGATAGAAGAGCTCAGTTATCCTAAATAAAAGTGAATTTTGCTAGATTTTTCATCTATCCAAATATAATAAACAATAAAATGGACAAAGGTGTTAAAAGTATATACTATAGGATATTAAGTAGTGAAAGGAATACAAAAGCATATGAGTTAGACCTCCTGCCCTGAAAAACTTTGCAATCTATCATTCTGTTATAATGATGGCTTGATAGTATTATCACAAGTTAAAACAAATTAAAACTTACTTTTGCCTCAGTTGTAGATGATCAGAGTTGAGGAAAAACTTATCAGTTAATGGGATATCAAAAGACAAACCTGTCAAATAAGATTCACAGTATACTTGGGAAAAGGTGGGAGAAACAATTCAAAACTTTTCATGATTTTTTAAAATTACATGCCAGCAGACTAATTTATAACTCTTTAAGTTTCAAATGCTATTTGCAAACAAGAAATAATTTTTAAATGGTGGGACAACAACTGTAAGTTGAGAACTTGATAATTAAGGCAGTCTAAAAAGAATGACATTTCGGAAAGCAAAATTTGAAGTCAAAGGCTAAGAGACTAGGCAAATCCATCGTCATTAGTAGTCACGTTTTAGAGTTGGTTTCATTAAAGATTCAATATATGGCTTGACTGTGCTGGGAAATTAAATTTGCTTGTGAAGTTGTTGCCCATGAAAATAATATATTACCCCCAGATGCAAAATCGAAATAGGCGCTTGCTAGGCAAACCCACAGAAATATGTCTCCAATTCCCAGGCAGCTTACATTATATTAATTTGAAACCAGCTAGGCACTTTGTGGGTGAAAGTTAGAATTATACTAATGCCTCATGCTCTAATAAACTAAAACATAATTATTAAAACAAGAGGCAATTACCAATGAGCCTCTTCTGCCACAACTCCTGGACCTCCTTCCATCTTTAATAACATACCATTTCTGTTTATCTTCTAGACTCCTCTGATTATTTTACTGACATGAATACATTTTTATTCCTGTTTCCATATGCCACACAGCTACTATGGATGTCATCTTACAAGAAGTAAATCAAGGTGGTATACCAACACTTAATGGAGCATTAGGATATCACTGACTAATTAAACCAGGAGAGGAGCTCTCTCTGGATTAAAGGTACACAGGTCATCACTATGATGAAGAATAAGCCAGATTTTATCCTTCCCATCAAGAGGAAGATCACTTAAAATATTTGAAATAAACAGCATGATCTGACACCACACAAACACACATATACACACACACACACACACACACATACAAAGGATATTTGAACATCTGGAACTTTTAAGTGTATATTGATTTTGGCCTATACCTTAAAATCGTTCTTTAAATTTTACTGAAATATTGAAAAACTTACAAATTTTGTAAGTTGTGCTTTTAACTCCTTCCTTGCTGAGAATATATATGGGGAAATGGCAGGGGGTAGGCTGGGGAGAATTATGAACGGTTAAGTGTCCAAATTTGAGCAAATTATGTATAGTTGGTACACTGACCTGGAAATCAATAAATCAGAAATTATTATTTCAACCCAAGCTACTTATAGTTAGACACTAGATAAATGACACATTTTAAGGGTTCTCCATATTGTACAAGTATTATACTCCCTGAATATGAACATTTGCTGTAATTGAAATAAATTCTCATTTTGGTGGAGAGGGAAGAGTAGGGTATCAAAAATCAGATGAAATAGTTGTACTCCTGCCATTATGTCATCCTAAACTGTTCTTCCTCACAGTCTGACTCTGTCTTATAAATTGTGTAATGAGGATGACAGTGATCCTATTTTTGGACCACAGTCTTCTTTATTCCCCGTGGAGGCAATAACAGCTAGTTTTCTTTTCAATGGATTTTGGGAGGAATTCATGGAATGAGCTGTTCTAGATGTTTAAGGCTGTGAGTGCCCTGTCACTACACTAGTCATATACAAGCTGGTATTTAGTGGGAAACTTGATGATCAGAGGGAGAATTGAACAATATGAGCTTTACTGCTTCTTTTAATTCTCTAATGTCATGATTTGGGATGAGCCAAGTTTTAGTTCATAAACATTTATTGAGTACCTTGTGTTTGTACTAAACTCACTGTTGCAGTTATAGGAAATATAAGAAAAATAAGTAGCATGAGTCCCAAAGTATGGAAAATATGTTACTGTGGCAACTGCTATGATTCATTTTTTTTAAATGAATAAAGCTGAAAGAATGATGCAAAAACCTTTTGCATGTGCCAAAGGCTGAGGCAGCTTAGATAATCATGGGGTAAAAACTCTGGTTTGTCACCGGTTCCCATTCCTATCAAATGTATATAACTGGGAAAACAAACATCCTGCGGAGTCCTTCAGCTGTACTACCCTACCCCTGAAGATTTACTTGGATCTGTTTTTTGCCTCCCTTCTACTTAGAGGTCAATAAGGATGGATGCTTTGAATCTGATCCAAAGGAAAGAAAAATTGTCTTTACTTTGTGCTTTCAGATAAGCAAAGGCCCCACAATATCCAAAGCATACTTGAAAAAGAACAAACTTGGAGGACTTATGCTACCTGGCTTCAAGATTTACTATTAAGCTAAAGAAATCAACACAGTAAGTTCTCGAATAATGTAATTTTGTTCAACATCGTTTGTTATAATGTTAATGAGAAAAACAAATCAATTCCCAGGCAGGGCCACACAGACAGTGTGGAGTTTGCATGTCCTCCCCCTGTCTGTGTGGGTTTTCTCTGGAGACTGGTTTCCTCCCACTTTCCAAAGGTGTGCATAGCAGGTGAATTGGTGTGACTACATTGTCCCGGTCTCAGTGAGTGTGGGTGTGGGGAAATGCAACGTCTTGTCCAGGGTGGGTCCCTCCCTTGTGCCCTGAGCTGCTGGGACAGGCTCTGGCCACCTGTGACCTGAACTGGGATAAACGGGTTGGAAAATAATGATCTTAATTTGTTTTTATTCAACTTTCTTTAATGTATGTATAGCTTACATTGATTTCAATGTTTAATATTGGAAGTGTTTTGGGACTTTAGTTAGAAATTTGATGATGTTTTTGTGACCAGAAATATGCCATAGGAACGTAACACTTGTTTACATCAATTAGCCTGCGGTAAAATTGGTTTCATTATACCTCATTTCACTTGAAGTCGCAGTTTCTAAGAACCTATCAATGACATTAAGTAAAGACTTACTATACAGTGTGATACTGGCTGACGTAAGGATTGATAAATAGATCAATGGAACAGAACAGAGACCCCACAAGTAGATACGAAATTATAAATTCATTTGATTTCTAACAAAGATGCCAAAGAAATTCAATGGGCCAGGGAGCCTTTTCAACAAATGACACTGGAATAAGTAGATATCCATATGGGAAAATACATAAACTTCAACCTCTACCTCAAAATATATACTAAACTTAATTTGATATAAATCATAGGCCTAAATGCAAAAGCTAAAATCATAAAGCTTTTAGTAGAACATATAAAAGAATATCTTCTTGTTTCAGAGGTAAAGGTTTTTCAGTCAGGACATAAAAAGCAATAACCATAATTAATAAATTGGAGTCAGATTTCATTAAAATTAAAATTTTCTACTCATCAAAGGCCAATGTTAAGAAAATGAATAGGCAAGCTGCAATCTGGAAGAAAAATTAGCAAAACATATATATGACGAAGAACTGATATCCAGGATATAAAGAACTCCTAACTCAATGATCAGTAAACCTAGTTTAAAAATGGGCAAAAGACTTGAACAAACATTTCACAAAAGAAGATATAAGCACATAAAGAACTGCATATCATCAGTCATCAGAGAAATGTAAATTTAATCACAGTAAAAAGATAGCACTACACACGCACTAGAAAGTCTAAAATTAAAAAGACTGACACCCGAGGCTGGCAACGATGTGAAGCAACCAGAGCTCCCATGTGCTGTAGTGGGAATGTAAAATGGTATCATTGCTTGGGGAAAAGATCTAGCGGGTTCTTACGAAACTAAACATACACCCACACTATGACCCAGAAATTCTACCTTTCAGTATTTCCCCAAGAGAAATAAAAATATATGTGGATAAAGTGACTTGTACAAGAATGTCCATGGCCACTTTATTCATAAAACCCAAAACTGGAATTAACCCATTTGTCCGTCAATAGGAAAATAGATAAACAACACTGGACTAGTCAACAAATGGAATACTATTCAGCAATAAAAAGAGCAAGCTGCTGATATGTACAACATTGACGAGTCTTTAAAATATGCTATGTGAAAGAAGCCCTACATGGAATTATATGGCACAAAAGAGCATATATTGTATGATTACATTTATGTACAGTCCTAGAAAAAAATAAAACTAATCTATGGTAGAAAAAAACAGAACCATGGATGCTGGGAGAGAGGAAATGGCTGGGGAAAAGCATGAGGGAACTATCTAGAGTGACAGTAACAGTCTATGTCTTACTAGGGGTTTAGGTTACAGGTGCATGCATTTCTCAAAGCTTAGGGAATGTACACTTAAGATACATACATTTCATTGTGTGTGTGTTTTTCCTCAAAAGAAAAAAATATGTGAATATATATTGAACTCTAGCTAATAATATGAAGTATTTCAGAGGAAGAGTACTGGTATCTTAAATTTACTCTGAAATGCATAAAAGAAAGATTGATGGATGGATGGATGGATAGATAGATAGATATAGATAGATAGATAGATAGATAGATAGATAGATAGATAGATAGATAGATAGATAGATGGATAATGTGATACCTAACTGGGGATATTTGGGAATTCACTGTAAAAGTTTTCAACTTTTCTATTCATTTGAAATTTTTCATCATAAAACATTGGGGAAAATTGTGCTGGGTCTTTGGGTTACTAAAGATTGTTACATAATTCTGTTCTTTGACTAAAAATTGTAATGAGACTTGTTTCTTAAACACTGATAGGCATGTGTGCATTGTGGGAGAGTAGGGAAAAGAAACAAGCTGCTTGACAAATAATATATCTCTATTATGTGCAGAGGAATCTATGAAAACTATATTACATTGAGGGAAAAAGTGTTTTTCTTAACATGGATTCAGATAGTAATTATATGTCCTTGAGAGTGATGTGTGTTTGGTCTAATAGTTACCCACAGGAAAACAAAAGGAAGGATGTGGAAATATATTTGCATAACAGAAACTTTGGAAGGTACCAGAGTTGGAATCTGTAACTCTCCTGCTGAAGTGCACCAAGTGTATAAATCTAGACTAAGAAACTCAAGACTTTGGTGGGAAATTTGTGCAATGGGTCCTTATGGCCCTGGATCGCCCTCTCGGAGGAAGGATAACTGATTGCAGGATGAAATCAACCCCACTGAGTAGGGAATTTCTAAAAAGGGGGGGTAGGTTTGTAGTGGGAAACCTAAAGAAAGGGCTCGTTAAAAAAGAGATGGCCATGAACCACAAGGTAAGAAAGCTAGGAACTGGGGGATGCCCACAGAGAAACTCCTTCTGAAAAATTACCATAAAGGGATAATGTAATATTAACCAGTATCAAATTGTACCAAGCAGAGAATAATCAGGAAGTTTAAGTTAGAAAGTTCTAAAGAATCAGTGTGAATCAGCTAGACCTTGAGGAGGGTTAGACCTCCAAGAGGTCTAGTGGGTAGAGGAAGGAGGAAAAGTGGGCAGAATTGTGGAACAATTGGCGTTCTTTTAATCAGAAGAGGATAGAAGTTGAGAACACAAAAGAATTTGACCAAGAACAGTTAAAAGTCTTAGTCAAAGTTGTGCTCTGCATATTCCATTCCCTAACAGTAGGGTATTACCTTAAGGTAATGACAATGTAATAAGGAAAAACTATATGAAAATGAAATAAACGGCAAGTAAGAGTTGAGGCGTAAGAGGTCTGCTTCATGCCATAAGGTCTTTGTATTGCAAAAGATGCCACAAAGGATAAGAATAAATTTTTGTATAGGAGATTTAATGATCGTCTGCACTTTGGATGAAGCTTCTGGGTAATGCTGACCTGCTACTTCTTCTCTGTTTCTGGTCAAGCCAGCATGGGGGGAAAAATCATGGAGTAACAGATATGCATGTTCTTGTCTGTAGTATCCCTTACTATCACTGCTTGGAAAGAAGCCCAGAAACAGTCATTGTTTGCTTACCTTGCTCTTCTATTATCCTGGATGGATGGGTTTACCGGGACAGTTCGGGATGGGGATGGGGAATAAAATAGGGAATCAGCAATTAGACTTCCTTTAATCACCCCCAACCCTTCAATAAATGTGAACAAGTTTTGTGTTGATGGTATAGGAGAAAAGTAAAGTGCAGTGATGGGAAGTGTAGCGTTCCTCATATCACCCCTGCACTGAGATCCATGTGGCAGTAGCAGCAACATTATTTATCACAGACGGTAGGCTCATAGTGCTAGGTGGCAATAGCTAAGTGAGTGTAACCTAAGAGATAAACGAGGGGTAAAGATGGGCATGGATCACAGAGAAACAAGATCTCAGTAGCAGATGAGATAAATCCCCCTTTGCTTAAACATACTAGAGAACCTTGAAGGGGTCTTAGGGCATTTCATCATGTAAAATTACATGAGGTTATGAAGTTCTAATCCATCTCTTAGGTATAGTACGTGCCTTATTATTGACATCTATACGCAGGAAATATGAAGTGAACATTAATTATCCCTCTCTATAAAGCTCTTACAATGCATTGGGGAAATAAAACACAGGTAAAATCACTAATTAATGCATATACTCAACTGTGTGGCAAATTTATGCAATACAAGTTTAGAAAAAAGAAAAAATCATTCAAGCTGGGAGATACACAGCAGGTTTTACAGAAATAATAATGCATCACTTGAATTCACCACTTCCCTGTGTTCCTTCCAGAGTATGTCTTATCACCTTATCCTTCCTTCTTCATCCATATTGCAGTCCTAATACTTATTTCCTAACGCTGACATTAGCTATGTAGGTACTAATCAAATGTTTATTGATTATTTCTAGCCAGTCACTCTACCACTAGCCATTAGTCCTCTTATGTAAAGACAATTAGTCCTCTTATATTTCTTAAGTGAAGATCATTACCATTGCCTTAGTTGCTGAGGCCTAAAAATTGGGTACCAGACTTTCTTACTCCTCACTTCCAAATAGCCACCCGGTCCTGTGTTTTCCATTCCCTTCAGTGCTTTTTAAATCTCTTCTCTTCATCAAGCAACTTTCAAAGAGTTAATAGAGCTATTAAATTGTACTAAAAAGGTTAGTAAAAGGATTGTAATAAGAATGTGAGAAATCTCTCAGAAAGTAGAGCAATATATACAGAAAAGAAGGAAAAATATTTAAATATAGAGAACTAATCCTGGGGGCCCAATAATTGACTAGTAGGAGGTCCAGAGAAAACAGAGATTTAAAATGATGGGGGGAAATATCAAAGAAATCAGAGAATTTTCCATATCCTAAAGATGAGCTTTGAGTTTCAAAGTGTCCTCCATGTAACCAGACCAATGAATAAAAACGTTTCAATGTGAAGGCACATTATGAAATATCAGAACATTGGAGATAAAAAGATTATATATATCCTGTAGTCAGAACAGATCCATGAACGAAGAGGAGGAGGTGAAAATGGCTCCCTCCAAAGGGGTCACTGAAGAAATTTTTGACTCCCTTCCTTACAACCTTGGGCTCATGATTTTGAGGTCCTGTATCCATGGAAGGAATGCTTCCATCAGGAAACAGCATCAATGCTCTAATGAATTGGAAACTGAGATTGCCCCCTGGCCATTTTGGTCTCCTCAAGCTGTAGAACTAAAGGCAGAAAAGGATCACCACAGCCATGTGGGGGTTAATCTCAAACACAAAGGGCAAGTTAGGTTGCTGCTGTACAATGAGACAAAGATAACTATGTTTGAAACTTGACTGAGGCAACTCAATAAAGATAGCCACCCCAACAAAGACAAGTCCTTAGAGGACTCAGATCATTTGGGAATTAAGGTAGAAGCACTGCACTAGATGAAGAATTAGACCCAGTCAAGGTGCTTAGAGGCATAAGGGGATATGCAATGTAGGGTTGAAAAAGGAAGTTAAGATTCTCAACTTAGGCCACCTACAGAAAGGGGGTTCAACAGCAGCTACACTTTATATTACCCTCAGTTCAAACCCACCCCCACCTTTTATGAAGAGCATTAGCATTGGCTAACATTTTAAATGTCATCGTCCTATGATGATACACTAGCTAATAGGACCACGTGTCCATTGTGTTGGGGACATTGATTGCTACCCAAGAGCTTGCCATACATGAATTTCTTATAGGTCAGGTGACACCAGAAAGATACTGGGGCTTGAACTGCTTTTTGCAGTGTTCCACCCAGAATGGGAGCCTACTAATAAAGGAGACAACAGTAGCAATGACCCAGAGTTTCCTTGTCAGAGAATTAGTACAATGTGGAGGCCCCTTCCAGCTCACTGAAGAAAGGTAAATGCATGCTATGTGAGAGGCAGTAAGAGCATCAGTGGCAGTCAATGTCATCTGGAAAAGCAGAGATGACCAGAACAAAGAATAGTTAAATAACAGGATTCATTTCTCTTCTGTTCTTACTTCTAGCCCCCAACACCAGAAGAGTTAGCCTTCAAAAGGAAAAAACGTATCCTAAACCAAGACACTTGCCCCAGCCCAATATTTAGGGGTTTGGAGAGGGAGAAGGAGTGAAAACTTGACTATGTTCTACTCAGTTCAGGTCCCTGTGGCTACAAGTCTGGCCAGAAAATGGAGGAGGTTTTAAAACCCGAAGTTTTAAAGTAGGCCCCGTTGGACTTTGAATAACTTAGAAGATGAGGAATTGGCCCAGGAGGAGAGGGTATTCAACATGGTACAGTGGGAGCAGTGACTAGAGACATGTAAAATATTTTATGTTTATACATACCCCCAGCAAGTTCAGATTCCTTAGCAACTTGGTCATATGAAAAGTAAGAGTAGTGTGCAATTTATGATATAATGTTAAATGAATGAATCAGAACTTGAAATTATATGTATATGGCAAGTACAATTGTACGAGTAACCTGAATATATTAATATTACACAAACCTGGATGTTTTGCATAAGATCAGCAATGATGGTATAACTTAATGACTATTATACTTCTTTTTGTCATATATTTGTTTTAACAAGTAAAAGAAGTTTTGTTTAGCAAGATTGCTTTTCATGAATCCATGTTGGATGATGGATACTTGGCCACTCTCTATGTACTTATTAATTATGTTCTTTTGTTTTGGGGATTTCTTCGGTTGTTGTTTTTCAAAGATTAATGCCATAGTATTTCAAAGAAGACTGAACAGAGTGTGATCTCTCAGTTCCTCCCTTTTCCATTAAAAATTGAGTACATATTATGCTTGACTTTTTCCATTATCAGCAATCATTCCAGTTTGCAGGCAGTCCATACACGTAATTGTTAATAGCACAGATATTTCAGAGAGCATGCCTTTGAACCCTCTAGCGAAGATTCCTTTAGGTACACCTGATGTGAAGTCATCTACTTTAACCTATTCTATCTCTAACTCCAATTTCTGTAGCATCTTTGGTAATATCTGTACAAGGACTCTAATTTATATTCTTCCTCCCACATTGGAATATTTAGGACACTGGAGCAGGGTAAGAATCTCCTGCAATTATTTGTGGCATACTGATCTTATACTTAGGAATAGCCTAACCCCTTCTTAACCCAAGACTGGTAAAAGATAAAAAGTTTATTGCTATTCTTTTAAAAAAAATCTCTACCCTATATGATCCCAATGGAAAAGATATGTGAACTAGATAGCAGAAAAATAAAGTAAGGCTCACCAAAGAATGACATTTCAAATTATAGCTATTGTTCTTATATTCCACAGTGATGATTTAGATAAGTATTTATCTACCTTTAATGAATGAATGTACAAAACATAACTATGCAATTTTCATTTGTGCTTAGGTATGGATAGGCTCATATACAATTAAATCTTCTAATAGTAAATACAATTGCTGCCTGGCATTCAAACATACTATGTAATTTATTTTAACAGAAAGCAAAGCAAAACCTAAGATAATTAAATCATACTGATACTATTTGAATGAATTGAACATTTTTCGTCTCCCTGATATAGTCCTTCTATTCATTTTACTCAAAAGAACAGTGTGAAGTTCAAAATCTGAGAATAAAAGAACTTGACAAGGAAAAAAAAATAGCAAAAATCTTTACCAAATGAAAGAAACACAAAGTTAGCTCAGCAAGGCTTCTGCATACCCAAGGACAATGTAAATATGCAACCACAATTTTTTGAAAAAGAAAATTTCTTCCTGGTCTTTCTTATGATTCTGGCTTAACAAAACTTACATAAAACAAAATGTTATAATTATTTGTTGATATTTTTAACATATTTTAGAAACCCCTTGAAATTATTCTTACAGTTGTTTTTAAGTGGAAGTTTTCATTTCTCCAAGTATTTGTTCTTAAATGGGAATATTAGATGTATTTTTAACGTTAACATTCAGATTTTTAGATAAGATTTTATAAAATGAGAATATAACCCAGTATTCTAGTAAGTAGATAATTCCATTTACATAGGAATTGTCCTTAAGGGCCAGGCAGAGAGGGGAGAGAGAGAAACAAATCTGAGAGTGGGCCAAAGAAGAGAGGATATGGACAAGCTTAAATATTAATGTATTTAATACAGTTAATCTGAATAAAAATCTTCAGTAAATGTTAGTAAAAAATTTGTTCTCACTTCAACTAAGAACTCAAGGATGAAAATAACATAGCTCCAGCCTTGAAGGAGATGTCAATAAGAGGTAAATAAGCTTAAGAGTGGAGAAGGTCATGATTCATGATTATCCCCTGGGAGGACAGATCAGAAAGTGAGGCAATCCTTCTGTGATAAGCAGGGCTACGTTGGTGAGTGAACACAGCAGGCCCCAGATACAGCAGGCTCAGTGAAGCCAACTGGAGAGACGTGAGAGAAGAGTATAAAAGCCTCACTTGAGATGAAATGTAGGGCTGCTGCAGGGTACAGCAAGGGCTCGTTCCTATTTGTCATGGAAAGCCAGGGAGAAAAGGAGGAAAGATGCTATTATATCCACTGTACCACTTACCCAATACCTCTCTTCAACTCTGTAAGTATATTCCAAATAGGACCTAGGTTTGGGGAGATAGCAGCTTACAGTTAGTGTTTGAATGCTTAGGTGTTTAACTGATTGAAGAATAGAGAAGGAGGTATAGAGGAGGAAGGTAAGCTTCTGATAAGAACTAGCTAGGCTTTCTTAGAGCTCTATAAGAAAACTAGAACTTAATCTGAGTTAAAATTATCTGGGAAAGCCAGAGCTACTGGTGATTTGGGCTTGTCTACAAGAATACCCCTGTGGCCTAGAGAATCTTGTCTTTGGAGCCGTTATGCCAAGGATAAATTTACTCTGGCAAAAGAGCATGTCTGGCAATTGTGTTGATTACCCGCTCTAGGACAAGGCTACTCCCTGGTGACAACCAAAGAACAATAAGAAGGAACGGCCTGTGTCACACACATGTTGGTAGTAATTAGTTAAACGTGAATGAGGTGATTTAATCTCTTTGATTCTAATCACATGCTCAAGGATGTTTTAAAACAAAGAAACTAGCAATTTCCAGGCCCAAGAACCATGAAGTGCTTTAACAAAACTGGAAATTTAGTTGTTTGGGGGAGAAATTGTGTTCTTGATGGTATTACTGCAAAGTTATTTAACAAACATTTAGTAAGTGTCAACCATGTGCCAGATACAATGACTATCTCTCCAAAGTAAAGGATTTCATGAGGGAAATGAACCCTTTCTACAGCAAGAAAGGGAAAAGTGGAAAAACATAGGACCTAATTGAGAGACTTGGGTCACACTCTCAGCTCTATCAGTTACTTGCTGAGAAACCTCAAGCAAGAGGGTAGGATTAAGTCAGAGATCTTCAGGGAAGCGCAGGTGATGGACTGGAGTAGAAAATATATTAATAATGAGTATTCATATTCTTTTTTTGTCTCAAAAATAAAAAGTTAATGATAGTAATATTTAATATAGGAATTTACAGTAGTCAACATATATTAGATACATATTTTTAAGGTAACGTGAACAAAAGTTTTATGTATTTGTATACCAAATAAAAAAGTATGACAATGACTAGATTACCTGATTTCTAAAATCAATTTGCTCTAAAATTCCTGTTTCTATATTACTCAAAGTACCTTAGTTTCTCTTAAACTATATAAAAAAATAACAGTATACCTATAGTAACATAAAGTTCCTCGTATATAACAAAATTCGATTTTACAAAGATATAAAAAAGTAAACCTTTTATTCTTTAAATGCATCCTAACCCTACCGATACACCCTTCTTACCTCTATGTATTTAACAAAGAGGTCAGTTGGCCTGACCCTTTCTTCCTCTTAGCTCATTCAAGAGATTGGCAAAGGGATACATTGACAGCCTTGTGTTGATGAGATTAATGACAAATTTAAGTTCTGGATTCCCTTTAGCAAAATTTTCAGAAAGAATTCTTTTAATTTTACAAATTTGCACAGTGACTTGTTGAAATGTATATATGTATATATATGTACATATATATATCTATATGCATATACATATGTATATATATACACACATATAATATACATACACACATATGTATATTCCCTTAAAATTCTGATTTGTAAAAAAATTTAGAAGAAACGCTACCATAAAGCTAAATTTTATTTTATAGTTCTTTAAACATTTTATAATCCTATAATTCTTGAATTAAATACTTAACAGCATTATACAGCTGGTATAAAAGCTCCTCACTTTGTGTCCACAGCATAGGAAGTTAAGAGTCTTGCTGTGCATAGCGATATGGCTAAATCGGTTTACAAAGGAGTTGGCTGAAAACCAACTCATTTAAATGACAGCTTTGGGGTGGCCGGTTAGCTCAGTTGGTTATAGCGTGGTGCTCATAACACCAAGGTTGCTGGTTCGATCACCACATGGGCCGTTTTGAGATACACCCTCCTTGAAATAAAAAATAATAATAATAATAAATTAATTAAAATGACAGCTTTCACAACAATATGAACATTATTAACACTACTGAACCACATGCTTAAAAAATGATTAAGATGGTCAATATTATGTGATGTGTTTTACCACAATCAATAATTAAAAAGGCAGAATCACTGAAACAATTTATCAGTTTAGAGTGAATATTTCTAGTCATAATTTTCACCACTTTTTAGCTTAATTTCTTTAATATCTAAATAACTTTGATAAAGTTTTCTTCTTCCTCCCCCTACCCTGAAGTTCTTCCACATTAGAAATGACATAAAACAACAGCAGAAACATTTAAAATGGGAGTAATGGGCTTTTTTTTTTTTTTTTTTTGGCTAAAACTGACAAAGGTATTAATGTTTGAAATAGCATTTTAACTATGGAATTTGAAATATCATGGGCGTTATTGTACTATTTGCCTGAAGTATACATACACATTTAATGCCATTCTTATTAATTATAGTTTCAAAAAGTAAAGCAGGCATCATTGGATGGTCATTTTGTAACCAAGTATAAGCAATTACAGTGCTTTCCCCTCATTGTGACTATTCTTTGCTTATAAATAATGACAGAATGCAAAACTAGAAATATTAATTTTTAATGAACTGTTCCTTTTTTTCAATTAAGCTGCTTCTCTTTGATTCTGTATGTATCATAATTTATAGAATGTAAAGAAGAGGGTAAGGAGTTAGCAACCATGTCTAAAAAACTCCAAAATGATGGATAAGTTTCTAATTATGAAAGAAGCCAACACATCCTCATTAAAAGAAGCAACAGTAATTTTTAAAAATCCCTTATTAATCTCCATCTCCAAATTCCCCTCCTAGAGGCAGCCACAGTTAAACTTTTTAGGTATGCTTTCAAATGTTTTCTATGTTTATATCCAAATGCACTTTTTTATACAAATAAAATAACATTATAATGTATAATTTTTTTAAACCTATTATGTAGTAGATATTTTCCCAAGTCAGTATATATTAGCCAGATCCTTTTGATGAATGTTTAGGCTACTTCCAATTTTCTCGTAAAATTAATGCTTCATTGAACATTTTTGTTGACATATCTTTGCATCTCGTGTAAATACTTTTGTAGGACAAATGCTTATAAGTGGAACCGTTAGCTCAAAAGATATACAAATTGAAAATTCTGTTTAATTTGTTAAAATTGCTCAATTGCTTCTCAAAAAGTACTAGTTTATACACCTATGGGTAGTATATGAGAGTTAAAAAAATGGAATGTGCAGACTGTTGGTAATGTGTGTCTTTAAGTTATTCCTCTAACAGTAGTTTTCAATGTGAGCTAGTCTGTTTTTATTTTCTTTCTTTTATCCCCTATGGCAGTCACCTAGCTGGATAGGGGATTCTGGATAACTGTTCTAGGAGCTCTGAAACTCCTACTCCACCCCCATAGCATTAGCACTATGAGCTAAACAAATGAGTTAACTAGCTATTATTGTCTGTAGAGCGGTAGTACATATTTTGATATAACGACACATCAAGTGCCTACATTTTTCTTTTAGATCTCAGATTTCCTACCTCTACTTTCTGATGACTGTATTTTCATGCCATTTCTTTTTTTAAATCCCTTCTGAAGGTTTCAAGACAGAATGGCAAAACTTACTAGATGCTATGCTCTTGAATTTATAGCAAACACATGGTTGTTAGTTCATTGCTAGTAATGTAACATAGCCTTTTTCTCTGAAGAAAAAAGCCTTTTCCAGGCCATTTATTCCAGAATAAATGTTATTATACTAATACCACCTCATAGTAACGTAAAATTTTACAGTTTACAAACCTCTTTCAGAAATATTGTTCCATTTGATTTTCACAACAACCAGTGTGATAACTGAAGATATTATCTCCACTTAATAGATGAAACAAGGTCACACAATCAAGAAGTAGAACTAAAATTAGTAAGACTTGAACTTTCCACACCACTATGCTGCCTCTTCCATATATATAAGAACAGCACATTCCTTTTTGTAGATATTTTATTCCATGGTGGTAACATTCACTTCCTGAATCCCCTTCAGAACAAGATAAAATATAAATTTAAAAAGAGAGGGGAAAACCCTAGAAAAAAAGGGAATACATTTGCCTTTTTGGTAATTTTACTTTTGTGAAAGAAGCCATTCTTTATCTTTTAGGTAAACTGTATCTAAACATATATTCTGTGATATTTTAATAAATGTGTGAACAGTTATGATCATTTAAAAATGTAACCTCAATTTTGCAAGCTGATCATACTAAATGCTAGTCACAGATGTTCCATCATATTTCTTATTCATATTCATCTTATTTTTTATTCATATTTATCACATGTAGGTTTCACCATATTTCTTTCCTACAACTAACCATAAAGTCACAGGACTAATCTGTTTCAGATTTGCTACAGTTAAGAAAAATTTCCTTGATTTCTTATAAGGATAATTGCTTGTCAGCAATTGACTTATCTACAGATAAGGTGGTTTTGGAAAGAAATGGTAAGTCTAGCCATTTTGAGAAAAAAACAATTACAAAAAATTGTTTTCCTTTTTTGATCCATAATGTCATTGATTACAGCATTAATTTCAGTTTTCTTCTTAACACATTATGATCACAATTTCTGGTGTTTTATTAAGGCTAAAGGAAAAGGATCTGAGCATTCTCAGTACCTTTTCTGATCTTTATATTCAGGGGGGCCATCTCCATGTAGTGGAACAAAAACTGGGGTATTGGAGAACTGGACTCTTGCATAGGCTGTATACTGAGTGTGCCTTGGGCAGCCTCTCTTTTCTGGGCTTTAGTTTCCTCATCTCTAAAATGAAGGATGTATTAGTTCCATCATCTCAAGGGTCCATTTTAGCTCTAGCATCATTGTAAAACCTATTAAGCAACATTTATTGAGACAAGACATTCTAGTGTATGGACAACATTGTGGGAATATTTGTGGATACAAAAAAAAAAAAAAATAGCTTACCCCCTGGAACAAATAGTTAGAACAGTTACTAAATAGTAGCCAGCCCAATCGCCCCAAACGACATTGTGATGTGGTTCAGGCTACTAGGAATTGAGACCTGTAGGACCAAATCAGGCCCCTTGAGGTACTACGTAACAATTTAGGTGCACTAAATGGTTGGTTGCTTAGTACTCTTAAGAGTAAAAGCAGAATACCTAAACTGATACGGTATCACACGGTATACAGTTAAAAACAAACAAACAAAAACCCATGAGAGAAAAAGAAAAATGAAGTATTGACAGCAAAAATAGAAACTAATAAGTGAAAATTTCTCCTGCAACCGCAACTCAGTTTCTACATTTTAAATTAGAGCTCAGGTGTTTCGATCCACCGTCCATGCCACAGGTTTAAGTTTTTCTATCAGTCTCCAAAACATGGTTAGAGAGGAATAGAAAACAGCCATAAGGTATGTATATTATTCAAATCAATCCCAAAGAAACTTTCCCAGGGGCAGCGAGCGTCTCAACACACAAGGTGCCTTTTGCGGCCTCCTCCTGTAGTTCAGGCCTGCGAAACGGCAGACCGCACCCGCCGTGGCTAAGGCAACAGTCCGAGCATTCCCGGAGGTGTTCGCCCCGCCTCTGGAGCTGCTTCCGCCACCCCGCGCCTCGAACCTCCTCCTCTGATTGGTGGGCGGGGGAATGCGTCAGACAGTGAGCTCACTTCCGGCCAGGGAGCGCGCGGGTTGATTCGTCCTTCCTCAGCCCCGGGTGCTCGCAGCTCGGAAATGGCCGGTAAGTTCCCGGGAAAAGTTTACCAGGGGGAGGGGGCGGGCAGGTTTGGGAAAGAACGCCGAGACGGTGGTGACAGTGCCCTCCTGGAACTTTCGGACTCTAGCCTGGGTTCCAGAAGGCCTGCTTCAGCCTGGAAGTGCGGAACTCTCAGCGCAGCTCCTGGTCGGCAGAGGTTTGTGCCCCCGCCCCCAACTGCTTGGGGTTCTGCGCCTCAGGCGAAGAACTTGGCCCCTGCGGAGGGACGTAGAGGCCAGGGAAAAGCGTCGGGATTTGGACTTGGAAAGTGCCAGATGCTTTGAGGCCTGTTTCTCTTCTCGGTGCTTCTGCCCACTGCTGCCTCAGCTACACTAGTCAGGTTCTGTTCCCGCCAGCTGATTTTAATATTCAGATCCTCCTGTTCCAGAGCTCCCTCCGCCTTCCACTACCCTGTTGCCCTGCAGTACGGCTCTCACTTGAATCTTGACTGACTTCGTCGTCATCTTAATCTTCCACACTTTAGATCCTAGGATCTATTTAGGTTTCCTGTGAGAAAGAGGTTCTCACGTGCTTTCATCATCTAAACTCTTTTAGAGTGTGTCTACTACAGTATAATTGTCATTCTATTCTGCTCTTTATTGAGTCTCTTCAGTTTACAACATTTAGTAACTAATAATTGCCATTATTTTGTACATGTATAAAGACTGTTTTGATGTGAGTATATACTGTATTTTACCCCCAGTTCCATGTCCTTTGATGTGGACCGTTTGTGTTTCTTTTCTTTCCCAGTGCCTTCACAGTAGTTTCACTACACTTACAGATGTGCTGGATAGACAGGCTATACAGCATGAGCTCTGCAGATGTTTAAGGAAGAGCTGTAGGATCTTGGGGTACAGTGCTACTATAAAAGAGGTGGGACACCTGTATTGCAGAAGGTGTATAATAAGAATCACACCTGAATTCGAATCTCAGCTCCACTTAGTTGGGTGTCTTTAAGCAAATAAATCTAAGCCTGAGGTTTTGAATATGAAATGGAGCTGGTAGAGTATTTGCTTGTGTTACAGAATTGTGGGGATTAAGCTCATATATGATTTCAGAAGTTAAATCTTGTTGCTTAGATTATACATAAATTCCTCCAGGTGGGTTCTGTTGTCTTAGTTTAATAGATTAGGGTCAGAAAAGTCAAGTAACGTGCTCTAGTTCACAGATCAAGTAAATAAATGAAGACTGGATTTGAATGCGGGAATTCTAACTCTGACTCCAAATCATTGATCTATACAGCCTCAAGTGTTCCCCATTTTCTGTGTATGTGTGTTTTAACCACTTATTGAAGTTTATGGCATGTGATTGTACCACTTTTGTTTCTGCTTATGACTTTTTCGCCTCAGTTTTTACTAATTTTTATGTTTACGAGAATTTCATCAGATTTATTACCCTCTTTGCTTGAAAGTTCCTCTTGATAATGACTTCTTCCGTTGTTAATTATTTGTTATGTATATTGATGGCTAGCCACATTTTAAAACCACTTCGTTATTCCAGTAGGCTGGAATAGTTTATGACTACACATAGATGGTGGTAAAAAAAAAAAAAAAAAAAATTTGATATAGTGAAAAATTTCTTTTCTAACCCTGTCCCCATTCGTTCTCTTATCCTAAAGGTAACCATAGTTACCAGTTTCTTTGTGTCCTTCTTGAAATAAGCTATGCATTATCAGTTGATGGTTTTTTAATAGTTGGTCTAGAAGTACTCTGGATAGCATTTTTCCAGTATTAGAAATGAAATGCTACTGTAATTATCAAAGGACATTCTCACTTTATTTCTTAGTGGAACAGTGGCATCCTTTTTATATATTTTTTAGAACGGCTATATAGGTAGGTATGAATCCTAGCAGGTAATTTATATTAGTATTAAATATTTAGAGATGTCGGTAGTCTGTAATGTTAATTTTCAGGTTTACTCATTTATGTAAAGCAGGCCTAGTTCATAAGCCTTTATCTCAGAAGTGATGTTTTGTCTGTGTTATAATGAGGCACTTAGACAATGTACATTTTATTTAGGAATATGTGGAGAATGACTTGTGCTTTCATGATCTATTAAAATGCTTTAAATTTTACCTTTATTCCAATTCTGATAAGAACCCTACTTTTAGGTTTGACAACTTAAACCTCTTGCAACCTGACATTTTAAAAACCTTTTTCTCCTAGGATTTGGTGCTATGGAGAAATTTTTGGTTGAATATAAGAGTGCAGTGGAGAAGAAACTGGCAGAGTATAAATGTAACACCAACACAGCAATTGAACTAAAATTAGGTATGTATGCCATTTTTAAGTGGTATTTATTTATGTACTGTGTGTGTATATATAGTCTTTCTTTTAAAATTTGAAGTCGAATTTTATGTAAGAGCAATTGTTTATGTAAATATAGTTTTCTCCATTTATTGAACACATTCAGATTTTATTCAGTCTTGGTTTATGTCATGGAGTGGGTAGATGTTTGAGAGGTGGCAGAGTTTATATCTATATATACAGATATATGTATATGTATATATATATATACATATGTATATATATGAAGTACAGTGTAACAAAAAGTGACAGGAATCAGTGGTCTCAGCCTCTTAAAAATATTTACCCTTTTTCCTTATAAAAATCATAGACAATAAGCGTCGGTGAGGATGTGGAAAGCACTCATGCTGATAGGAATGTAAAATGATGCAACTACTTTGGAAAACAGTCTGGCAAGTTCTTAAAATCGTAGAAACATGAATTTATTATATGACCCAGCAAATCTATTCTTCGGTATCTACCGAAGAGAAATGAAAACACATATCCTTAAAAAAAAACTCATACGTGAATGTTCATACCCTGTTTCCCCAAAAATAAGACCTAGCCAGACAACTCTTCTGCATCTTTTGGAGCAAAAATTAATGTAAGACAAATTAATATAAGACACTGTCTTATATTATGTTAGATAAGACCCGGTCTTAAAATAAGACCGGGTCTTATATTAATTTTTGCTCCAAAAGACACATTAGAGCTGATTGTCCAGCTAGGTCTTATTTTCGGGGAAGCACGGTAGCAGCAGCATTCACAATAGCCAAAAAATGGAAACAACCCAGATACCCATTGACTGGTAAATGGATAAACAAAGTATGGTAAGTATATCTGTATGATGGAATACTATTTGACAGTAAAAAGGAATGAATGTTGGCTAATGCCACAACATGGATGAACCTCAGAACATTCTAGTGAAAGAAACCAGACAAAAAAACCCCCACATACTGTATGATTCCATTTATACGAAATGTTTGGAAAAGCCAAATCTAGAGACAGAAGGTAGATTAGTGGCTGCCTGGGGCTGAGGGTGGGAACAGAATGATTGTAGATGAGCATGAGATTTCTTTAGGGGGCCATGGCAATATTTTAAAATTAGATTGTGGCAATGGTTGCGTAATTTTAAATTTACTAAAAGTCATTGAATTATACACTTAAAACAAGTGAGTTTTATGGTATATAAATTATACCTCAATAAAGTTGTTTATATGCATATAAATTCTGGTTCCATCATTTTTCATGCCTTAGTTTCCTTATCTTTAAAATGGAGTTAATAGTAAAGATGAAAGATGGGTTAAACTCAAGTGCTTAAACAACTTGACTTTTAGAAATTCCTAGTAAATGTTAGCTATTATTATTTAAACAGTAGAAACAAAACAAATGCAAAGAAGATGACATATAAATTAATGGTCCCCTGACCCCTCACTACAAAGATAATACTGATGCAGATTTTTTTCCCTTGTGCAGACATTGTTTTTCAAAAACCAGGATCCTGTTGTAAGGCTATTTTGTTATTTATCTTAACAGTGTCTTGAGTATCATTCTCTATAACTACATATAGATCTACCTTATTCTTTTAAATTATGTAATATACTATAACTATATCATAACTTGTTTAAGTATTCCCTATTGGGGGACTATTCCTCTTGCTATTCAAAAGAATCCTTGTGTTTATTTTACCACTAGTGTGATTGTTCGATGGAATGTATGACTAGAAATTGAAATGCTAGATCAGAGTTTCTCAACTTCAGCACTATTGACATTTTGAGTTAGGTAATTCTTTGTTTGGGTTAGATATTTCTTTGTTATTCTATGCATTCATTGTAGGATGTTTAGCAGTGTCCCTAGTCTCCACTCACTGGATGACAGTAACATTATCCTCCAGTTGCAACAACCGAAAATGTCTTCTGATATTGCCAAGTATCCCCTGAGGTGATGAGTAAAGTTGCCCCTGTTTGAGAACCACTATGCCAGATCAAAGAGACATGAACATATTTTACTTTAGTAGCAATTGCCAAATTACCTTCCAAAAAGGTACCTGTATTTACACCAGAGTTTTTTGAGATTGCCTTTTTACCTATACCCTGGTCAGTGTTGCATATTGTCATTCCAAAAAAACAACACCCTGCCCTTCTGATGAGTAAAAATGATTTCGTGTTCTAATTTGCATTTTTTTTTAAAGATTTTATTGGGGAAGGGGAACAGGACTTTATTGGGGAACAGTGTGTATTTCCAGGCCTTTTTTCCCCAAGTCAAGTTGTTGTCCTTTCAGTCTTAGTTGTGGAGGGTGCGCAGCTCAGCTCCAGGTCCAGTTTCCATTGCTAGTTGGAGGGGGCGCTGCCCACCATCCCTTGCGGGACTTGAGGAATTGAACCGGCAACCTTGTGGTTGAGAGCCCACTGGCCCATGTGGGATTCGATTCAAACAGGTAGCCTTCGGAGTTAGGAGCGTGGAGCTCTAACTGCGTGAGCCACCGTCCGGCCCTAATTTGCATTTTGTTTATTAGTGAGATTAAGCAGTTTTGCTTTTTACTTTTGGTCATTTTGATGTCTTATATGAATTGACTGTGTTCTCCTCACAGTAGACTTTTAAAAAAATTTCTAGTAAAAAACGTAACATAAAATTTACCATCTTTGCCATTTTTGTGTGTATAGTTCAGTAGTGTTATTATACTCACATTGTTGTGCAACAGATCTTCAGAACTTTTTCATCTTGCAAAATTGAAATTACCCATTAAATTACTCCCTATTTTGGGCCCCTTCCACCCAGCCTCTGGCAATCACCATTTTACTTTCTGTTTCTAGAATTTGACTACTGTGGATACCTCATATGAGTGGAATCATACAGTATTTGTCCTTTTGTGACTGCCTTATTTCACTTAATATAATATCCTCAAGGTTCATCCATGTTATAGCATGTGACAGGATTTCTTTCCTTTTAAGTCTGAATAATATTCCATTGTATGTATATGCCACATTTTGTTTATCCATTCATCTGTTGATGGATATTTGGGGTTCTTCCTCCTCTTGGCTCTTGTGACTAAGGTTGCTGTGAGTATGGAGGTGTAAATACATCTCTTCAAGATGCTGCTTTGAATTCTTTTGGGTATATACCTAGAAGTGGAATTGCTGGATCATGTAGTAATTCTATTTTTAATTTTTGGAGGAACCTCCTTTTCCATAGTGGCTGCTTCATTTTACATTTCCACCAGTGGTACACAAAAGTTCCAGTTTTTCCACATCCTTGACAACATTTGATTTTCTGGGCTTTTTTTTTACTGTGTTTTTGACCATTTTTTGATTTGATAATTAAAGTTGATTTCTAATTCTAAGAGAAGTGTATCCTTTATATTCTAAGAGAATCAGCCCCTTTTTGGTCATACATTGCAGATATTTTTTTCATAGTTTTGACTTTCGGTTTCTTATATAGAAGCTGAAACTTTTTATCTAGGGAAATTTCTTTTTATGAGTTTTCATCATGTCTTATAAAAAGGCTACTCCCACTCTAAGATTATAAAGAAATTCATTTCTTTGAAAAAATTTTTTTAAATTGAAACCTTTGAATCTTGATATAAGTTAAGAGATAGGAATCCAGCTTTATGCTTTTCCAGATGAGCTAGCCAATTATCCACCTGCCAATTTGTTGTCTTTTCATTAATGATTTAAAATTTCTCTTTTATCATACTAACATATCATATCTTTGGTTTACTTTTGTCCCTGAGTCATTGGTGTACTGTTAGAATAAATGTGACAAATGTATGATGTGACTATGTCTCACTCATTACTCTAAGAGTTTTCCTAAGTTTTTGCTAATGTTTATTCTTCTACATAAACATTTTATGAAATTCCAAAATGATTATTTATTGATTTTTTTTTTTTTTAAATTGAGGTCTTAATTAATTTTACGTTCAATTTAAGACAATCAACATCTTTATATCAACATTCTTATGGAGTCTTCTAATAGCAAGAATACTTCCTATTTATTTGGGCCTTTTCATGTCTATCTGTAGAGTTTTAAACTTTATAGAAAATAAATGTTTCTTGTTTATTCCTAGGTATTTCACATATTTTATTGCTATTATAAATGGGATCTCCACTTCCATTCTATTTTTCTATTTTTATTAATAGTGTGTGGAGCAAACTATAAAGAATAATTTTTAGTATATATTTTTTCCCCACATCAAAATCCACTTAATTGAAGTTCTACACATATATGACAGCTAAAATTGACTGAGTTATTTGGTTATTCTAATCCTTTTACAATCAATAGCAGTAACTTGCTTTCTTTAAACCAGCTTTCCTTCTTCCCTCCCTCTTTCTCTTCAGCCCCCCCTGTCCTATCTCCCTCCCACCTTCTCTGGATAAATGTTTGTTGAAACTTACAGTGTGACAGGCACTCTGCTAGGCACATGGGATAACTTGAGCTCGACCATATACCAGTAATTTCACTAAGGTTTATCCCAAGATTCTTCCTCCCATGGCAAGCTGTTTTCACTTTGTGTGTGAGTGATTGACAGGCATACTTTTCCCACAGGGATTTGATGCTGTGGGGGTTAGGTTACTGGAGAAAGGGTGAATCTTTTTTTCTGTATTTCATTTTAACCATTTTAAGTGTACAGTTAGGTAGCATTAATTACATTCACAGTGTTGTGCAACCATCACCAGTATTGGCTTTCAAAACTTTTTCTTCACCCCAAACAGAAACTGTTAACTCCTCACTTGCCTTTTCCTCCAGCCCCTTGTAACCTCTAATCTACTTTCTGTCTCTATGAATTTACCTATTCTAGGTATTTTGTTTAAGTGGAGTCATACAGTATTTATACTTTTGTGTGTGGCTTATTTCACTTAGCATAATGTTTTCAACTTCCTTCACTTGGCTAGTGTTTCATATTGTAGCATTTGTCAGATTTTCATTCCAGTTTATGGCTGAGTAATATTCCATTATGTATATATATCACATTTTGTTTATTCATCTGTTGATGGACACGGGTTTTTTTCCACCGTTTGCCTGTTGTGAGTAATGCTTCTATCAACATCGGCATACAGGTATCTATCTTCATTGTAGGTATATCTTTTATTGAAAACATGTTTGGATTTGATTGTATAATTTTTTTTTACCTAGTCAGTTTATCTCCTTTACATTTATTGTTTGTTGGTTTTGTCATCTTATTTTTGTATTGGTTCCTTGCACTTTCTCATTCCTATCTTTTCCTATATAATTATGTTTGCCCTTCCTCCTACTCTCTTGTATATTAGATCCTACTAAAAATCCATATAACCTATTTTTACAATACAGTGTATTGTAAATTCTACTGAGATAATCTTTATATTTTTAAGTTCACTCAGCACTTATTTAGCTGTGCTATGTTGCATGCATTTATCTGGGCTCTGGAAATAGAACAGTATACAAATAGTCCTTCTCTTCATGGAACTTTCATTCTGGCTACGGGAAACAGACATAAATACATGACAAGTTGTGATATGTGTTATGGAGAAAATAATAGGGTGATCGGGTCCTGCTAAGGTGACATTTGAGTAGATACTAAAAGAAGTGACTCTTTGAGCCATTTAAGTAGCTCAAAGATGAGTCTACCAAGCCAAAGAAGAGCAAGTGCAGAATGTGCTAGACATGTTCAGGGAACATTAAGGAAGCCATTGTGACTGCGAAGCATAGCTTGGGAGGATAAGATCTGGGAGCCAAATGATGAAAGTGTTTGAAGAAGGAAGAAGTAATCAACTTTGTCAAATATTTGCTGGTAGTTCTAGTAACAAGGACTATTGGGATTTAGTGATTTAATGATTTTTTTCCAAGAGAAGTGATAGAGTCATAGGACCTACCTCTTCATAGTAGTTTAAGATAAATAAGAGGAGAGGAATTAGAGTAATGGAGTATAGATTTTTTTTTTTTTTTTGAAGAGTTTTGCTGTAAAGTGGAGTTGAGAAATGGGATAGCTGGAAGAATAGACGGGATAAAGTTAGATAACTTATTTTTACTTCTTAAAAAGTGATGTACAATTTATATACTACAATGAAACACACGTTTTTACCCCCAAAATAGCTGCTTTTTAAAATTTTAATTTAAAACCCAATTTTTGGGGGGTTGAGACATGCAGCAGATATGGTGGGTTACATTCCTCTTTGTTTTGTTTTGTTTTTGAAACAATTGCCAACTTAACGGAAAAGCTGGAAGGATAAATACAAAAATCTTTTTTCCCCTGAAATATTTGAGAATAAATTGCTGACTTGATGAACCATCACTACATATACTTTAGTGTATATTTCCTGTGAACTTGAACGTTAGCCTACATAACCAGAATATAACCATCAAAATTAGGAAATTAATATTAGTACATTATCACCATTTAATTCACAGACTCCATTCAAGTTCCCTTAGTTGTCCCAAAATGCCCTTTACAGCAAAGGGATCCAGTTTAGAATCAGGACTTACATTTGGTTTCCTGTCTCTTTTGTCTCCTTCAGATTGGAATAATTGTCTCTCTTGACTTTGATGACCTTTCCATTTTGAAGATTACAGGCTCTTATTTTGTATGTCCCTCAATTTGTGTTTGTCTGATGTTTACTCATGGCTTATTGCAGATTATACTTTCTTTGGTAGGAATATCACAGAAGTGAGGTGCACATCTCACTGCACCCCATTCAGTTTTTCATTAAACTTCTAGTTTTTTCATTTATTTTCTATTTTATTTAGTTGATTGTAACCAGTTACTATTAATGTATTTTGGTGTTCATGTTATCCCTGACTTGGCCAGTGAGAGCCCAGTTCAAGCTGGTTCTTTTTCACATGTCCTCCTCATTATTTGATTACTTCATACTTTGATTACTTTCTGCAACAGGATGTTGCGGGCTCATCTGTTTTCTCTGCCACGGCTCTGAAAACAGCCATTTCTCCAAGGAGCCCTGGTTTCTTTTAGTGGAAAATGGTATTTTGAAGCTAAATTCTGCTAGGTGAGCAGGTGAACTCATTGCTGTTGAGTATGGCTCTAACATTAATGAGAGCAGGCCTCTCAGTGGACAGAACTTTGCTCCTTCCTATGCAGTCCCTGCTCCCTGCAAGGTGATTGCTGTTCTGATCATTTCTTTCACCAAAATTAGTTCTGCCTGCCTGTTTTAGAACTTTATGTAAGTGTAATTATACATATATATGGGTATATTCAAAAAGTACATTCATTGCTGGTCCTATGCTCTGTTTGCAGTAAGGTGCCATTTAGTATTCCAGGCCCTGATTTTTCATTTTTTTCCAAAAATGTGAGTGACATAGGTTTTCCTGGGAAGAAAATTTTTCGTGCTTCATTTAAATTATTTCAGATTTTTATATTGCATATTTCTCTATTGGAACATTACATATTTTATAGACATTTTGAAAAATGAAGAATATAAGAAATAAAAATGACATAATTCCATCACCCAGAATAAGTACTTCTGTATTATAATTTGAGGTGTTTCCTTCTAGTTTTTTAGGTATATATTCATTTACATTATTTCTCTTATATAAAATTAAGATCACAGTATCATGTTCTATTCACTTAACTGTGCATTGTGAACATTTGCCTATATTGCCAAATATTTCTCAATAACATGGCTTTATGATTATATAAACCATTTCGTGTTTATAATTTATTTCATCATTCTTCAACGTCTTTACATTTGGGTTGCTGCTTGCTCTTTTGCTTTGCTGACATAACTCTACTGTAGAAAAACTTAAAAAGATTTAATGTTTGTGATATCCAGAAGAAAGTTTGTACTTTGTACATGTTTTCATGTACATGTTTATATTGATTTGGCCTTAACGCCGCTACTTACCAACTTGGTAACTTTGAGCAAATCAGTGTCCTTTTTGTATTATTCAGCTATAAAATGGAGGTTCTGTAGCTCTTGTGAGGATTAACTACAATAGTGTGTGTGAAATTTTTAGCAAATTGCCTGGCGCACAGTAAATGTTCAAGTGACAGCTAATAATATTGTTAATAACATATTACCTTGTGTGTGACTGCTCCTGAAGAGTATATCCAATGTTGGCATACATTATTCACACAAAAACTTGCAGTACATGAATATCAATAGCATTGTTCAAAATAGCTCCGAAGTGGAACCATCCCAAATGTTCATTAACTGAAGAATGGTTGAACAAATATGGTATATCCATGCAGTAGAATTATTATCCAGCCACAAAAAGGAATGCTACTGGTATTGTTTCAATATGCATCAACCTTGAGAACATATTAAGTGAAAGAAGCCAGACACAAAAGGCCACATACTATATGATTCCATTTATATGAAATGTCCAGAATAAGCAAATTTAGAAATTTGATTTAATTTCTTTCATAGTAATTACTATAGTTATATAAGTATTGAGGGTTGTTTGTTGTTGTTTTGAGAATAGCAAACTCGCACTTGTGCCTTATTTATTAAAAGGACTGACCTATTCTTTGTGTCCTTAGCACCACTTGTTTGTTTTGTCTAGGCCTAGGACTTTTTACCTTAAAAACCCTCTTTTAAGAAGATAATGTTCATTCTAATCTCTATCAAGTATAGCCCTTGGTATCTTCTCAATGTATAATCCCTAAAACCTAATCAAATCCAAACAGTAAATATTTAATTATATATTTGTCTTAAGCTATTTGAGTTTTACTTTAAAAAAAAAAACTTGTCACTTTCTTTTTCTTTTAGTTCGTATTTTCTGTGGACTAAACTCCATGCTGAAATAGTAAAACCTCATTAATGTGAATGAAAGGGGCATTTGAAGAAGGCCAATCTAAATTATAAAAATAGTTACTGTAACTAGGCTTATGACACTTTATAATTGCTTGTCTTTTTCTCTATCCATGTCTCTACCCATCATTACCAAAGCCTATATGTTATATTACAAGCAGTAGTTTAAAATTAATTTTTAATAATTTCTGGAGACTTCCAAATATTTTTAAATATTAAAGATGCAGTAGTGGGAATTTTTAGGTTAGTGAGTCTAAACATATTGGACTGCTTTTTATTATGAAATATTACAGACATGCAAAAAAATAAAGGGCAAACTGACGAATATCTGTGATTCCATCACTCATCTTCAAATCTTAACATTTTGTTGTATTTGCCTAGAACCTTTTTTCTTTAAATTTTCATTATGAAAATTTGCAAATATATAGAAAATTTGAGAGGCTAAAACAAGACTTACATATATATTTGACACCTACATTCAATTAGCATTTTGCCATATTTGCTTTATTAGGTTTGTATTTTTGCTGAATTATTTGAAAGCAGGTTTCTGAACATCATGATAGTTTCCTCAAAGCACATGTCCTACTACATGAATACTCACATGTAAACATAATACCATTATCACACCTAAGAAAATTAATGGTAATTACTTGATATCATGTAATTATCTGATGTCCCTGGTTTGTCCTTGAAAGTCTTCAATAGTTTTTTGTAAAAAATTATTTAAACCAGAATCCAGTCAAGGATCATGTATTGTGTTTGGTTGTGATGTTTCTTTAATCTCTTAATCCAGAACAGTCCCTCTCACCCCACAAGGACTGTCACACCCATGAAATTTATTTGGAAGAGTAGTCATTGTGTAGAATTATTAGACAAATCTACATTTTTCTTTTGATTTTTCTGTTTTCTTTTGGTAGTGTGTAACTTGTTCCCCTACCCTTGGAAGATACAAAGCTGACTAGATTTAGGATAAATTGTTTTGCTAAAAACTTCATAGGTAATGCTGTATGCATTATATTGCATTGAATCAGGAGGCACGTAATGTTGGTCTATCCAGCAATGAGTGATTCTAATTAAGATCACTTGGAAAGGTGGTGACTGCCCGATCTCTACAGTGAAAGATACCTTTCTTTTTGTAAATCAGTAATCTGCTAAATGGTAACTTTCATAACCTGCACGTGTCCTGCTCTGTGAGAACAGTGATAGAAATTTTTCATCTACAACTTATCTTTTTCATTTTTCAATTGCTTAAGGATTTTTTTTAGTAAAGTTTTTTTCATAAGATAAACTGGGGAAATGTCCATTAATATCAGTACTCATAATACCTGCAAATAAAAATACCAACAGGATACCCATTTCCATTTTGGATTGGTAGAAATGAAAATTGAGGGTACAGAGCATTGTCAAGGATGTGGGAAACAAAGGAGTTTAAGTAGCTGCTGGTAGGTGTGTAAACTGTTAACATTATTTTCAGAGGGCACTTAAGCAGTATTTATAAAAATATTTCAATACTTTTATTAAGTATTTCTACTCCCAGGAATTTACCTTGTGTGTACTTGTAAAAGCACAGCAAGGTATATATAAGGATGTCATTGCAGCATTATTTTTAATAGCAAAAACAAAGCAAAACAAGAAACATAAATATTATCTTGTAGTCATGAATGATGTGATGACATGGGCTTCGTCAAACTCAGTTTGTTCTTGTTCTCAGAATGTTTCCTATCACGCGTTCTGTTTTTGTTTCCTTGATGCTGTAGCTTTTCTTGTCACAAAGTGTCATTTTTGGTTTTGTTTTCTTTTACTCTTTGCATTGTGTATAAACATACAGAAAAGTAAAAATTAAATCAGATGCCTCTGTCATGCCTAGTTTCTGATTCTTAGAATCAGTAGTTTTTTTGACGCTGAAGCCCTCAAAATGATATTCTAATTTTCATTGTTCATTTGTCTCTTGAGAATCCAGTGTAAATCATTTAATGGAAAAGCAACATGTTAAGTAAGAAAAGTGTTGGCTGTATCCTAGTATAGTGAAATTCTTGAAATGGAAATACCTGTCACCTTTAATATCTTTAATACCTCTGTATTTTTCATTCTTTTAAACAGTTCGTTTTCCTGAAGATCTTGAGAATGACATTAGAACTTTCTTTCCTGAATATACCCATCAACTCTTTGGGGATGAGTAAGTAACTTAGTAAGATGTTTGCCAAATTAGTATGGCAAATTTAAAAAAAAAAATCATTCTTTTTTAAGATTTAGAAATCAGAATTTATTTTCTTTAGTGTTATTTTTCATGTAATTTATTTTAAAATATAAGAATGACATTTTTGACATTGAGACACCAGTTTACTATGTATCATTTAGTACTATAGATGCATTATTTCATTTAATTCTCACAACAGTCTTAGCAATGGTATTATTTGTTATATTGTGCATTGGTGGAATTGGATAGTTGCCTAAGGATATGTGAATGGCCAAAGTTCAGATTCAGGCAATTTGACTGCAGAGCCCATATTCGCAACTACTACTTTTTACTTCCTACCACTTTGCTATACTGCTTCTAGTACAGAATGCACTCCCCTAGAGCTAGAAAGCTAAAGTTGTTATTCTCTGACAACTAAGTTAAGAGAAATTTATTTTTAAAAACAACTTCAAAGATAATGTCCTGCGATATTCAGTGTAGTTCTTTAATTTCCTATACTTTGATAACATTATTAGAAGAGTCAGTTACCTTTTTATAAACTTGATTTTGAAAAAATTTCAAGTTTGCAGAAAGTTGCAAGAATAGTACTCTGTATAGCCTTTACCTGGATCCACCAGTTGTTAACATTTAGCTATATTTGCTTTAATCATTCTCTCTTCTTATATAAATATATTAATACGTTTTTGTTGAACCATCTGAGAGTAGGTTAGATATATCTAGATTCCTTACGCCTAAATTCTTTAGTGTGTATTTTCTAAAAACTAGGGCATTAACTGTAGTAGAATTATCAAGACTCTGGAAATTTACTATTGCTATAGTACTATTTTCTAATATATTGTCCACATTTCAAATTTTGCCAATTGATTTTCAGTGATTTTTTTATAACAAACTTTCCCCTTCCTGAATTCAATCTAGAATCACATATTACATTTAGTTGTATCTCTTTAGTCTCCTTTAATCTGAAACAGTTCCTCAGCCTTTATTTGTTTTTCATGACTTTGACATTTTTGTGGAGAGGAAGTTAGTTTTTTTAAACCTTTGTTTTGGATTAGTTCGTTTTTTCATGATTAAATTCATATAACACATATTTTCATAGTACTATGGCATAGGTTGTGTCCTTCTTGGTGTGTCGTATCAGAAAGTCCATGATATCTGTTTGTCCCATTGTTGGTGAAGTTAACTTGGATTACTTAGTTTGGAGGTGTCTGCCAGGTTTCTCCACTGTAAGGATAATGTTTTTCCCTTTGTTATTTATATATAATCTGTGGGGACATACTCTGAGACTGAAAAATACCGTGTTTCCTGTCAAGCTTGTACTCAGTAGTTTTTAAATCCGTTAATGATGCTTAACCTTAATCAGTATTTTACTGATTATAAAATGGTGATTTTTCTACTCTGTCATATCTTCTACATTTATTAGTTGGCATTCTACTGTAAGGTAGAGCTTCTCTTCCTCTTCTGTATTTTTTTAGTAACAGAATAGATTCAAAGATTCTTTTTTAATTCAATGGGATACAATCTGTTCCTGTTACTAATTTTGATGTTGAAATCATCCCAGGTTCATCAAGTGGCTACCCTGTCCAACTGGCTTTTGAGTCCTTTTGATATATCGTCATCATTTGGGGGACACTTTACTTTCTGATACAATAAGATGTTCCAGATTCGTCTAGTACTTTCTCTGTTAGTTCTAGAGTCAGCCATTTTCCCAAGGAAACACTCGTTTGTTGTATTAGGGAAGGATGTTTAGACATAGTTGGCATTTAAAATATTTCCCTTCACGGCTATTTTTCTTATGTATTATTTCAGCATCGTTTGCATATTTATTTAATGTGTTTTTAAATTGACAAATGTCTCTTCACATTTCCTGAGAATTTCTTGTTATTAATGTATCAGATTGGGCATTTTATGTGTTTAAATATTAATAATAATATTTTATTACATATTGATTCATGCCAAAATTTGAATCTTTCATATCTTAAACAGGTTTTATTTTTATTACAAAAATAAGAAAGAATGTTTTCTCGTTGGATTTCTGTCTTTAAGGAGCTAGTCTCTTCTCACTGCTATTGAAAATTTATTTCTGTGGTAATATCTTAGTGGGTAGGATGTGATTTTATAGATACTGTTTAATCGCATTTTGCACATAGACTTGTCTGGTTGTATGTCATTGAGTGGTATGCTGGCATAGCTTTCTTCTGAGATAGACAGATGGCAGTCACATAATTGTGATAATCCCGTATCTTATGACTCAAGCATGACATCAGTCCTGATCCTAGTACCACTGCCACTTCTTTCTCCTTAACTGCACATAATTTTCAGAGTCCTGGAATGGAAACTGCTCATATTTTATTTTGGTAGTCAAGACAGAAATCTGGAAATGACACTGCTTCTTTTAAGCATTCTTCTTTCAGAATTCACTTTTAAGAACTTTACTGAGATATAATTTACTATACAATTCAGTGGTTTTTAGTATATTCAGAATTGTTCAATCATCACTACAGTCAGTTTTAGAACATTTTCATCACTCCCAACAAAATACTCATAACCAATTTCCCTCCCGTCTCTTTTTCCCCCACCCTTCCTAATCTACTTTCTGTGTCTATAGATTTACCTATTCTGGATATTTTAGAATTCACTTTTTAAGACTCTTTTTAAGCTGCAAAAGGGAATAGCAAGTCATAGATTGATAACAGGGAGCAGGGTTGGAAAAGTAGCAGCAACTCCACATCTGCTTTCCGAGTTCCTAACGGGCTGTAATTAGACAGGTGCTATGACCACTTTCAGTAGCTCTGGATGTTGGTGATGGAAGCAAGTGGTAAGTTGGAAGGACAGGGCCAAGTCTACATCTTAGCTGCTTGCCTAGCCAGGTGCTAGTTTAACACTACTTGTCTCTAATGTAAAATGCCTCCTAGTACTAGTAAAAGCAGCAGTAGCAGCAGCAGCAGCTGTTGCAGTGGTAGGAAGCATTTATTGAGTTCTTTGTACGCTGTGCCAGTCACTGTGACAAGCAGTTTACATGTATTAACTTACTTATTTAACCCAAACAACATTTCTGAGGTTGGTGCTGCTATTCTCTCTTATTTTATAAGTGAGGAAAGCTGAAGCACAGTATCATTACAGATTTTTTTTTTTTAATAAATATAGTTTAAACTCTTGAAACTACCTGTGAAGTTAAACTTGTTTATATGTAGGATTAATACTATGTAATGACTTCACAAAGACTCATTTTGGGGTCTTAGATTACTACTGTTTTTTCCCCTTTCAGTGAAACTGCTTTTGGTTACAAGGGTCTGAAGATCCTGTTATACTATATTGCTGGTAGCCTGTCAACAATGTTCCGCGTTGAATATGCATCGAAAGTTGATGAGAACTTTGACTGTGTAGAGGTAAGAAGAGAATTAAATTTTAGACTGTTTTCCACTTGAGTATAAAACAGGCTTTAAAATTTAAAGGTTTGAGGGAGGAGAGAATCTGTTATATAGTAGCTTTAAAACCACATATTCAATCTTTAGTGATGGAGATGATTGCCTATCATTTCAATTAACCTCGTTATTTTGTTCCTTAGCTGATCTGTTTTCTGAGTGCACCTTCTCCATGAAAACCTTCACTTTTATGATTAAAGTTGTATTTTATTTACCAACTTTTGCTTTTTATTATGTGCGTGAAAATTACTTCTTTACCCAGAAGTTAAATAAGATGGCGGGAAATAGCTAAACTTTCTACTTTTACTTCATGTAGAATTTGCCTATTTAAATATCTCTGGCTGCATTTCTAATTCCACAAACTTTGCTAATATATTCCTTTATGAACATGGATAATTAAGCTGATTACATTATAAAACTATTTGAAACAAATGGACCAAAAGAGTGAAGACAAAGAGAGACACTGAAGAGTATGCATCTGTGGCAGGCTGAAGAATGGCCACCCAAAAGGCAGTGTGACCACAGAGACAGTGATGTGACCGCAAGCCAAGGAATGCTGGGAGCCAGAAATCAGAAGTAGCAAGAAATATTCTCCTCTAGAACCTCTGGAGGAAGTGTGGTCCTATTGACACCTTGATTCAGCTCAGTGATAATGATTTTAGACTTTGCTACTAGATTCTTGAGAGAATAAGTTTCTGTTGTTTTAAGTCTCTAAGTTTGTGGTAACTTGTTACAACAGCCACAGGAAACTAATGCAGATTTTTGTACCAGAAAGCAGGGTGCTACTATAACGAATAACAAGAAACTGTAGAGGTGTCGTTGGAAATGGGTAATGGGTAGTGACTGGAAGAATTCTGAGGCACATGATAGAAAAAGCATAATTGCCTTGAACAGACTGTTGGTAGAAACATGGATGTTAAAGGCACTGCTGGTGAGTGCTCAGAACAAAGTTAGGCGCATGGGAGAGAAAGCCTATATCATGTTGGAGAATATATATATCATCATAAATAGAATGTTGGTAGAAATAGGAATATTTAAAGGTTCCTCTGGTGAGAAGGAAATGAGGAACATGTTATTGGAAACTGGAAGAAAAGAGCTCTTTATTACGTAATACCAGAGAGCCTAGCTGAATTGTATCAGACCATATCTGAATCTCCATACATTTGTCCCCACCCTGGTGATTCCAGAACCCTGTCCCACCAAACTTGCAGGCCCACCCAAGCCACTTCCAGTGGCTTTTCCATATAAACAACCTGTCTTGGCTCATACTGTGGACTTCCCTAAAAGCTCTCAAAAGTTCACAAACCCCAAACAAGCAGCATCTGGCCTTGGTGTGCCCCGTATCTCTTGCTGAGCAGCCCTAAGTCCAGCACTGACTGGAGCTGGCCTTGGTTCGAGGCTTGGCCTCATCCAGGCACCTTTAAGCCCAGTGTGGGTGGTGGCCATCAGTGGATGGCTTTGTGGCTCAGGCCAGCTGGCCCCGGACAGGGCACAGGCTGCAGCTGACTGTGGCATGCATTGGGACCCCTCTCAGGAGGCATCGGGGTCAGCACACCCAGTGACCAGCTCTGGACTGCACCGGAGCACTACCCAGCTGCCTCTGCTGGCCACATATCCAAAAGGCAGAGTGGCAGGTACCAGAGCCCTGCTAAAGTGAATCCTGTTCCATAGGGTTAGCCTTGCACTGTAGTTATTGCCAGTCTTCAAAACCAATCAGCCTGAGGGTCAGTCCCTCCCATTGACATAGAACCAGCAATCAAGGATCATCTACAACAAGAGGACACACACAACCCACACAAGGGACACCTGGAGCACCCAGCTCAATTGACCAGGGAGACTGTGCCACTGGGCCCCACAGGACACCTACAACATAAGGCCACTCTACTAAGACAGACATAACAGGTCTATCTAATATGTAGAAACAAGCAACCAAAATGGGGAGACAAACGTCCCAAATGAAAGAATAGAACAAAGTTCCAGAAAACGAACTAAACAAAAAGGAGACAATTTAGCAGATGTAGAGGTCAAAATACTTGTTATAAGAATGGGCAGTGATCTCAGAACTACAGCAAAGAGATAGAAAACATAAAAAAGAACCAGTCAGAAATAAAGAATACAATAACTGAAATGAAGACTACATTAGAGGCAATCAGCAGTAGATTAGATGAAGCAGAGGACTGGAACCAGCAATTTTAAAGATAAGGTAGCAGAAAACACCCAACTAGAACAGCAAAAAGAAAAAAAAAAAATCCAAAACAATGAGTTTAAGGGACCTCTGGGACAACATCAAGCATACCAACATTCACATCATAGGGGTACCAAAAGGAAAAGAGCAAGGAATTGAAAACCTATTTGAAGAAATAATGACTGCAAATTTCCCTAACCTGGCGAAGGAAACAGACAAGCCCAGGAAGCACAGTCACAAACAAAATGAATCCAAAGAGGCCCACACCAAGACACATCATAATTAAAATGCCAAATGAGAAAAAAAAAATCTAGGACTTGATTATTTGGGAGATTATCAGCCTATCCATAATGTAGAAGACACTAAAATTAGGAGATTCATTATCAGGAAAGTGTTGAGAGGAAGCCCAGAATGTGGTTAGATAACCTTTTGCTCTTGCTGGAGATTAAGCATGTGACTCAGATTTCAGTAATCTCAGCAAAAGCCAGAAATATGGAAGATCTGTGGAGGACCATTTTGTCTAATGGTGTGAACCCCTGTGGCATACACAGATTGCCCACAAGGGTTTTGAGAATGCTATATCAGCAGAAACAATGCCAGTTTGCACTGACAGGATGAGGGAAGGTTGATGAACTTTCCAAATTCTATAGGCAGGAGACAGGCTGATGACACTATTCAGCTGAAAACGTGCTACCCTTCAAGAAAAAGGAAGAATGATTGAGGGTGGAGCTTCAAGCCCAGAGGGTGGGGTGGAGCCACAGGCCTCAGAATTCCTAGACCTTAAAGGCTCAGGAAAGAGGACTTCCAGAAATGCTTCAGAAAGTGGAAGGACTGATGGGATAAGTGTGTTCAAAGCGAGGGAGTGTATTTTGGGGGGGGGGGGTTAATGGCAATGGTCTTTTACTATAATACAATTTTTAATTTAAAATTTCACCATATCTTTTGATCACACCTCGTATTTAGTATACATCCTGTTTAAAAATGTTAGGACTGTTTATGACCTAAATGGGTCCAGGCTCTTCTGCTTATTAGTTTTTATTTCTGTTTTTGCAGTGTATATTTTTCCCCCACTCCCATACTTTTGTGCTATTAGCTCTCAATTTACTGCTGTCGTGAGGGGTTTCCCTCTTACAAACAATCCACATATAGGTGAAAATACCATATTGGTAAGCTTAATGGAATTGTAACATGAATTGTATATAAAATGAAAGCGGTCTGAAATAGTCTCTTACATCTTTTATTCAACTTTAGTGTTAGAAATATTTTGAGCACTTACCCTTTTTTTGTTCCTACTTCCCAGCCCTGTTCGAGATGATTTAGCTTAATAATATGTAACTATACTTAATACAGTATTTGTTTTATTCAGTGGTTTGTGTCCCTAGGAAATTTCTGAAATTTTGCAGCTTTGAAAGTGTTTTTGAGTAATGCTGTAGTCATGGTGATTTGATGTTTGAAAATATTTAATCTCAGCAAACTGGCATTTAACACAGACTTATTAAAATAGAATTTTTCTATAATGAAATATTTCTTACTAGATTTTTGCATTTTCAAGCCCAGCTAGGTACTCTTATTAAAAATGCAGGTGGTATTTTTTCCTTGTGTTACACAAAAATTCACTGTTGTTTGAGGGTTTAGGTGGGTTTTTCTTTAAGTTCCAGCTGATAGTGCTGATGATTTCTTTCAAAGGAACTATTGACTTTAGTTATTGATAAATCTTTCAAATACTAAGCACAGTAAAGATACCTGTGCAATTGGCTTCTAATTGTTTCGTTCTTGAAAACCGGGTTTTTCCATTTAGAAATACTATGTTGGGAGTAAGGAATCAATCTTTTATAATGTCTTTTTTTGTAGGATTATTTATTTCCATGGTTGAAGATCATTTATTTAAATTACATGCTCAAGCAAAGACTTTTCCCCCTTATAAAAAAAGAAGGGATAGTGGATGTGGGGGGAATGGGCTTACTTCTTACATCTCAGTTTGCAGTAAGAATGTTCATTCCACAGTGCCTTCTGTTTTCTTGATGCTGGAGATATAGTTGCAATCAACAAAGTTGCTGGTCTCATAGAGCTTATAGAGGAGCCAAGAGGAACAATCAGTAAACAAATACTAAATAAACAGATGAAATTCAGGTAGTGTTATAAAGAAACATTTTGCTGGTTTCTGAATGAAGGGGAGCCAGCCGTATTACAATCTGAGGGAAGAGTTTAAGTCAGCAAAGGGACAAGCGTATGCAAAGGCCCTGAAACGAGAACACTCAACATTTTCATAGTCCAGGAAGATGACCATCGTTATAAATCATTGTCGTGATGGAAAGAAGGGTAGGAAATGGTTGAAGAGCGTGACAAAACTAGATGGTGTGGGGTAAGAATAGCTGATAGCCTTTAGTTTTAAGTCGTTAGGGGTCATATGAAATGGTTTATATTTTTAAGGTGATTCTGGCTGCTATGCAGAGAAAACACTGTAGGGGGCAAGAGTGAAAGAAGGGAGAACAGAACATTACAGTGATGTAGACAACATTGCTTTTAAGTGTCTGATTGAAGATATATTTTGGAGGTAGAGCCAGCAGGATTTGCTGTTGAGTGAAATGTGATGGAAGAGGGAAAAGAGGAACAAGGAGGACCCCATTGCTTAGCAATAGTGGCACTGTTAACTGAAATGGGTAAGATTGGAATAGGTTTAGGGGGTGAAAATTAAGATTTTTGTTTTACAGATGTTAAGTTTGAGACTGTTACGTACCATATTTGAGATTTTGCAGACAATACTTGGTAGCATTTTTGCATATGAAAAATACACCCTTTTGGATGGTCAGAAACCATAGCAAATCTGCTTAGAAGAAGTTTGCTTAGAATTTTGCCATTACATGAATCTTTCATTATTCAGCCTTTTTCTTTTCCAAGCTGAGTTCTCCAGTTGCACCTAAAATCTTTAGTCACAATTAAGATGCCTGTAAAACATTTCCATGAGCTATCATTTTTAAAGGCAACATAGTTATTCTGAATTTTACAGTACAATAAACTTGGTTATTCAGACACTGATAGATTGTTCATCTATGGTTGTCCCTGACCTTTGCTTTTATCAATACCTCCTGCCCTCTCTTGAAGTAATTTCGTTGCTTTTTAGTGAAAGGGTTTGTTACTAAGATTATTCAGTCTTGTTAATTGCTAATGTTTCTGGGAAAGGTTTGGTAGAGGAAGTTGAAATACCTGGATGCGTAAGGTTTGTATTATCTGTGATTGTCAATCATCTATTTTATCCTTGTCTCCCATTAATGTGGATTGAATTTGAGAGTAGATGAGAGCAGACATGAATTTTTTTTCTAGATTCTTTAGCCTCTTGTAGAAAAACCCTGTGTATTTACAAAAATGTAATCTTGGGGAAATAAAAAATAATCTTTGTTAACTAATAATATTTCACTATACATTCTTTTTAAAGATTTTATTGGGGAAGGGGAACAGGACTTTATTGGGGAACAGTGTGTACTTCCAGGCCTTTTTTGCAAGTCAAGTTGTTGTCCTTTCAGTCTTAATTGTGGAGGGCGCAGCTCAGCTCCAGGTCCAGTTGCCGTTTCTAGTTGCAGGGAGCCCACGTCCCTTGCGGGAGTCCAACCGGCAACCTTGTGGTTGAGAGCCCGCGCTCCAACCAACTGAACCATCCGGGAAGCAGCTCAGCTCAAGGTTCCGTGTTCAATCTTAGTTGCAGGGGGCGGAGCCCACTGGCCCATGTGGGAATCGAACCGGGAGCCTTCAGAGTTAGGAGCATGGAGCTCCAACCGCCTGAGCCACCAGGCCGGCCCCCTTCACTATACGTTTTTTGATAATTGTGACAGTGTTCTTTGAGTAATACTTTTATGAAACAAAATCGCATCAATTTTGTTAAAGCTTTATGATATTTCATTAATTATATAGAAATTTTTAAAATTATATATTGAGATTTAAAATTATAAAGATTTTTATCTTGGATTTTGTTTATAAGTTCACAGAGCAAAACACTAATGCAATATAAACAAACATCATACAACCTTTGTTTTTCCAGTAGTGAAAAAGTCACACTATTAATTTCACTAATAATCAAATGTCTACAGCTTAAATATTGTCAGAGAATTTAAAATTGAGCAAATTAAGCAGATAAAGAAATTTTTTTTGCTTTTTATAGCATATCTTGGGGATTCTTAAAATTACAGTTAATGTTAAGTCTCTCCCGCTTAAGCCAAGTAAGGGACAGCAAGGACCACCTACTTAACATGCCTTTAAAATTGCTGTTTCAAAAGTAGCTCACCACAGACAAATTTAGACAAATAGTGCTGTTTAGGTTAAGACACTAAAGAGGTACAGCAGGTCCTGGAATACTGTGTCTGTGTTCAACATTGTTATAATGTTTATGATATGCTGTGGGAGCTTAACTCATGTTTATATCAATTAGCCTGTGGTAACATTGGTTTCGTTATATATCATTTCACTTAAAGTCACAGAACCTGTCAATGACCTTAAGTGAGGACTTACTGTAATTTGGTTTTCAAATGTGTATAAATACAAATGTAAGTGTAAACATTTATATTATAGCTACCAGTTATTCTCAGGCACATTGTTTTATGCAGTGATGAGGAAAAGCAAAAATTGCTTTATGGGAACATCTTATGTGTAAAGTATAGAACTGGAAGTTGAAATGAACATAATGAGAGAGTATACAATATAAAACATTTCATCATAATTCACTTAACATAAGACCTAAATAGAATAGTTACTTTTATGCTTTCCTTTTTAAAGAAATATTGCCAAACCTAGAATTCAGAACTTGGTGTCACATTAGGAAAACATTTGTAAGGCATGTCTTTATTAATTAAATATATCAGGTTTTATTCTGGACTCTTGATCGATTCAGTTTAATTTCTTATGCTTTCTACAACATTACTTTTGCATAATTTTAATTGAAGATTAGAATAATAATATTCAAGGTAGGGAAGTTTTCAGTGATCTTCAGAAATGAAATCTAAACTTTAGCAAGAATCATTGGAATTAAAGGTTTCAGTTAATCTTTAATTCTACATTCAACTAAAAACGATTAGATGGGGTTTTTCTGTAGTGATGATTTTATTATCTGGCCAGTAATCCAATATGAAAAATGAATGTTTAACTGAACTAAAATATATTTATTCTTTTAGAAAAGAGTACAGCTCTCTAGACATGGTGATTATAGAATTTTTTTTCCTAAAGCAGAATCCATTTAATAGAGAAATGCAAACACTTTCCTTTAGTGAAGCAAAGTTCTGAATTATAGATTTGAAGAGCTATTTGGTTTTATGTTATGTATGTTATGTAATATATCAGATATACATTTTTCTCTAACCTATTACAAATAACAGATTTTTTGTTTTTAAACTTAGCCTTTTATTCCCCTGTAAAAGTTACTAAAGCAATGTGTAGAATTGCCCAGAGCAAAGTATTTTATTTGAAGATATTTATTACAATAAACAGGTGTCCTTTGAAGGTGGAAATTTAAACATTAACTTCTTTCAACTTTGTTGAGCTCAAAACTTTGAGTTGCTGTCTTCCACCAGAATTGCTACTTGAATCTTAGGCGTTTCTAAGAAATCTTTGAAGTACATTTGATGCAAGATATGTGAAGTTATTTGATCACGTTTTGCATTGCCTTGCTGAGAAGATAGGATATTGGAAAAGTTTTTAAAAGTTAAAATTATATACACTAAATTCCTTGAAGTGTTTTCTTTTAAATTGATAGATTGTAGGGGTGGCTGGTTAGCTCAGTTGGTTAGCATGGTGCTGATAACACCAGGTTGCCGGTTCGATCCCCACATGGGCCACTGTGAGCTGCGCCCTCCTTAAAAAAAATAAAATTTAATAAATAAATAAAACTGATAGAATATAAACCTCTTTAAGTAGTGTTTCTTGACTTTTTTTAACTTGAAATAAAATTATGCTGCTTCACCCATCACTACTCCAGATTTTAATTGCCACGCAACAGACCTATTAAAACTATCCCCTATTATTACAATTTCCTCTTGTGATTATTGAAATTGTACAGATTCTGTAAAACATGCTTACGATGGTCTCTTCACATTAGATAGCAGTTTCAAGGAGAACTGTTTTTCAAATAGTACTTTAAAAATAAGCAAAAATAATCTTATCAAATGCAGTTTATTTGATCTTGAGTATGAATGGATTGCAAGGACTGGTGTACATATTAAAAATAAACTGTTGGGCAAAATGTTGAAGAGCTGTTAAATTATAGCTCCTTTTTTATAGCTATAAACAAGTTATATATAAATGTTGGTGGTACCAAAGGCACTGAAAATAAAACTTGTTTGTGATAAACTCCATCCTTGGTTCTCTATCCTAAAATGTAACTGAATGATAATAAAGTGCTATTCATCTGCAGGTGCATTGCTTCTACTTAGTTAAAAGATGGTTGAAAGGACAGGAATTAGTAGCATGTTGTATTAGCCTTTTGTAGTGTATTTTGTCCTAAGCATCTTAATTTCCCTGTTTTGAATGCTAAGTAGCAAGGGTCTTGGTTTAGAACTAATACCCATCATGCATGTAAACGGTATGAAAGAGCTGCTTAGTAAGTTAACACAAAGTGTTCTTGTGTCAGTCCTTGTGGAAATAGATACAATACAAACATTACAGCTGAACTCACGGCAAACTCCATTAAGTAAAAACCTGGCCTCATTGTTCAGGAAAAAGTTCGAATAGAATGCAAGCTCATTTTGTTGAATGTAATGTCAGGCTTTTAGGGACTGTATTGAGGGATAAGGTTTTGTTAAGTTGAGACCAATTCATTAAGTTTTATTGCCTGGTGAGAAGCAGTAATACTTTATTGTAAGATTTCATCAAATATTCATGGTTAAAGAGAAGTAGTAAATGTATTCAATCAAGTGGTCTTTTGGGGTTTTGAAAAGGATTATGAAGTCTGCTCAGCTGATAGTTTTAACATTCATTGAGGTTGTTTAACAAGTGTATTTTTAATCTCTGAGTTTAATTTTGTTGTCCAGGCTTGTCTCTTTTTACTGTCACAAATCCATGTCTTTAAAAACTGTGTCACATTGTAGGTATGAGTGGATAATATATCCATTCATACAATTTATGTATTTTCTAAGTGGGAATAGTTTTCAATTTATCTTAATTTTGAGTTTGGTATATGAGGGAATTATGATCTGTCTACTTGTTTGCGAGATTGTTACTCCTTTAGTCAGACTCTGGCCTCACCTCTGCTGCTGGTGATCTTTTCCTGTCTTGGATAATATGGTCTCCTTGACATACATTAAATAATAAGCAGCCTTTTGTTTTGGCCCATTCAAGTTGTGCTGAAGGGATATAGTCAGCATTTTCTACATGATGTTAGCATTGCTCCCATTCCTGCACTTGATTTCAGGCTATACCTGCCTCCTCTTTTGTATTTCTGTGTTATGCTTATGCTCATTTCAGATTTGTGTGGCAGTATCTTGTGCACATGAAACTCATCCTTTTCCACTTCACTACATACTTCTTTAGTTTAATTGTGAACTGAAGTTTTATGATTTTTATGGTTTTGTCCATTTCAAAGAAATTATGCATATTCAATTAAAGGTCAAATTTGTTATTAATTTTTTCTTACGTCCTTTAACCTCTATTCCTTAGGCAGATGATGTCGAGGGCAAAATTAGACAAATCATACCACCTGGCTTTTGTACAAACACGAATGATTTTCTTTCTTTGCTGGAAAAAGAAGTTGATTTCAAGCCATTTGGAACCTTACTCCATACATACTCTGTTCTAAGTCCAACAGGAGGAGAAAACTTTACCTTTCAAATATACAAGGTAATAAATCTAAATTTTCTTGGATAAAAATACTCCATATACCTGAAATCTATGTGCTATTTTGCTATGTTATTTTCAGTGATTTATTCTAACTTCAGGAAACAAATTTTTGTCAGCATTAAAAACGAAGATCTATTTTGTGTGTGTATCTGTGTACACATCTTACTCTGAGATTTCTAAACGTTTTCCCACAGAATTGTTTTGTATTCTGCACACTTTCACTTGCTTCTGTGATGAGTTTCACCTGACTTTTCCTGGCTTTTTCCCTAGGCTGACATGACATGTAGAGGCTTTCGAGAATATCATGAAAGGCTTCAGACCTTTTTGATGTGGTTTATTGAAACTGCTAGCTTTATTGACGTGGATGATGAAAGATGGCACTACTTTCTAGTGTAAGTACAGTTCTAAAGCAACAGTAGACCTTATTACCTCCACAAAGCCAGCGTTTTAATTTGGCGGTCCAATTATTGGGACAGTATAATGATATTTTTTCCAGGAAAGAAAAACTATTGTTTATGAGGCTTGAGTTTTCCTTCATTATGCTTTGGGAGACCTTGAGAATAGAGCTGAATTAAATGCTGTTGTCCGTTAGAGCCCTGAATGTAGGCTTAAACAGTAAAATGAGCTTTGCCTGTGTTTTCTTTTACTTGCCACCTATTCATCTTTATAATAGGCAAGTGCACTGAAGTGATGTAAAGAGGTCTGATTTATCCAAGTTGCTGCACACCAATTAAGTGAATTGTACATTCAGAACATAGCAGGTGTACCCATTGGGCCCTCACAGAGTAGCTTGCTGACACTGAAAATTCAGTCAGAGAATGGAAAAGAAAATGGACACTGCATGGGAGCGCGACTGTAATTGACCTGCTTGGCTTTCTGTTTTATCTGCAGATTTGAGAAGTATAATAAGGATGGAGCTACGCTCTTTGCGACCGTAGGCTACATGACAGTCTATAATTACTATGTGTACCCAGACAAAACCCGGCCACGTGTAAGGTAATTGGCAGTATAACACGTGCCTTGTCTTTTATTTCAGAAGAAGGAACTGCTGAAGTTTCCAATACTTGTTATAGTAGTGTTGATTTGTTTTAAAAAATCACCATTATTCATTGGCTATGTACTGATTTATTTCTTTGTTCCCATGGAAACTGAGGAAGATTAAGCCAATTTTGAGTATCTCAGTAATTTTTGGATTTCTTGACGGTTGATTGAAAAAAGTCACACAGACTTTAAAATGCTCATAATACCTTAGTGATTTGCAATTTTTAAACTGGTCATGTTGTGATATTTTAATTTTAGAATCATTTCTTTACTGTAGTCAGATGCTGATACTGACTCCATTTCAAGGTCAAGGCCATGGTGCTCAACTTCTTGAAACAGTTCATAGATACTACATTGCATCTCCTTCTGTTCTTGATATTACAGGTATGTAAATTTTGATTTGTTACCGAAAGAGCCTTTCTAAAACATCTTTACTGATTGATTTTGTTTTTGTCAGAGATAACTATTCTGTTTTAAATAGCAGCATCGTCTTGGGGTCTTTTTGGAACTATCTCAAGGTGGCTTAAGATTATATTTTAAATCATAAGCTTTTGTGGTATTGGATTGCTTCTCTAAGTATGAAGTGATTGAGCAAATTGAAGATAATGAACTGAATATGCATTGGGAAATCTTGGTCAGGCATGAATATGTTGCAAGTGTGGTATGCCTTATTTGTTCAGTTTATTTAGCAAACAGTTGCATTGCTCAGAGACCATGCTCTAATTTTCATGTAGGGGCAAGATATTCTAAACTTAGGAAAAACAGCCTAGGTAAGTAGTACATGGGTAGAAAACAAATTTCTTAAAGTATGTGTTTTATATTCTGAAAATGCATGCCTTCACAACAATAGTTTATAAGGTGAAATGTGGGCTTATTTGTTTTGAAAATATCTTTCAATATGAATTAGCTATAGAAGTGGTAATATGAATAGGATGCTTAGAAGAAGGAAAGAGACTACTCTTTGAATGCAAAAGTCATCATTTGATGGAGTTACAGATGATAATATGTAAACATGTGAGCTACCAAAGAACCAAAGTGGTCCAAGGAACATTTATGTTGTCATTATTTTCTTGCCCTTGAGTAACACTGTTTCAAATTTGTTACTCAAAGTTGTTGATTAAACTGAAAGTCACCTTTTTTCCCCCCAGGAAAACCACTATACCAGTATTTACATCCAAATTAGGTGTTATATTTTATTCTATGAGTTTGAATACATGTTTGTTTTTAAAGCTACAATGCGTAATACACATAAAAATGTTAACCTATTAAAAAATGTTATTTTGGAATTTTATTTTATCAATTTGTTTAAAGGCATCAAAAAATATACTGGATATGGGACTAGAATATACATACTGGATGTGGAACTAGAAACCAAAGCATATAAAGTTACTCCAAAACATTTGGTCCTATAGATTAATAAATTGGAGGAAAAGCATGTTGTTTTTAAAAGGGAATTCCATGTTTAGAGAGTTGAATTATCTTTTCATCTGACTTTCCTGCTACTGTGATATGTTTTGGAGGCCTGGGATATAAAGAAGTCATTACTAAAGTTAGTTAATATCAAAAGTTATAAATTATTTGTGACACCTTCACTAGCTTAATGACTTGTAAAATTATAGAAACATAATACAAATGATAGCACTTCTTTTTAGCTAAACTGAAAATGGTTTAGTTTCTGTTTACTTACAGAACTTGGACTTGGTGCTGCATGAAAGGACACTTTTTTGGTGATTTTAATCTGGAGATGTAGCGTTCACATAAATAGTCTTTGTCGTCTCTAGTGTGTAATGTGCCAGCAGGGGTTGTTTCTGTGAAGCCTCTTAACCACTTTCTTCTGTCTGCTCCAACCAATAAAGTCCTTGATACTTAGCACCAATTAGCAGATAAAGAACTTTATTTCTTAAATCTCAGTGAAGAGTCATCAATAATAGTAGCCTTTATTCATTGCAAACTGAAGTCTCTAAAGAGAAAAGGCTAAACATGCTAAAGGATTTCTGAATTTGAAAACGGGTATCAGCCTTTATTTTCAGCATTAACATTTGTCATTATTATAAATTACTAAAAATGCCTGATCAGCTGTTCTCATTAAGATATTTCTCTTAGATTTCCATTCCCAGTCCTTTTAAAAAAATGGGAATTTTCTGTTCTTTAGTCATTTTAATCTCCATTATTTTATATATTTTTCTTAACTTTGTGGATCTTTTACAGCCTCTGAATTTCCCTTTGCACCAGGATATTCTTTATATTGAGATGGCCTTTTGCTTACTTGACATAAAGCGAGATACAGTGATAATAAAACTTACCATCAATGGCCTATGTTACAGGATAAATAGGTGTTTATGATGTAATTGCCACCCATTTTCTTTTTTTAGCACTTGATATAAAAGTAAAATACTGGAAGACAATTCTTAATATCATGTACATCTTCCTTTTGAGGATGTCAGTATCCTAAGATATATAACATTTAAATACATCTCAGTTGTGTGATTTTATAAATAGAATCAATGATTTGTTTCTTTCAGAATTATGAAGAGAGTTGTATTTGGCAATAGAAATGTTTTCATATTGCTTGGGTACATACCTAGGAGTAGAAATTGTAGAAAATCTGGTGACTGTTTGACCACCACACTCTTTTCCAAAGTGACTGTGCCATTTTATATTTCTATCAGCAGTATAGAGGGTTTCAGTTTCTCCACACCATCATCAGTACTTGTTGACTGTCTTTTTTATTCTAGTCATCCTAGTGGACATGAAATGGTATTTTATTATTTTGATTGGGGTTGTCCTGTGGCTAGTGAGTGATGTGCTTGTCCGTTTATATATCTTGAGAACTATTTAGATCCTTTGCCCATTTTTAAAATTGGGTTGTTTGTCTTTTTCTTACTGAATTATAAAAGTTTTTATATTAAAATTTTGGATACAAGTCTCATCATATATGTGACTTGCAGATATTTTCTGTCATTCTGTGGGTTGTGTTTTCATTTTCTTAATGGTATCATTTGCAGCACAAAAATTTTTAATTTTTATATAGCCCAGTTTATCAATTTTTTCTCCTGTCTCTTATGCTTTTGGTTCTATTATCTAAGAAATCATTGCCTAACCAAAAGTCATGAAGATTAACTCCTATGTTTTCTTCTAGGAGTTTTACAGTTTTACCTCTTACATTTAGGTCTGTGATCCATTTTGAGTCAATTTTTGTATATGGTGTGAGGAAAGGGTTCAGCTTCATTCTTTGGTTTTGGAGATCCCTTTGTCCAAGTACCATTTGTTAAAAGAATATTCTTTCCCTCATTGAATTGTCTTGGCACCCTTCTCAAAAATTAATCAACCATGAACTATGGGTTTATTTTTAATTCTCAGTGCATTTCCACTGATCTATTAAGTAGACAATTAAGTTCGAGAACTCATCCTAGAAAAAATGCTACATACCTCTTTGTTGAATATCACCATGGTCACCTTTGAAGTACTCCCCTTGGGAAACTGTGCACCAATGCCAGCGCCTAGTCCACCCTTCAAAGCAATTTTGGAACTCTTTTTCTGGAATGGGTATCAGAGCTGTCATCATATTATCCTTGATGTCCTGAGTGTCATCAAAATGTCTTCCTTTCAATATTTCCTTTATCTTCGGGTAAAGAAAGAAGTCGTTGGGGGTCAGATCAGGTGAGTAGGGAGGGTGTTCCAATACAGTTATTTGTTTACTGGCTAAAAACTCCCTCACAGACAGTGCCATGTGAGCTGGTGCACTGGCGTGATGCAAGAGCCACGAATTGTTGGCAAAAAGTTCAGGTCATCTAACTTTTTCATGGAGCCTTTTTCAGCACTTTCAGGTAGTAAGTTTGGTTAACTATTTGTCCAGTTGGTACAAATTCATAATGAATAATCCCTCTGATATCAAAAAAGGTTAGTAATATTGTTGCAACAAATTCATGAACTTGTCAGACCTGGTACATGTCTATCCTTATAGCAGTACCACACCATCTTGATTAATGTAGCTTTGTAGTAAGTTTTAAAATCAGGAAATGGGAGTCCTCTAACTTTTGTTCTTTTTCAAGATTGTATTGGCTATTCTGGGTTCCTTGCATATCTATATGAATTTTAGGATGACCTTGTTAATTTTGCAACAGAAAAAGCCAGCTAGGATTTTGATACGGATTGCATTGAATAGTTTGTAGATTATTGATATCGTAACAATATTAAGTCTTATGATCCATGCGCTAGCTCAAACTTTAATATTTGTTGTTTCAAGCTTTCTACTGACACAAAAGGAAGGCTTAGAGAAGTGAGGTGACTTGCCCAACATCCTACATCTATGAATGACAACTGGGACTCAAACTCATTTTTCTGATTGTGCAGTGTGCTTTCTACCATCATGTTTTGATGTTTTCCTTGTCTACTACTTAGTCTAATGTAAATAACGTAGACAAACATGAAAGGAAATTTATGCTTCAGGTGCAATGAAGAAAGGATCAAAATCATATTCTCTAAAAAAAATTTGCTTGAAGATTTTTTTCTTAATTAGGTAAAGAAGTATAGCAGACTATAAAGGTTATTGGATTAAAGTAAGGAATCTAGAATCCTTAGCTATCAAAAAATACTTGTGTTTGGAACTTATTATCCAAATTTGAATCTCTTGTTTATGTAACTGCTTTAATTGAAAATAAACGTAAGGTACATATGATCACATACCAGTCAAAAAGTTTATATTTGAAAGGAGTAGCTCTAAGTCACAAATAACATATCTTTGTGCAAAAGGATTACACCTATAATTTTATTTGGCAAAGATAATAGTGCTATTATTTGATTTATAAGGAATAACCCTTTCACATTGTAACTTTTGTGTATGTATAATTGTTTTAAGAATGTTTGCCTTTCTAGCCTAACATGTATATTGAGATTGCAAGTGATGAAGAAATTATGTTGGGTAAGGGAAATGTTATTCTCCTTTATTTCTTCAGCGGAAGATCCATCCAAAAGCTATGTGAAATTACGAGACTTTGTGCTTGTGAAGCTTTGTCAAGATTTGCCTTGTTTTTCCCGGGAAAAGTTAATGCAAGGATTCAATGAAGATATGGCAATAGAGGCACAACAGAAGTTCAAAATAAATAAGGTATTTTTATTCTGTAGGAGGAAACCATTTAAGTTTTCAAGTTTCTTTTTTAAATACATTACTTCAACATTGCAAATACATTAAGAATACAAGTGTGGGAAGTAGCAGTTGTTAAAAGTATAGGCCCTACAGCCAGATTGCCTGGGTTCAGATACGGCTTCACCACTTGCTCTGTGACTCGGGGCAATTTAGTTTATCTCCTGTGCCTCCTTAATAGAATGGGAGGGTGATTGATTTCATGACTATTAAGTGTAACAAGCAGAACAAGGATGGGTAAGAAGATCTTATTTTTGCTTCTTAAGAAAATGTTTAAGTTGGTAAAGTCGTTAATAATCCTTGGAGATAGTATTGGTGGGAAGAAGGGTTGGAATAAAACACTTAACTTTCACTTTGTATACTTCTATATATCTATTGGAATTTTAAAGTAGTAAGTACCTTAAGATAGGTACAGAAAAAAATAGTATGGGAGTTGAGAGGAGGGGATTTATTTACATAAGCAAAAGCATCCGAGTATTTCATGAGAGGGATGTGTTTGATCTAAACCTTGAAGAATAGGTAGGATTTGGATTACGAAAGTATGTGGAATGAAGGGTATCCAGTAACAAGGACTATCACTTGATACTACTCCCCTTGGGGTCTAAGGCACTGCAGTTCGTGGTTTTCCACTTACAACTGTGATCATCTTTTTTGAGATACTTTCACTGGCTTCTGGTCTTCTGTATACTCCCGAAATGTGATTCTTTTCCCAGAGTTCCTTATACTGTGCTCATTTCTTCTCATGCTATTTATTCTACCTGGGAGATCTCTTCTAAACCTCCAATCCATATTTTCCTCCTGAGTTCCAAAACTATACTGATCACTGACCTTCGACAAACAACTCACTTTGAACTAAAACTTTCCTTCCATTTTTCCCCTGCGTTAAAACACTAATTGCTTCCTGCCTTTAAGATAAAATGTTTTAGAAATAATTGATATCACCAGACTGTATTAAACCTTTATTAATGATAATTTATTTAATAGCTCAGCTTTCAAAAGAAAGGGAATACAAACATGCTTTTTAAATCATACTTTTTTTAAAATTAAAGTTTATTGTGGTGACAATTGTCAGTCAAGTTACAATACTTTTTTTTTAATGATGCTTTTTTTTTCCTTAAAGAAATTGAAGCTTTTTAGTATGTCACACAGAACCCATCATAATCATCACCCTGCCTACCTTTCTAGCCTCAGCGTCCTACCACTTTCCTACGTACTCTGACTTTGCTGAACCTGTTGCCATTTCCCAGCTATGCTACATCTTTCTTCTTTTTTTTTTTTAATTAGTGTCTTCTCTCTTTTTTTTTTTTTTTTTTAATTAAACTTTTATTTATTTGAAGGGGAACAGGACTCCATTGGGGAACAGTGTGCACTTCCAGGACTTTTCTCCAAGTCAAGTTGTTGTCCTTTCAATCTTAGCTGTGGAGGGTTCTGTTCAGCTTCAAGTTGTTGTTCTTTCAGTCTTAGTTGTGGAGGGCGCAGCTCAGCTCCAGGTCCAGCCGCCGTTGCCAGTTGCAGGGGGCACAGCCCACCATCCCTTGCGGGAGTCGAACCGGCAACCTTGTGGTTGAGAGGACGCGCTCCAACCAACTGAGCCATCCGGGAGCTCAGCGGCAGCTCAGCTCAAGGTGCCGTGTTCAATCTTAGTTACAGGGGGCACTGCCCACCATCCCTTGTGGGAGTCAAGGAATTGAACTGGCAACCTTGCGCTCGAGAGCCCGCGCTCCAACCAACAACTGAGCCATCCGGGAGGCAGCTCAGCTCAAGGTGCCATGTTCAATCTTAGTTGCAGGGGGCAGAGCCCACCATCCCTTGCGGGACTCGAGGAATTGAACTGGCAACCTTGTGGTTGAGAGCCCACTGGCCCATGTGGGAATCGAACCGGCAGCCTTTGGAGTTAGGAGCACGGAGCTCTAACCGCCTGAGCCACCGGGCCAGCCCCATCTTTCTTCTTTTTATGTCCCTTTACATTTGTGTACTGTTGCCCTTGCCTTTGATACCCCTTTCTCCTGTTCCTCCATTTTTGCTTGGCCAAATAATACTCATTTCTTCAAGCTCAGCTCAGGTGTCCCTTCCAGAAAGTTCAAATACCATCTTCCCAACCTACCTGACCTCTCACCTGCCCCCAATAAATAGTTAAGTGCAACAACACAAACAGAAAAACTGTGGGCTACTCCTTTGTCTTCAGTGATACCAAAACTTCCTGATTGTCCTAATGTTTCTGTGGCTGTTTTTCTCTGTCCTCTGTCTGCCCTTTAATTGTCACTGTATTATAGGGTTCTGACCTCTCCCCACTTTTCCCCATGTATGCTTTCCCTGGGTAACCTTTACCAGTCTTATGGTTTTAACTCTTGCATATCTACTGATATTGCTTAAATTCTCACCCTTAGACTAGAATTTTCTTTAGATTTATATGTTCTGCTGCCTCCTAAATCTCTCCTAAGCTGTGAAAACTCACTGTCATGCCACCACACCCTTCTCCACAGCCAGTCTTTCCTCTTCTGTATTTCTAGAATCTTTGTTTCCGTAGTTTTCTTACTTGTGCTGTCTCAGTTCATGTCCTCATCATTTTCTGCCTGATTTAATAGCTCAGCTTCCTAATTGGTCTCCCTGCCCTTCTTTTTGATACCATTTCTGTGTAGCTGAGAGAATGCTTTATTTAAAACTTAAATTTGTGCACTCTGGTCACTCCCGCATTTCTGTCACCTACTAAATAAAAGCCCAGCTATTGAACCAGACTTTTGGTTTTGGTTTTTGTTTTTTAGTTTCAGGTGTACAAAGCAATGTAATAGTTAGACGTTTAAACCCCTCATAAAGTGATAATCCACCCCCCGGGCTACTACCCCTCTGACATCTTTATAGCTGTTACAATACCATCGAATATCTTCCCTATGCTGTATTCCACATCCCATGACTATATATACTTACACATTTAGTTATAGTTGACATTCAGTATTATTCTACTGCGGCTCTTCAGGTGTATAGTGCATTGGTCAGGCCTCCACACAGTCTGACATGATCCCCCTGATAAGTCCAGTGCCCACCTGGCACCTTACATGATCTTGCAATACTGTTGATTATATTCCCCATACTGTATTAACTACCAATTTGTATTTCTTAATGCCCTCACCTTTTTCACCCTGCCCCCAACCCCATTCCCATCTGTCACCCAGATAGGTCTAGTACCTATCGAGCACCATACCTAGTTATTACAATATTGTTGACTATATTCCTTATGCTCTACCCTACATCCCCATGACTGCTATATAACACCCAATTTGTACTTCTTAATCCCTTCCCCTTTCACCCATCCTTAACCCCCCGCCCATCTTAAAGAAGTCCCTCTAAAATTCCTTGTAATACTGGTTTGGTGGTGATGAACTCCTTCAGCTTTTTCTTGTCTGGGAAGCTCCTTATCTGTCCTTCAATTCTAAATGAGACATGCTGGGTAGAGCAATCTTGGGTGTATGTCGCTGCTTTTCATCACTTGGAATATTTCCTGCCACTCCCTTCTTGCCTGCAAAGTTTCTGTTGAGAAATCAGCTGACAGTCTTATGGGGGCTCCCTTGTAGGTAACTAACTGCTTTTCTCCTGCTGCTTTAAAGATTCTTTCTTTGTATTTAAACTTTGGCATTTTAATTATGATGTGCCTTGGTGTTGGCCTCTTTGGGTTTCTCTTGTTTGGGACTCTCTGTGTCCATTTCCTTTACCAGTTTAGGGAAGTTATGTCATTATTTCTTCAAATAGGTTTTCAATTCCTTGCTCTCTCTCTTCTTCTGGAACCCCTGTAATGTAGATGTTGGTATGCTTGACATTGTCCCAGAGGACCCTTAAACTCTCCTCAATTTTTGGGATTCTTTTTTCTTGCTATTCTGGTTGGGTGTTTTCTGTTACCTTATCTTCTACATCGCTGGTTGGATCCTCTGCTTCATCTAATCTGTTGATTCCCTGTAATATATTCTTTGTTTCCATTAGTGTATTCTTTACTTCTGACTGGTTCTTTTTTATGGTTTCCATTTCCATTCTTATGAGATCATTGAGCATTCTTATCACCAGTATTTGGAACTCTGCATCTGATAGATTGCTTATCTCCGTTTCACTCAGTTCTTTTTCTGGAGCTTTGTTCTATTCTTTCATTTGGAGGATGTTTCTTTGTCTCCCCATTTTGGCTGCCTCTCTGTGTTTGTTTCTCTATATTAGGTGGGGCTGCTATGTCTTCCGGTCTTAGTAGAGTGGCCTTATGTAGTAGGTGTGCTATGCGGTTCAGTGGTGCAGTCTTTTTGGTCACATGAGTCATGTGCTCCAGGTCCGTCCCTTGTGTGGGTGTTGTGTGCCTTCCTCTTGTAGTTGAGCCTTGGTTGATTGCACATCAATGTGAGGGACTGACCCTTTGGCTCACTGGTTGTGAAACTGGCCTTGACTACAGTGGAAGAGTTGTTGTAAGGGGGTGACCCTACAGAGCAGGAAGTGGCTCAGCAGGATTCTAGTACCTGCCCAATCCACCCCTTGGGTGTGTCATACTCGGAGACGGCTAGGTGATGCTCTAGCCAGTTTTGAAACTGACCACGGGGGCGCCAGCCCCAGGACTACCTTGGAGGGGATCTGCTGTAGGTCTACTTCAACCACAGCCCGTGCCCCACCTGGGGCCACCTAGCGGGAGCCAGAAAGAAATCTGCAGATGTCTCCACTTGTGCTGTGCTTGGGAGCGCCTTTGAGAGGCCAAGCTGTGAACCAAGGCCAGCTGCCACTAGTCCTGGCTTAGGGCTGCTCAGCCAGAGGTACCGGACACGCCCCAGCTAGATGCTTTTCTGGGTTCTGCGAACCTTTGAGAGACCCTAGGAAAGTGCAGCTTGAGCCATGGCACGCTGACTGCATGACAAAGCCACTGAAAGCAGGCTGGGTGTGCCTGAAAGTTGGGTGGGGCCAGGTCTCAAATTGCCAGAGTGGGGCGAACTGAACTGTGGAGACTCAGAAATGGCGGCCACCTGTGTTCACGTGCAGGGAAGGGAGAGGGAGGGCTCAACAAAGAAACAGTGGCCTCTGCCAGCTCCCCTGTCCAGGAGAAAGCTGCCTCTCCAGCCCCTGTCCCAAGCCAGACAACTCAGTTCCCCACCATTTGTCCTTGCTGCCTTTCCAGCTCCTGCCCCAGTACTGGAGCTCAGTGCGAATGATTCCACTGATGGGTAAGACCTTGCAGGATCCCTTTAAGAGGAGCACCTCTAAGTACAGCCACACTCAGTCTCAGTCACAGTGTCCACTGGTTTTCACAACCAGAAATTATTGGGAATTCTTTCCCCAGCACTGGAACCCTGCGCTGGGGTGGGGCAGGTATTTCTCCCTCCTTTAGGGGATGGGGGGGACCCCCCCACAGCCGAAATAGCCCTTCTTCCGCAAGTCCTTAGTTGAAGGTCTTCAGTTCAGCTTGATTTTAGGTGATTATCAATAATGGATTTGTAGATTTGTAATTTTGATGTGGTTGTGAGAAGGTAAACAGCGTTTACCTACTGCGCCATCTTGGTTGTCTTGAACCAGTTTTAAGGCTCTGTGCTCTTGCTCCAACCTCACTCGGTTTCTACACCTTGCTCTTCATTTTGTGCTCCATCAGTGTGAAGCTGTTCTTTTGCATGTGTGTGTTGTGTATGCGTGCACATACACACATACACGGTACCCTCCCTTCTTTCTGAAATCGCTTCCCTTTATGATTCAGCTCAGGAATCCCCCAGGAATCCTCTTCTAACATTTCTCCCATTCCCAGCTTATGCTACCATAATACCCTGTCATTAAATTAATAATACCTCAATTCATTGGTGTTACCCACTAAACTGTTAGGTCCTTGAGGACAGAGGCTAACTTTTATTGCTTTTCATCTGGTACCTAGCACAATTTATGGACCATCACGTATTCAATATATCCTGTATTCTTTTAGGAAAGTGTCACTATTTTGTAATTTGAAGATGTTCATATTTTTCTTTCATTTCATTTATTAGCAACATGCTAGACGGGTTTACGAAATTCTTCGACTACTGGTAACTGATATGAGTGATGCTGAACAATACAGAAGCTATAGACTGGATATTAAAAGAAGATTAATTAGCCCGTATAAGGTAGGACTTCCAAGAATCTTAAACATGATATTTTTTTCCCTGTTGAAAACAGAAAAGTCTAGCGAATGCCAGTGTATGGGAGAGTCCAAATCATTTTGCTAAATTTAGTTTTACAAAAGTGAAAATATTCTTCCAGTCAGTTACGAGAATTCTCACTGTCATAATTTTCTAATGTAAGCTATAAATCTGTTTTCATTCACTTAAAGACTAATCCCAAGCATAGTTTACCCGTGGTTATTTTGTTTCTTTCATTTGTATGCCCCTTTAAAAAATCTGAATGTCCAGACTCTTCTTTAACAAATTATCTTGTTAGTTTTTTCTAAGTCTCTTATCTTCCCATTTGTCATATATATTCTGTTTGCCTTTGCTCTGGTCTTCCTAAATGTGGCCTTGGTTGCCATTTATAACCTCTATACTTTACCATAGCTGAATTTGCAACTTAGTTTTATTTACCTCTTATTTTTTTTAACATTCTTCCTTCTTTCCCTTTCACACACACCCCTTTTTTCCAACTCCCACATTTTCCTATAACTCAAATTTTATTTCCCCTCTTAGGAGGGGAAATAATGTATTTGGTTGGCCTCATCATCATTTGGCCTTTATTAAAGTAGATATTGTCCATGCCAACCTGTGTGAATGAGGATTTGCTATGATAGTTGCATCTGGGCAGTAAGCAGATGAGGGAGACTATTTGTTAATTTATTCAACAAATAATTATTGAGCACCTGACGTGTGGTTGCTGCATTTATATACACTATACTTGTAAGCTTATATAGCACAATAGCTGGGAACATAAATGATGACAAATCTGGATGTGTCTTCATACTTAAGGAGAATTTCCCAAATAAGGAGAAAGTAAATTAATTAATGAGTAAATAATATATCAAATACACATAGTTCTGATTTTGTATTAATTCAATTTTTATTTGTCACAGATTCTGCTTTATATAGCCAATCCTTTGAATATTGATGGTATATTGGGTCACACTATTCCTTGTTGAATCCCAACTCTTCTTTTACAGCATCTTGTGACTTTCATTGCAACTGTATTTCCTAATTTGTCACTGGAATTCTGTTCAAATACATAACATTCTGAATATAAAAATTATTCCCCCATGACTATAAATCATTATATGTTGAATTACTATATATAGATACATTTCTTTATAATGTCATTTCATTAAGCAATTCAGTGGACTGATTTTCGTCTTAACTATTTGATGTTTATCAATTCAGAAACATCAGAAAATTGGTAGAAATGATATTTTCCAAAGGTTTTGATCTTTAATAATTTGTTAGCTAGAAATTTTCTTTATAATAAAATTTGGGCATATAGAACAGTATAGATGTTATCATGACAACATTTAAAAGTATTAAAACTTTTTAGTACAGTAAAATAATTTATTGGATTATGCATCTCAGATATTTATGTGACATTTCATATAGGCAGACTAGCAAATTAAAGATGAATTCTGAGAGTAAATAGTAGTCATGAAGTTATGGCAAATAATGGGAATTTCTGTAGTTCATAAAAGCAGGTATTTTGTACTCTAAAGAATGATAATTATTCTTTATATTATTATTAAGTATCCTTACCTGTCTAGCAATTTCACTTATCTGAAAGACAACCACAAACTAATTATTAAACTCTTTAGGTTCTTAACAGCCAAAATGGGTATTACCATCCTTGCACTAAAGCTCATGCACAAATTACAAATTCTTCAGATACTTACCCAAACCCCATTTATAGTAATGCACATTTTAATTAGTTATCCAGTATTCTATCTCATTGAGAAAACCGAGAAAGCCTTAGGGTCCCCTCCCTCACTTTGGTTTGATAGCCGCAATTCTTAAGCCTACCACAAACTTTGGGAAAGCCTAGAAATAAGGCATGGGAGGAGTGATTAAGATTTCTTTGTTCGGTGTATGCAGATGATTTTCTCCAATTTATCATTCCAAGCTGATACTCATGTTCGAGTACTTTGTTGTGTTACCACAGCATTCTGAAATGCAAATTATATTTTAGAATAAAGTAAAATTGCTTAATATTGAATATGGTTTAGAACTTTTTTAGGTCTTTAAAATGTAATGGGGAAAGTTTGGAGTATAAATGTACATTTTTAACATTTTATGAAAAGAAATTACAATTTTGATTGTCACTAAATTGTTCCTGAGGTTTGAAATTATTGATAGCAAAGTCCAACAATTCTGCACTCCCTTTATTTGCAGGATCAAGTTTATATATCAACTTAAACACACTCTCCCACTAAGAAATTATTTGGGTAGAATTTAGAAGTACTTATACCTTACTTTAAAAATTCTTTAAACACTGACAGTTCATTTGTATCAGTGCCAAGAAGAGATAAAAATAACGTAGAATAACTTTAAAAGCACAAAAAAACCCTCCATCTCTAGTACAGAAGTTATTTTCAGGTGTTCAAGAAAAGATAAATGTGAACAATTTGGCTAAAAAAAATAGTTGGTGCAGCTACTTGGTTTTAGCATTAAACCTTTTATATTGTTTCACAGGCATATTTTAATTCATAACTGGTTTACAAACAAAATTTAGAATCATTGTTACAATATCATGGAGTGTGGAATCAAGAAACTCAGTTTTGAGGTCTAGTTCTACCTTTCATAGATTACGTGACTGTCGATGTTTATGAAATGGAAATGCCTCCATAGTGAGGAACTGGACAGAAAGAAATGCAATAATACAGTGTGCATGCTTTTAAAGATGTCTTTTGAGAAGTCTGGAATTCTTATGCCCCCACACCATTATTATTTTAAAATTCTTACAAAAGAATCTTATGTGTGTATTTTACAAAAGAGATTATTAGTTCAGCAGATGGATATCAAGGAGCTCTTAGAAATGGTGGCATTTTTGAGATTATATATATTTATAAGCCCTCTTGGAATCCCTGAAAACTAGGCAAGAAGGAAGGATTATTTTCTGGAAATGAATTCATATTCAAGCAAATGTTACCAAGTAAATTGACATTAATACCATATTTAATTAATTTGCTTAATTAAAAATTATCAGCAGCCCTAATCTATGAAGGAATTAAGTTTTTGTTTGTTTTGAATGGAAAAAATTATTCTGAAGTGTATAGAATGTCTGTTCCAATCTTAAAGGAGTTCTGCCTTGCACCATTTCATTTGTACTCCCAATGTATGTCACTTTGCTGGATAGAGGTGTTCCCCAAATTGTTTTTTTTGTTTGCACATTCTTTAAAAGATGAATTTGCAATATATCATACATATACAGAGTGGAATATATACAGTTCAAGGAATATTGAAAGTTAATAAAATAAATACCTCAAAGTATTTTTAAAATGGGACCATACCTTACATGTTCATGAGGAACTTCTACATATAGTTTTATATTTTTCCATAAAGCTATTACATGTATTTTTTATTCCTAGGTACTTAGAGCTCTTAAACTTAATTCATAGATTTACTGCCATGCCAGTCAAGGTTAGAATAGAGGTTAATTCTAACATCCATCTGGAAAAAATTGACAGTGAAGAAACTGAAGGTGGTAAGGAAGGTGGAGATAACTTGGGGAAGTAAACTCTTAAAGATTCAAAAACAACATAATTTAAATCATGGCACATGATTCATTCTGTAAGTTATCTGGGATAAAACTGATAGTCTAGAAATATTCAAGAATTTAATATGTTCTATTATATATAAAAATTTAATATGATTCAAGGTATCTTCAAGAAGTCGGGTTAGATTATTTAATAAATGTTACAGCTGGTTAGCAATTTAGAAAAATAGTTTATATTCCTATCACGTACCACAATAATTTTTTTAACTATTACCGTTTAGTTCCTGAACTGTTTCCTTCAGTGATACAGTCATGCCTCTTGGCAGAAAAAATAAGTTTTACAGCAAAACAAAGCATTTATCACGTATGTGATTGAAGAGGAAGGAATACACTGTTTTTTCTTGCCTTAAGAGCAATAAATTTGAATTCTCATCAGTTCTCTAGAACTAATATTTAAAGTACAGTCAGTAAATCAGAAACAGTAACATAACCTGGGAGCTTGTTAGAAATGCAGAATCTTGCCCCACCCCTGACCTGCTGAATCAGAATCTGCATTTTTAACAAGCTCCCCCGTGATCTGAGTGCACATTTAAGTTTGAGACGCACTGCTTTAGAGGGTTGTATAGTAATGAGGTTAATTTTTTTTTCTTTCTGATTATAGTAACAGCAACCTCATTTACTTAGCTGTACCAGTTGAGATCCAAGATCAACTTAGTTTTTTTTGTAGTACCACCTCATTTCAGTAAAGACTTATCTCTAAACATTGTTGTCACATTGTTTTAAGTGTTTGTGTGATTATAAATTGAGCTTAATTTTGAGCTTTTTAAGTAGTAATTATGACATATTTTCCTAGTTTTCCAAAATTATTAAGGTTCCCTTTAAGGGACATCTATTAGATTTTAGGATAGATTTAAGATACTGTTTTTAGGTTTTGGGTTTTGTTTTCTTTTTAATTGTCTTTTGAAAGGCAATTAGATAATAGGGCCTAAGAATCCAGATTTCCAACCTGATCATTAGGGTTTGAATCCTGGCTTTGCAGTTGAACTACCTCTATGACAAGTTAACTCCCATATCCCTTTTTTTCTTCACCTATCAATTAAAGAAAATTATAGTACCTATCTCATAGAGTTGTTAGGATTACATGAGTTAATATGTGTAATTTCTGATCTCTGTGTAAAGTAAGCTCTATTATGTGCTCTAATAAAAGAATTGATGCGATGATCTAGAACAGTTGATCCAAAATGCAAAAAAGCTTCCTCTATTGCAATGTTTCATATATTGCAGTGTTGCCACCCATTGGGAGTCATTCTTCATTCTTTCTGCCCCTCATCACCCAGTGTTTTCTTCCCCAAATCTGCCCTGTCCCCTCCATCTCTGCTGCTGCTGCTGCTTGGTCTAGGCTTTCATCAAGTCTCGCTTGAATCCTTGCAGTAGCTGCTAACTTGGTCCTCTTGTCCAGTCCTCAGGATGACGGACACACTGTTGTTCTGACACAGTGTCCTGCTGAAAAGTTGTTACCAGCTCCCTATTACAAACTCCTCAGCATGGTGGTTCCCTCAGTAAAACGGGGAGGGTTAATGAGATAATGTATATCTGGATAGTCGAGACTCAGTAAATGCTTAAAGTGTGACAGTTTTTGGTTTATCTTCCTGGAACTCTTCAAACAGTCTGTTAAAATTGATATGTGGTCCATAAATACATCCCTGGGTAAGGGAATTTAGAAATGAGCATAGTGACAGGAAGAAGCCAGCTTGGAATTGAAATTAGTGTAATTAATGATTGAATAGTGAAATGAAGAGTAATAGCACTTAATCTCAGCTGTCTTTAGTTAATGTATCGTATTTATTAAAGAAATATTTGTCAGGGGCAGCTGGTTAGCTCAGTTAGAGTGTGGTGCTGGTGACACCAAGGTTGCTGGTTTGATCCCTGCATGGGCCACTGTGTGCTGTGCCCTCTTTAAAAAAAAAAGAAAGAAATATGTGTCTACACTGGCTATTTATTATGCTTTATGGGTGGGGGGGTGGGAGGGATGGGCTTTTAGTCACATATCTATATTTACCATCAATTGACACAAATTCCAGGACTTCTGGTTAACTCCTTTTAGAGGGATCGTAATTCATCGTTAACATTATGTTTAGGCTTCTTTAAGAAGAAAACTGTATGTGACAAATTTGGGCATATTCTACTCTTCTTATTAACATGGGAGACTTAAAATTTTAAGAATATAAAGAAACATACCAGCTTTCTTAGTCTAACCAATAATTGTGTTTGTTGCTTAGAAAAAGCAAAGAGATCTTGCTAAAATGAGAAAATGTCTCAGACCAGAAGAACTGACAAACCAGATGAACCAAATAGAAATAAGCATGCAACATGAACAGCTGGAAGAAAGCTTTCAGGAGCTTGTGGAAGATTACCGACGTGTTATTGAACGCCTTGCTCAAGAGTAAAAATTATACTGCTCTGTACAGGAAGTCCGCAAATTTCTGTACATTGTGTTGTGAAAAAAAATCTGACGATTAATTTTAAAATCTTTGTAACATTTTACGTACATTAAAAGTTATCTATCTTTAGTTGAATATTTTCATTTGGAGAGAGTGTATATTTTAAAATACTGTTTAGAGTCTATGAGCATATATTACATTAAAAAAAGATACAGCTTCTGAAATACCACAGCAATTGCTTCCCTTCTTAAACAGTATAATAAATGCTTAGTTGTAATATGTTAAAGTGTGATATGATTCTTATATTTATGGTAAATTTTTTCAGTCTTGTTTAAAAAACTTTAGGTTTTAAGCTTTTATTATTCCTCCTACAGTTTGCTTCTAAGATTTTACATCTGGAACCTTTAAAACGTTTCTTTAAAGTCTTCCTAGTAATCTTGTTTTTCCTATGTGATTTTTCTAAATAGGAAATGTGCCTACTGAAGATTTGTTTTAAACAAACTATTAACCACATGTTGGGCTTAGGGTAGGTAAGAGAGAGGAAGGAAACTAGATACAGCCTAAAACCTACATGTTTGGCATCAAATGTTAATTGAAGGTAATTTAGAAGTTAGTTTTAGCATAAACATTTTATAAATAATAGTAATGTAGAATAAAATAGAATCGGTTTATAAAAATCCAATTTATACACCATTATTGAAAGACATCTTGTGTAAAATGAGGTGTAAATCTGTTGTGATTTGCTGTGAGATTACTAAAATGTTGAAGTCCAACAAGAAACAAATCAAAGTAATGATAAATTGCTTAACATAGTTTTACTTTATTTTTACTGAAGTAGAGTATAAATTGCTTGATACAGAATCATTAAAAGCAAAAGCTTTTAATAATGTTTATAATGTATGACACTAAGGAAGGTCTTATATAACCAAAAATGGGATATAAGTTGAACTTTACTTTTAAAATTTAATTTGTTCAGTGCTTAAGGCAAAGTCCCAGTTGGACAAGCACTATCTTGTCCTTAGATTAGCTTTCCATCTGTAAAACTTGTCAAACATGGGATAAGCAAAGTGACTGGTCCCCTCTGGACACAAAATAGCTGTGGCCAGCAGCATACCAACAGCACTGAGCCATCCCCTCAGAATGAAGGGGTTGTAGAAGTTCTCAGAGGCTTATGTATAGATGAAAACGTGTTGACTTCTGAGAGTATATAATTTGTTACAGATAGAATGAACTAGTTCAGTTAAAATCCTTTCTGAAACTATATGAAAGCAATTTGCTTTCCATCTAAATCACCTAATTTTTAAACTTTTTACTGAAAATTCACAGTTGATACCTAAAGATGAGCTCTGAGGTAAAATAGCAATACACTCTAAACAAATTGTCATTCAACATATTTTGTAGAAACCGGAAAACACCAATGTGTAATACCAATGTTTGGACCTTGTTTTTTCAAGCAATGTTGTATGTTCAGTACATGGATAAAGATCTGGTTTAGCATTAATCTTTGGGACTTGAAAGGCTGTACCCCTATCTGGAGTTAGGAGGGTAAAAGTCTGATTGTTAGATCTACCCCTTGTGTAGGGTGCAGGTATGAAATACCAGGAGAGAGGTACAGAACTGTGCAGCCTCCCTCTAGCCTCCCCCTTTATCATCCACGTACACATCTGCTTTAATTACTTGGTGCCTTTACCTTTTTCACTGCCATCACCCTTAATTAATTTTTTTCCCCGTTTTCTCCAAGTTGCATTTCTTCCGCATGTAACTTTATGTTTCCTTTCTGAGCATCAGTTGTTTTCATCTGTAAAATGAGGTTGTACTAGAATGATCTCTAGGCTCCCTCCCTGTTCTAAGATATGTGCTTATTCTTTGCACATCTTTTCTCTTAAGCTTTTATACTCAGATGTGGGTGTAGGTGTGGTACATGTCTAAAATAAAGCATTTTTATATATCACACAACATTCATGGTTTATATGTGAATTAGTTTGTGTGATGGGGAAAAAAAACTATATATTCCTGATTGTCTCCAAATTGCAGGGGTCCCAGCTTGCTGTACCAGAGCATTGTCTATTCTCAAGATTTATCTGATCCACCGCCATCCTTGCCCACTAGAGGAGAGCTGAGCCCCCAGCACCATATCAGAGAGTGAGTAGAATCAGGTCTTAGAGGGAAATGATTTCATTCCTTAAATTCATTCTTAAGTTATTTTTATTCAAATTTAAAAGCCAGTTTAATAGTATTAAATACTAATTAAGGTACCCGTAATTCTTCCTTCTAAATGAAATTATTTTACATTTGTATAGTAATCTCTATATACATTGAACATAGCAGTTTTTTAACAAACATTTCTAGGGTTCAGAATGATTCTCAGATGTACAGTGTACAGTATTTCATGTTGATTCCATATTAAACCATTTACCTAGGTTTTTTTTTTTATTATAAACATTCAAATGAATTGTCTTTGTATATATATATTTTTGTATCTTTTAAATCATTTCCTTAAGGTAAATTCCTTGGAAATGCAGTTACTGAGTCAAAGGGTAGGAATATGTGGCTCAGTTATACAAACGTGCCATATTTTCCAGAATGTAAATTACAGATATGAATGTATATACTGGTTTTAACAGAATTTCAAAGGCAAGGGATGGCGATTTTGTTGTTTTAATAGGTATTAAAACTTCAGATTTATATCCTTTTTGCTAAATGAGAAGGCTAGTTTTCCATGTTTTTGTGAATTTCTTTCCCTGATAGGAATTATCCATTTGTTTTTTTCATTTGTCTTTTGGGATCTACACTCTCATTTTATAGGTGAACAATAGATCCAGAGGTTCACTTGCTTAAGGTCACACCTATGCATTAGCAGTAAAGCCAGGACTGCACCTTGGGCTCGTGACTTCCACTCCTCCATCTCGTCCCCCAATCGAGCAGGCCAGCCAAGTCCTAAGCATGTCAGCCCATGAGGCCCTTCGTAAGACGGCCTTTGTTTTCATCACCATCCGGACAATATCATACCTCATTTGCATATTTGCCCTAGTCACCAAATGTCGTAACTGCCCTTGTTTTTATACCTTAGAGGAGCAGGTATTAGAAAAGGATGTTGGATTGTAATGACTGAAATTATTGGCGCCTCATTTGAAGTATGGCTTAAAGTTCCTCAGTTCCTCTCAACATTTTCAACTTTTCATTATCTACAACTTTTCTGTATTTCCACATTCCTTTATATCTTTATTGTAATATACATTCTCCTTGTATTATATGTTGCACAATTACACAGTGCATTTAATTTATTCATTGACTCGGGCAGAGCTGTGTTTATGTATATAATTAGTGTGCACATAGTACAAAAATGCAGAAGGGCATACAGTGAAAAGTTCCTCGCCCCAATCCTCCAGAAACAACCGCTGTTTCTGCCATCTTGCGTATCTTTCAGACATATATGCATAAATGAATATTATGTATAATATATGTCTTTTATATATCATATGTATATATGGTTTGGTAACCTCCCACATATATTGTTCTCTAACTTGCTTTTTTTTTTTAACCTACTATCTTAGGGATCATTGGAGCTATCTTGTTTAATGGCTGCATGGTATACCATTGTGTGGATACCTCATGTTACTCTACCAGTCCTGTTATTTAGGTTGTTTCCAGTATTTTCCATTACAAACAATGCTGCAGTGCATATTCTTGTACAAGTGCAAGTATAACTGACCCTTGACTAATGTGGGAGTTAGGAGCATGGACCACCGGTGCAGTCAAAAATCCGTGTATAACTTGAGTCTGCCCTCTGCATACACAGATTCCCAACCACAGATCAAAAGTACAGTTGACCTTTGAACTGCACAGGTCCACTTCAATGCAGATTTTTTAAAAATCCATATATAAACTGGAACAAAGGGAAGGCTCAGGTGTGCCCTGACTGGAGTCTGTTGGTCTGGGAAGCTGGAGGCGTGCTGACTATAAGTGGGGTGTCCTATGTGATTGGTCAGGGGTGCATGTTTCTCTAAATGGTCCTAAGTTGGAAGCAAGGACAAAAATCAGGATAGCTGTCAGTTCTTGATCAAGTCCTGGCCTTGGGCTGATTGTTACAGGTGTTATTGTTGGGCTTCCTGGCGTCAGCTGAGCTCAAGTGTCAGGAGGCTTTGGCTAGAAATAAATGACAAAGATTTATTCAAGGGTCTTGGGTTTATAAACCAGAAGCACAACTAGGAAATACCCAGGGGGTTCCAAAGGAGAAAGAAAAGTTTGAGAGTTTTTATAGGGTGGATAAAAAAGTGGTGCCAAAATAAATCATAAATTCCTAACTGGGCAGGTCATGGAGGGTACTCATGCTCCAGGCCTATAACTTCTTTAATGAAAGGTTTTAAGCCAGTCCTGTCCATTATTCTTGTGCATCTAGATTAGCACACCTTTGAAATACCAGAAGTAATACCCCTTCAAGGGGTAACCACCCTCAAGAGAGCACATAATCTTAACGATCCTGTAATCTAATCCCCACCTTGCTTTCTCCCACCTCCATGTAATCTTCCTTACATTCCCTTTAATTTCAAATGCATAAAAGAAACTGCAAAACTGTCACTCTCTGGAGGAGCATTTGAGATCTTGCTCCCCTACATATGCCGTCAGTTTGGCTCAAATAAACTCTTACTTAAAAAATAAAAAAATTCCACGTATAAGTGGACCCGCACAGTTCAATCCCATGGTGTTCAGAATTCAACTGTACACCTATATATTAAAGCCCTAGAAATCACAGACTTTAGACTGACCTCATTCTTAGTGACTATACTATGTTTACAACAGCTAAAATTATTAATATGAACTGAAGTTACAGAAGCTTGATACTGTACCAATCTGGAATGACTATGCAAACAGGAACATGCTGGACTTCTCCGTCCATCCTCCTTCACAGCTAGAAATGTTAACTATCTTAGAGGCACAGTGAGTTGAATGCTTAGGCCTATCTCCATGACTTTCTTTTTGTTCATTCCTTCAGTCTTGCTTAACTCGTCTGACACCTCATCATCCAGAATAACTGCTCTACAGCAGGGTTTCTCAACCTCAGCAATACTGACATTTTATGCCAGATCATTTTTTGTTGCACGGGCCTGACCTGTGTACTATGGGCTGGTTAACCAGGCCTCTATCCACTGGACGCTGGTAGCACCCCACTTCCACTTGTAACAACCCAGTGTGTCTCCAGACATTGCTGTGTGTCCTCTGGGAGGCAAAATAATCCTTGGAGAATCACTGCTACATGGGATTGAACATTCTTCCACTGTCAACATATATTTTTTTTTATATAAGGTGGACATAGTACAAAATTCAAAATGAATAAGAATATTTGATGAGAAGTAAGCTGCCCTCCCACCCCGTCCCTCAGTTCACTTCTCCAGAGGCAGTTACTTCTACCAGTTTCTTTTTTTTTCCTTCAGAGGTAATTATCAGTCTGCAAACATCCATAATTCTTTAACACAAATGATATACTATATGCAGTACTCAGAATCTTCCAGTTAAATTTTACTCATATCTTTATTAGTATATATTAGAACACTTCAGTTCTAAATACCTTCATTCTAAACAGCTGTTTGATATTCCATCGTTTGATTTCACTATGTTTAGATCAAGCCTCTATTAATGGACATTTATGTTTCCTGTCTTCTGCTCTTATAAGCAGTGCTGCAGTGAATATTCTTGTGTAAACCCCACTTTGTACATGTGGGCTTATGTACACAAGATCATGATGGAATCGCTGAGTGAAAGTGCATGGATATTTTACATTTTGATAGGTTCTGCACACAGAGAATAGATAAATTTGAATAAGGATGACATGGAATTTTGTTAATTTTCATAGCTGTGAAAGTAGTATTGTGCTTGTGTAGGAGAAATGTCTTTATTCCTAGTAGTCACATCCTGAAGTATTCAGGATCAGAGTCATGACATCCGCGAATGACATTCAAAAGGTCCAGAAAAAAAGTGTTTGTGTAGGTGGAATATATATGCATGCATGCATACATACATACATACATAGACATACTTATGTATATAAACAGAAAGCAAATGTGACAAAATTTTTTAAATTACTGAATCTAGGTGGAAGGTATATATGGGCATTCACTGTATGATTCTTTCAACATTTCTGTGTTTTTAAGTTTTCAAGATAAAAATTGGGAAAGATATTGCATATATGAAACAAAAACAATACTATTTAAAAGGAACAGTCAGTGAATAAGAAAGAGCTCTTCGAAATTTAAAATGAGTGTTCTAATTCAAGCAGCAGAAACTTGGGGTATAAAGTTGAAGAAATTTTCCAGAATACCAAAAAGAGAAAATACAAAAGAACAGAAAAATCAATATGGGAAATCTGATAGCCAGCTTATTTTTGTTTCTGAGAGGGAAAGTGAACAGAAGGACATAATCAAAGAATGGGAAGATAATTCCTCAGAGTTGAAGAAATGAATCTTCAAATTAGAAGAGCTCACTGAAGGTTGAGCAAGATTAAATCATCATCACTAACATTTACTAAGCACTTACTACCTGCTAAACACTTAACATCAGTCATCTCAGTTCTCGCAACAACCTTCTGAGGCATAATGGTATTATCCTCATGTGAGGTTATTTCACCCAAGGTCACACAGTAAATGGCAGAGCTAGGATTTTAGCCCAGGCCGTGTAATTCTCTTGGGTTCTTCACTTCTATACCACTTATCTAAAAAGATCCACGTGTAGGCTACATTATTAAATTTTAAAACACAGCATAAAATAAAGATACTAAATGCTTTCAGAGAGGAAAACAGGTAACCTGGGAGAGGAGAGAAATTTAAATAGCATTAGACTTTTTATCAGCCATACTTCATGCTAAAAGATAATGGGACAGTGTCTTCACAGTTCTGATGGAAAATTATTTTGAATCTAGAATCCTTACGTAAACCCAAACTATCAGTCAAGTGTGAGAGAAAAATAAAGGTGGTTCTGGAAACCTAAGAAACCAGAAAACTTACTTTACACACTTTCTAATGAAGTTACTTGTAGACCTATTTTAGCGGCATGAAGGTGAAATCAAAGAGCATGGAAGATGATGTAGAGTACAAGAAATAATAAAACTGATCTCATTCCAATAAAAAGAAATCTGAGGATGGCAACTGAATGGCATGTCTAAGAAAGTAATTGGTCCCAATTAGAATAGAAAAGCATTAACTCCAGGAAAAAAAAGTACAAGAAAGTCAGAGTCCAAATATAATAAACTATAGGTGGCGTGACTTTGGGCAGTAACTAGAAATAAAAACAGTTCAAAATGGTTGAGTCTGGGGCCAGAGTAGGAAAAGATGGGATGGGAGACTGCTTTTCATTGTAAACTTTGTTAATAATTCCATGTTTTTTTAAAACTGTGTTACTTTGAAATAAAATTTTTAAATAATAATAATAGATTGTACAGCAACTCAAACTCCATATAATGTCAAATCAAATACAATTGTACACTCAGGAAAAATTGTAAATAAGTTTACCTGAAGCAGACAGTGGCACCTTTAAACTGAGATTGTGCTCAGCCTGACTTGCACAAGGCGGAACTCGCCAAAAAAAAAAGCTTTCTTTTAAAAATTAAAAATAAAGCAATACTCAATCCTTGTCTTTGGAAACTGGTTCTCAAAGTAATCACAGTGAACCATGCGCTTTACTTGACTATCAAAAACAGTTATCTTTCACACCCTGATTATGAATCAACAGACACCACGTGTAAAACCAAAGCTTTGAAGTTTTTCATGTCATAATTTTGGGGGCTTTCCATTAACCCTGTGGAGAAATATAATGCAATAAAAGTGTGATGTCATCTCTGATGAGTATCTGAAGAGCTATACAGTATAAAATGCTACAAGAAGTGCCTTATAAATGTCTTGTAAAAAATAGATTTTTTAAAGACCTGCAGTGCTATAATGTACACAGGCTGGAAAAGGGGTGAATCTTCTCTCCAGTGACCTTTCTGGGCCTATCTTTACCTTAAAATTGGAAGGGATAGAGTTTGAGTTGGATTAGGTGGTGATCTTTGAAGTGCTTTCCAGTTCTTCCACTGTCTTCTCTCTCTTACAACTTAATAAAAGCAAGTTGGGAAATGTGCTTTGGTTAGACTCTCAGTTCACCTGGATGGTTCTTTAGATTTTTAATTAATAATTTTGGCAAGTGAATCTGTTTGGAAGTCTTGGGCTGTCCGTTTGTTTGCCTAGCTCTCTGAATCCCCTTTGTAAAGGCCGTGTGGCTACCACAGTGAGGCCTGTTTGCTGTCTGCTCCTAGAGCAGCTGCCGCTTTTCTTCCTTTATCCTTTATCAAGCCAAAGAAACTGCAGTGATGTTTGTGTGTGCTTCAGATGAGGAGAATGCTCTCCAGATAGGTTATTCTCTGGGCTGAAGTGGACGTGGTATGCACAGAGGAGCTCAGCTCAATGGGAAGAGACGTCGGGGCAGCATCTGCCCTCTTGTTTGTTTCAACAGTTTCAGTCTTGAATATAGAATTTGTTGAGTGAGAGGTGAGAAAAAGTTAAGAAATGCACTACTGCTTAGTTTGTCAACCAGTTTGGGGAGTGGGGGCGGAGAGTGGGAGGGGAGAAAGAGACATACAGCTAGTTCTGTTTTTCTATTATTAAATCCCTTCTTATTTCATAATCTCCACTTTGGAGATTCTTAACTGCAGTATATTTTGCATAAGTGCTAACTGACCAAGGAGTATTGTTTCACGCTTACAGGCAAGAAATGCCAAAATCAAATTTCTTCAACCTCTGATGTTAATGGTTGAACTGCTCTCTCTATGAATTGGTCTCACACAATCCTACAGGACCATGTATTTGTACTCAAACACACTTAAGAATTAAACAGCAACCATAGCTGAGAACAGAACCATAAATCCAGCAAAAGAATAAGCAAAGATGGGAAAACATGAGAAGGTAATTGGGAATGTACCATCACTTCAGGAGGAACACAAAAAAACTGTAAAATAAGTAGTATTACAGAAGGGTGGAAACAATGAAAGAAAAGTGCAGAGTGAAGGCAAAAGGAAAAAAGAATGTACAGTAGATTGCAATAAAGACATAGTAATATTGTGCATTCCTGTCCTTTTGCCTAGTCTGCTGTCTTTATGTAGATATGTGACTGGTAATGATAAAAATAGGTACCTCCCCTTAAAATGTCTAGCAAATGGTATATGTGTAGGAAAAAAAAAACCGGGTGAATATACATAAACTCATTAACTGATTACCTGGAGAGAGCTTTTCTGGGGGATTTCTGCTTTCTGTATTACACATTTCAGTATTTTAAAAAAATGTTTTTAAAGAGCACATATTACATACATGTGTAAACAGAAAACAAAAACCAAAATACTTTTTTCAAATTCCCACAAGAGGAGCGAGAGCATTTTCCTTTTTCTTCTTAGAGATGCTAAAGGAAGCATATTTCCCTTTCACCTTCATCTTTGCAGGAAATGAAGGAGATTAAATAGGTGCAATTTCCTGGGAACTTATATAATTAGAGTTCAGCATTTTCCTCAGTTCTCAGCAGCTAGGGATAGTCAGAATCTGTGACCCCTCACTCATGGTGTTGCTCATACGGGGCTTATAATCTTAGAGGTATTTGGTTTTCCTTTCGCACGCTCTTGTGAGCATATTAGTTTCAGCTTTCCAATTAGTTTCTTAAGCACAAAACCAAAATCATATCTCCTTTGAGCCTTGCGCAGGCACTTATGTATGTATTGATTGGCTGATTGATCGCTAAATTCTCTTGGCAACTTTTTGCCCTTCTTCCTTACTCTGAATGGAATTCTTCATTCTCCAGAAGTGTATAAGTATGTGCTACTTTCCCAGGGATTAGTAAATGAGAATAGATGGTAGTCGCTAACGGTACACACTTTTACTTAAATTTCACAGGGCAAATGCACATTTCCGTCTTAATCCAACTTTCTTCAGAGTAGTATTGTCAGAAAATTCGGATGCACCAGTGAGGGAGGTCTAGAACCACCCACATCCTCTTCCCTACAGCCTTCCCATATACCTTCCCTCCTTGGGCCCCTGCCAACCATTCCAGGTGGGCAACTGGTCCAACAATGGATAGGCTCTTAGGCTGCAGCATTTCTGTTTACAATCTCCTATAATACCTTTCAAGTCAAGGGGTTGAACCAGCTTAAAAAAACTACTGGCCAGACTGATTATGAGAGCAACAACACCCTGTCTGTTAGTTAGCTCTGTCTGGTCCCATTCTACTCCGCTTACCCTGACAGACTTCTCAGGACCGTGCAACATGCTATTTGCTGAGCCCATTTGGATTAGGCCTATAAATGGCTGTAGGCCCTGAAATCATCAGAATTTCAATGTTGGAGGGGCTCAGCTGGGGCAATCTTGTTAGAAAAGGGTGGAGCTTCAAGTTTCACTTGCATAGGAATTATATGACTGAGAATATGTCATTAGACAAATCAAAAATGGGAGGGGAAGGAAGGTCACATATAAATAAAGCCTCTCTCTCCTGCCCCCAATTCCCTGTGGGCACTGCTGTAGATCAAGGAAACAGGGCAGAAGCAGCAAGGAGAAATCCACTTGGTGTCTCACAACTGCCTTGCATATGGCATTACTTTTTCTCCAAAAACATGGAGCATTTACACATTTTTTTCTAAGGGTACCACTAGATTAGCCAGTAACATATCTATTATTGTCTGAAATGATTGGTCTAGGAAATGACATTCCACCAGCAAGGCGGTTAATAAAGTGACCTAAAAACTTTCTGCCTGAACATACAATCATTTGAAGCTGGCCCTTTTACTCATTTAGAGGGGTTTAATCAGCTACTGAGACAGGTCCCTGTTTTATGTGCAGGTTATATTTATGCAGCTACTAGTTTCTGGAAAGAATGTTCATTTGACTTTAAAAATGTAAATAATTTCTTTATACTAAAGTTAGACGATTAGAGGGCAGGATGGAAATATTCTTAAGCCATAGAGTGAAATACTAAGAAACGATCCTGAAATCAAATCAAAGACTAATTTTTCTGATTCAGGTGGCAAAACTAATAACCAAGATCAGGAAGGGTGAATGAAGGTGAGACGACAGTCCCACGGAAGTTGCGCAGGTTCGAGGGCACCAGTTAACAGGCCATAGAACCTGCTCTGTGTCCAGCAGAAAATAGCACATTATTTCAGTTTTACAATGTGTTCATATATAACAGTTTTCTTCTATAGGTATGTAAGCACCTTAGTCTTTATAGTCTGTATTTTTAAGTACAGGTAACCCCCGGATAACACGGCACTTCTATAACACAGTCCGAGAATTGGGGAAACCCTCGTATAACACTGCGTCCTAGAACACGGTTTCACTCTGACACGGTTTGAGAATTGGAGAAATCCCCAAACGACACGGAGCATAGTAAGAGCTTTTAAGAGTGAAAGATATCTCATTTGAAATTTTTCATTTGAGCATGGGTGTCGTATCAGATTTGAATGCAGAATTTTTAAATTTATTAGAATTTTAAATCCATTTTGCTTGTGGAGTATTAAGTTCAGAGGATGACGACATCTTGTCAAAAAGAAAATGCCCTCTCCCCTCGCGCAAGGAAAGTAAGAGAAAAATAAACATGGGATTACATCAAACTAAAAAGTTTTTCACAGCAAAGGAAACCATCAATAAAATAAAAAGGGAGCCTACTGAATGGGAGAAGATATTTGCCAATGATGTACCTGATAAGGGGTTAATATCACAAATTTATAAAAGACTCACTCAACTCAACTCCAAAAAAACAAACAACCCAATTAAAAAGGGGCAAAGGACTTGAAGAGACATTTTTCTAAAAAGGACATACAGATGGCAAACAGACATATGAAAAAATGCTCAAACTCACTAATCATTAGAGAAATGCAAATAAAAACCACAATGAGATACCACCTCACCCCAGTCAAAATGGCTATCATCAATAAATCAACGAACAACAAGTGCTGACGCGGATGTGGAGAAAAGGGAACCCTCATGCACTGTTGGTGAGATTGCAGATTGGTGCAGCCACTATGGAAAACAGTATGGAGGTATCTCAAAAATCTGAAAATGGAACTACCTTATGACCCAGCAATTCCACTCCTAGGTATCTACCTGGAGAAATCCAAAACTCTAATTCAAAAAACTTTATGCACTCCTATGTTTACTGCAGCACTATACACAATAGCCAAGACATGGAAACAACCGAAATGCCCATCGGTAAATGACTGGATGAAGAAACTGTGGTACATTTATACAATAGAGTATTACGCAGCCATAAAGAAGAAAGAAATCTTCCCATTTGCAACAATATGGATGGACCTAGAGAACATTATGTTAAGTGAAATAAGTCAGACAGAGAAAGACAAATACCATATGATCTCACTTATATGTGGAATCTAAAGAAAAGAATAAGTGAATGAACTAATCAGAAACAGTTTTGGAGACATAGAGGAAAAACTGAGGGTAGCTAGATGGGAGGGCGGTAAGGATAAAGGGGAAGGTGAGGGGATTAGAAAACAGTAACCACAAGATGGCCACGGGGTTTTGAAAATTAATTTGGGGAATGTAATCAATAATGTAAAGATTTTGTAGGGTATCCGATGGACACCTGTCTCATTAGGAAGACCACCTCAGGGATGATGTAGATGCCTGATCACTGCACTGTACACCTGAAGCTGAAGCTGAACAATAATGAATGTCAACTACAAGTTTGTATGTGTGTATATATATATATGTGTGTGTGTGTGTGTATGTATGTACTTACAAGAAGCGGAGTACAGCATTAGGAATAGAGACAGTGGAAATGTAATGGCTCTGTGCGATCTCAGAAGGATAGTGGATGGGGGGAGGGGAGTTCATACAGTGTGAGGGATATAAAAGATAAACATCTAAGTATTACTTTGTCTTGTGCACCTGAAACTAATAAAAAATGTATTTAACCAAAAAGGAGAATTTGAAAAATAAATCAAGAAAAATATTTTTTAAAAAAAGGAAAAAAATGCCCTCGGTTAATGGTGGTTAGTAGTGACGACGAAGAAAACATTATTTAATACATATTAACAAGTTATACTTTGCAGAAAATTGCTTTAATAAAGATATTTCTCTTAATTATAAAAATTAGTATTTTTTTTAATTTTTGGAACCTAACCCCCTTTTTTGTACTGGTTTTGTTTTGTATAACATGGATTTGCACAAAATGGCATTTTTTAGGACCCTAACAACCATGTTATACAGGGTTACCTGTCTGTATCTTGCATTATAGGTAATCCTAATGAGTATTTTAAAATCTAAACTTGTAAAACAAGTTACAGGATGATGTATTACAAAACAAAATTTATTTTTAAAGGATTTCATGCCACATAATCCCCGTAGAACATTTTAAAAATGTGAATGTAATTACAAATGCAATATATACATTACAGAGGCCGATATAATTTAAATATCACAGACTATACACAACTTTTGAAAAAGTTATACGGTATAACGTGATAATAAAAGATTAAATAGGGGGGGAAGAAAAAACTGACTTTAAATATATGAATATCAGAATTTATTTCTGATTTATTTCTTTTATAAAAGAAGAAAATATTTTAAAAGATGGCTAATAAGAAACAATCTTTTTAAATCCAACGTAAAAGACTTATAAAACAATCACAATAAAAATATTTTCCCATTGAAGAATGAATTTTTGGACACAGAAACTGAAGATATTAAGAAGTTATCCTTTATTTCCTGAACCCGGGTTTTGAAAAATTATTCAACTTTTCACTCAAGAATCCCAAATACAAAATGTAAATAATGGCAAGAGTACAAATCAGTGAGGTGCCACAATATAATTAAGCTTCATTTCACAGATGGGAATCTGGACAGATCTGGAGTAAAGAAGTGAGTCAGTAGTGGTTACTCATCTAGATGAAAGCATAATGTCCTATACGCCCAGGATCACAGAATGTTAGAAATGCAAGGATCTCAGATGTCAGTGGTCTAGCCCTTTACCTTATTGGTCAGTATGCACATATCTCATAAATTAATGATTTCGTAGGACATAACGTTGACAGCTTTTAATCCTAATGTCAGAAGGATGTGGTATGAAAGCAGCCAAATCAAGCATCAGTGGATGAGCTGTATCACCTGTGCAAGTTCCTATCTGCTTCATTTCTCGCTCATCTTAGATACCCACATTCTGTGCTGAACTTATTGGGGATTCCACTATGGTAGTGCCACCTGAGTCCTCACAGTTCCCTTTTCCTTGTCATCCCAGTTGCAGGGAAATAAATTGTGCATTTGTTTTCCACAGGTTGGCTGACCTGAAAAATGAACATGTGTCCTATTTCAGGTGTGTTTGAAATTGGGCGTAATGCCTTCTGACCTTCTGCTAGGGACTTTTAGGTTTCTTTTTTCTGCACACTTCCTGAGACTCTGTGCCCCGCTAACTCTCAGGCTTCTTTGCTGCACTCAGATTGTTGGCTTCAGTTATACAGAGGATAGATTTACCATGTTCAGAAACCTCGGGGGCGGCCGGTTAGCTCAGTTGGTTAGAGCACGATGCTCATAGCACCAGGGTTGCCCCACATGGGCCACTGTGAGCTGTGCCCTCCACAACTAGATTGAAACAACTACTTAACTTGGAGCTGATGGGTCCTGGAAAAATACACGTAAATAAATAAAAGTTTATTTTAAAAAAAAAAACACCTCTGGAATTGATCTGAGTTTGAAAAAGGTGGGGCTTGAATTAACGCGTAGAAGTACTTTCTCATCCTTGTACATCTGGTTTATCTCGGGAAAACATTATTTCTCTTTATCTTTCAAGGTGACCCAAAAGCATCCAAAACTGGATCCCCAAGAAGTATAGCTCGTGTCCTCAATGAACTGCCAAGATTCATTCTCTTTAAAAATAAAAATATCAGGACCATGTATTCATTAAAAAGAATGGGTTCAAGCTAAATGTTCTGAGATTTGATGTTTATGATGAGTGGAAAAAACAAATAACAGTAAGTATGTGATTCCATTTAAAAGATTTACACACATTTGCCTGTGAAAGGCATGGATGATGCACACACCGGTTGACTGGAGAGTAGGACTGTGGAGTGTAGCCAGGGTGAGGAAGGGGACTTGCACTTTTTCCTTCACTCATTTCTGAATTGTCTGGATTTTTCATAGAGTAATTAAACTGAATTCTTAAAAAATTAATTAGGAAACATCACATACGTTCACCCAGAATCCTTATCAATCTTCACTGCATTTAAAGTCCTGGAAACTTATATTCTTGGTTTGACTAGTTCCATGGAGAGTTCAATTCCTTCACCAGACATTCCTTGAATATCAGTTTCGTTACTGGGCACCAGGCTACCAAGATGAATTAATACCTGGTCCATGACAGGATGGAATCTGGCCCAGAATGCAGACAAGAGGAAAAGTGAATTTGGTACAAATGGGCAACCTCATCACTAGAGACACATCAATCAGCTCCCTCACTTGATTCACAATTGGCTTTCTGCAGGCTGCACCTTTTGGCAGCACATTTGGCCGACGTCATCCTCTCATTCTTAAAAGTCAAATTTGGAATTAAGACTCCAGTTAATACCGCAGAGCCGGTGGTGTCCTTGAGGAATGAGAAGTCCTTTGAACAAATCCACTGGGGTACCCAGCATAGATTATGCAGCTGCACATAAATCCTGTCTTGTCTGAAGTCTCTGCTGAGTAATGTAGATTCTGGGACAGCAAAAAGGCAAGCTGGTGACTGAACCAAATTTTTTACCTTTCAATTGAATCCAGGGTAATAATTTGCAACAAAGTGGAAAACGATGCAAAGTCCTATACTAAACTCTAGATTGTGCTTTATTTTTTCCTCCCAACTTCACGTTTCCATGCACCAAAATGTTGATGCTACAAATACTGATGCCACGCTTACCTGACTGGCTTCTTCCATCCCACCTGGGCGCCGGGGTTCAGAGAGACCGTGCGAACCGCGGCTGGAGCCCGCCTCTCGCGGCCGGAGCGGACTCAGCCGGCCGCGGGTTCCCTCGTCGCCCCGGTGCCGGAGCCGCTCCGCCTCCGGGGCTCCCGCAGTAAGCCCCACGCGCGCACGCGCGCTCCCCTCGGGCGGTCTCGGCGCCTCCGGTCTTTGACAGGCCGCGACTGGACAGCTCTACAGGGCGGGGCGGCGAGCGGAGGCGGGCGGCCACGTGACCGACGCCAACATGGCGGCGCCCAGCGGCGTCCACCTGCTCTTCCGCAGAGGTAAGCACCTGGAGGACGCCCCGCGGGGGTTCGCACCGTTGCTCACTACCTGTGCACTCGCGTTCAAGGGGATACACATTCGCGCTCAGACGTCGTTGCACACGAGTGTACTTTTCCGTACTACGGACACATCAGGCACACACGATGACACAGTGACACGCCGCAGGAACAGACAACACATTTGTTCACTCGTCACTCGCCTAGACCACGTCACTGCGTGGCATCTGTTCCTTGTCACTCCTTGGGATTTATGGGACGTTGTCTGAAGTTTTCTTCCGCCACGTCAGTTGTATGAATAGTGTAACAAACTTAACTTATTCTGGCTGTGGAGCGATGAAACTGGTAACTCTGAAATGTGCCTGAGGGCAACTTGTGTCTGTTGTAACTATAGGACACGTCTTTTGGGAAACGAAAAATATTTTCTTCCAGTGGCTTAAGAGGAGAAATTATGTCTGGGTAGCTCTCAGTAGGTGTTAACTTTGTGTGAGTGGTGAGATTTTAGTAAACATACAAATATTTTTATAGCTGAATTAGGGAAGTCTTTGTTGGATTTGAACTAGTTTCTGAATCTTTGTTGGAAGGAACTAGGAAGTTGCTTCGAGGGTGGGAAAAGAGGGAAAATAACATATTTTCAGGGACTACTGTGGGGACCGAGTCCCAGAGAGCAGTTTCTAGGCTCTTGACCTCATGTGGAAAGGTGCTGGCTTAGGTAGTAGATGGACAGCAGCTGTAACCAGTTAGCCATTAGCCACTAATGTAACTGCAGTGGCTAAGCTAGCTGGATTGCCGCTAGCAAGTGGGGTTGGTTGGCTGGCAGAGAAGTGGCCAGCAGATTGCGCATATGTGGCTCTTGCTTCCTGTGTCTCCCACGCAGCCGCCAGCGAGGCTATAGTGGTATGAACCCCCTATCTGTGGTTGGTGTTCCTTTTTGGCCTCACCATATCCTGCATTCTTGTATGGGGAGCAGGACCAGAGACCCCGCATGACTACTACTTACGTGTCAGGCGTGTAGGAACAACAGCCCTTTGAGGTAAATATTATTTTCATAGTAAACAGCTACCATTTTTTAAGTACCTCATATGTACATGATACTGTGTTACTTACATATGATGCTTACATGTTAGCTACCTTTTAAAACCCAATGAATTAGATATTATTCTCTATGGATGAGAAGAGTGGGGCAAAGAGATTAAAGATAACTAAAGTCACACAGATTATAAGAGGCAAAACGGGCATTTGAACATGATTTAGATTTTTTAAAAAAGAGGCTCATTCTTCTGCACTGCATGGCAAAGTCTCTCATAGAAATCACTGTGCGAAGTTCAGGTGAGGCAGGATGAGCATGAGTGTGTGTGAAAAGCAAAGAGGAAGTTGTTTTTAGAGAGGAAGGAGGTTGGTAGGCAGATAAACCTCAGTATTTCAGTGTGGTGATGAGTGAGGCCCCATAGGAAGATTTGAGGTGAGAGATGTGTAAGAAGGTGATAGAGACAGTACTTTGAGCTGGATGGATGGAATAGTGGAGGTCAGCATGAGAGTGCACCTTGTGAAAAGAGCACCAATGTACATCTCTTAAGATCTGGGCTCTGGTCTAAACTATTTACTAATCAAGTTACTTTGCTGTTTCCTCTTTTTATAAGAAATAATGGCGGTTAGACTTCGTTTTTGTGCTCTGCAGGGAATGGTGAAGAGGATCTGGGGAGATAGTCAAGGGAGAGTAGGTGGCAAAACACACACACACACACATATATATATATATATATATACACATATGTATGTATGTAAATGTATATACTGTCTTTGCAGATGATAGAAATAACATATTAACCTTTTTTGTCACTTACGATTTTGACAAATAGTGGTTCAGACAATCTTGGGAAAAGCTGTTATAGGGAAGCCAGGCCAGGTTATTGGTTCCTATAACCCATCCCACTGGACCCCACAGTGCTGCAGCAGCTAAAAGGGATCTTCTCATTATGGGAGGATGGGAAAACGTGTCATCAGGAAGAGAATTAGTGATGGGAAAGGTCCCCTTTATGGACTATTCATAGCTAGTTTTAAATTGCAGACAGATTATCCTGTACCACCTGCTCCCCACCCTCCAGGCTTAAAAATGAAGACTAAATTAATGAAGCCTCCTCTCTTTTCCTCCTTGTCACCCATTTAGATTGATGTAAATCAATCTACTGTAAGTCTTTATGTGCCAAGACTTATCATCAGCATCTATGTGCATCTTTCCCTACTGGAAAATGGGAAGAAGACATTTTTTAACATCTTAAGAAGGGCATAAGTTTTTTCTCACGAATCTTCAGCTCATTGTCACTTTAGTCACAGCATATCCTATATGTAGCAGTCACTAACCTTCTCTCACCATGTCCACTCCTAACTAGATTGTTAATTCTTGTGGAGCAAGAACTATGTTTTATCTGTTTATCTTAACAAGCATAGTACCTGGCTCAAAGTTAAACTCATTAAAAGCATACTGAATTAAGAAGCTGTTAAGACGTTCTCTTCCATTATGGGCTAAGGGATGGGTAGAAACTATGAGTAGTGACATTGGAAAGGGAAAGGGATAAATCAGTCTCTTGGAACCAAGAGATAAGGTAACAAGAGCCTTTTAGGGATGACAGTGTCTGCACATAGTAAGTACTCAGTTTCATAATTAAATGAAAGAACTTTTAGAATGCAACCTTCTAACTAAAGAAAGAAATACAAAATGCATTGAATGTTTGAATAAGACAAGAGCCAGGGGGAAAATGTCCTTTACTCTGCATACCCTCTGTAACAAAGCAAAATGTGTATGTAATTTGTAATATAAGAAAGGAACATCTTCAAGATTTCCATGATCAAAGAACGGTAAATGGTAATTACTTATATGTACTCATCACTATTATTTAAGATGCATATACTGCTATTAATATTTTATTCTTTTTCATTTTATTTTAACAAATGTAAAAATTATTTGCAAGTGCTTATGTTAATTTGTGACTCTAAGGCCATAGATTCTTCCACTGAGCATTCTCTTATCATAGTGGTTTTTCAAAAATTTAACCTTCTGGTAGGGGAGGGGCTATGGTACATCATGAATGAAGTACTTTAAACTTTTCTCAACTGACTGGAGATCCTTCCTATCTTGTATAGAGCCTGTAGGGAAATGTATCCCGTTTCACCAAACCAACTTAGAATTAAATTTTGGGATGCAGTCCATGTGTGATTTGGAAAATGCTAATGTGAATAAGGAGCTTCCTGTGACTTAAGCTCCACCTGTGCTGCTAGCCAGAGAATGAAAATAAGTTTTTGCTATGTGATATTTTTTAACAAATACCTTTCAACTCTATTATAATATGGCTTGTCACTACATAGATTAAGACACAATCAGATTATGGCCCTAAAGTCCCTAAGTTAGAGGTGTCCCTAAAGCCACATATGCTCTTATGTTTTTCCTCTGTTTGAAACAGCTTTCTGTAACACAGGTAGCTCCTATCTCCCATGGAAATTATGAAATTTCAGTGCAGGGTACAGGACATGTAGACCCTCGATGAATGCTGTGCAGCCATTAAAAAAAAAAGACGATGTTGACCTGTATTTGTTGATATGGAATGTCCACAACACATGTTATTTGGAAACAATACATTATAGAACAGTTTAATATATAGTCATTTGACATTTTGACATTTCTGAGAGTCAAATACCGATATCTCCATGTGTATGTCTGAGTGTGTAACATATATACACAGAAAGGGATGGAGGGATGGAGAGAGAGACAGAGACAAACAGAGACAGAGGAGAGGTGGGGAGGGGAGGGGAGAGGAGAGAGGAGAAGGGACAAGAGGAGGGAAAATGGCATTTACTTAAGTATTCAGTTTTTATGAAATGGCCCCTTTCCTCAAGCATTGGAAATCTTTGAAAATGCAGAGTAGATGCTACGTATCTTAGGGAATTTGGCAAAGATGGGAGGAGAATAATATGTGTGCAGAACTTCATTTGAACATCTTATTTTATAGTTAAAACAGCTTTTTAGATTGGATTTTCTTTTAAGCTTTTGAATATCAAGAATTTCAAACATACACAAAAATAGAGAGAACAGTACCGTCTATTGGGTAACTCCCATTACCTAGTTAACAATAGTCACCAATTTATGGGCGCTTTTGTTTTATCTTTACCCCTAGCAACTTCCCCTGCCCCAAGCTGGATTATTTTGAAGCACATCCCAGATATCATATAATTTCATTTGTAGATTTTTCATTATGTATCTCTAAAAGACAAGGGACCTTATTTATTTTATTCATATATTGTATTAGCAGTTCGAGAATTTCCATTTGTTTCTTTTCTTAGAGTTTTCATTTCTCTGTTGAGATTTTCCAGCTGTTCACTCATTATATCCATCTTTTCCTTTAAGTACTTGAATATACTTATTTATAATAACTGTTTTAGAGTCCTTATCTGTTAATTCTGTCATGTGGGTGACCTCAGGGTCTGTTTCTGTTTTATTGACTGCTTTTTTTCCCTTGATTGTTGATCACGTTTTTCTGCTCCTTCATATGTTATCTAATATATAATTGTATGTGTTACATAATGATTAATACCTTGTGGACAGTATATTGTTTTTCTTTTACAAATGTTGGGTTTTGTCCTGGCAGACGGTAAAATTATTGGCAATTCTTTCTGATTCTGCCAGGCTTAGTTTTATTCTTTGTTTTGCCCGTAGTCCTAGAATGTGGCCCTTACTCTAGTGCAGAGATCGGCAAACTTTTTCTGTCAAGGGCCAGATATTAAGTATCTTAGGCTTTTGTGAGCCCTACTATAGTCTCTGTGGCAACTACTCAACCCCGCCAGTGTCGTGCAAAAGCAGCATAGACAGTATGTAAACAAATGAGCACAGCTATGTTCCAATAAAATTTTATTTACAAAAACAGACAGTGAGCCATATTTGCCTCACAGGTCTTCATTTGCCCCCCCTTCCTCTGCTAGTTAGTATATGGTTCTACCCCGAAGGCATGATCTTTCTGGGGTCTCAGTTGAATACCTGTGGGGTCAGTGAGGTCTGTCTACTCTGGTTGTGCTGGGACTGCAGCTTCGCCCAGCCTTGCAATCACTGGAGTCTCTATTCTATCTTGGAGTGTAGCAGCTACTGTCTGGGTTCACCTTGTGCCTCTTTTCCAGTACTCTGCTGCACAAATTCCAGCTGCTTCCGCAGACCTCTGCTCTCTGCCTCTCTAACTAAGCAGGGAGGCGCTGTGCGTGGCTCAGATCCCACCTCCAATGCCCGGACTGTTTCCCCAGGCAGAACACTGAGGCCAATCTGGGCTCACCTGCGCTTTTGTTCACCCTCAAGTTTCACCATCCTGCATTGTTTAATAAATCCAATGCCAAAAAATAACTCCTTCACGTTTTGTCTAGTTGTCTAGTAGTTTACAGCCAGAGGGAATTCAAGTACTACTTAGGCCAACATGGAGAAAAGAAGATGTCAATTTTTAAAAAAATCTATAGATTTACTTCCCCCTTCCCCACCCTTTTTTTCTTGAAATTTATTTATTGAAGCAATTAGTTAGTTGATCTGCCCTATGGAGCTTTCCATATTCTGATTTTGCTTATTGTATGTCCAATTGGGTCGTTTAAAATGTTCCTGTGTAAACTGGCGGATCGAAGGCCTGGCTTGTTTTAGGTTAGACATTTTCTGTGTGTGTGAATACTTCATAGGGTGTTGCTTTTTTGTGATGTTAGTGGCTATTGGAGATCATTACCTGGCTCCTTTAACTCATTAGGAGTTAGCAAAATGATAATATTTTAATTCGATCATTCCTTCTTCATTCATTAGCTAGAAAATGTCTACAGAGAGAAAATTTATCATCAAGTATTTGATTACCCTGCTAGACCTCCTCCTGGAAAGGAAAGTTAAATGTTTGATTTGTTCTCTTTATTTACTAGTTTTTAAGGTACAGTAGTCCTTCCTTATCTGGGATTTCAGTTACCTCTAGTCAACCATGCTCCAAAAATATTAAATGGAAAATTCCAGAAATAAACAATTCATAGTTTTAAATTACATGCCATTCTGAGTAGCATGATGAAATCTCCCATCATCCATCCTGCTCTGTCCTGCCCCAGATGTGAATCTCCTTTTGTCCATTCTGTACACGACCCACCGGTTAGTCACTTAGTAGTGAGGCTACTTAGTGTATCAGATTGAGTATCAGAGAGAGAGACCTTATTCACATAATTTTTATGCATTGTTACAATTATGTGTATATTGTTACAATTGTTTTATTTTTAGTTATGTTGTTAACCTCTTACTTTGCCTACCCTCTTTCCCCAAAAATGAGACCTAGCCAGACCGTCAGCTCTAATGCATCTTTTGGAGCAAAAATTAATATAAGACCCGATATTATATTATATTAAAGACTCGGTCTTATATTATATAAAACCTGGTCTTATATTATAGTAAAATAAGACCGGGTCTTTTTTTTTTTTTTTAATTTATTGGGGTGACAATTGTTAGTAAAATTACATAGATTTCAGGTATACAATTCTGTATTACATCATCTATAAATCCCATTGTGTGTTCACCACCCAGACTCAGTTCTCCTTCCATCACCATATATTTGATCTCCTTTACCCTCATCCCCCACCCCCCACCAAGACCGGGTTTTATATTAATTTTTGCTACAAAAGACGCATTAGAGCTGATGGTCTGGCTAGGTCTTATTTTCGGGGAAACACGGTAATTTATAAATTACACTTTATCATACGTATGTATGTGTAGGAAAAAACATAGTATATGTAGGGTTTGGTACTAAGGAGTGGGGGTCTTAGAACATATCCTTCACTGATAAGGGTGGACTACTATAACAGATCTATCCTCCAAAAGTGACCAGTGAGTTGTTGTTTTGAATCATATGGTTTATTTTTAATTTTGTATCTACTTCTTTAATTTTTTTGAAAGCATATGAAAGAATTATGCAGTAGTGGGGTATAATCCTAAGGCAGAATTGCAAGATTCAAGATAGAATAGCAAAACCTACTGACAGAAGTAGCATTTTAAAAAATGAATTTAGGGAATACTTACTATAACTTAATGTTAGAGTAGAAGATTATAGGGTAAGAAAGGATTAAACATCTTCCAGAACTTGTAAGTTGAGTCTCATAGTATTAGTCATTTCCATCAGGGCAAGAGGCTCAGTTTTGTATCCAGTGAGATGTCAGATATTGTGCTAAGAATAAATATGCTTCTTTATATCCCAAGGGTGAGTGTATATAAGATGAAAAGGCAACTGGATAAAGATCTGATTTTGGATCCTGTCTCTACAACTTATTATCACATGAATTAAAGTAACTTCATTTTCCACTCAACTTTGCTATGAACCTAAAAATTAAGTCTATTAAAAATAACTTAATCTTTCTGAATTTTTACTTTCTTCATCTGTTAAAAAAGGGGAGAAGGTATAAAATTATCTAAGTCAAATGAAAATTAAATGAGAGAATTTGTGAAAGTACATACCATAAGTAATGTCCCTTTCCTTTTAGCAGTTGTTCACTGGTTGAAGGCAGCCCAGCTTCAGTGGAGGGGACAGAGTCCCTCTTGATGGAATGTGTCAATGAATGGTGACATGCTAAGGCTGTTTCTTGAATTCAATGGGAAGGAAGGGAATGAACTCCTCAAATATATGCAAAATTTTGTCTATATGAGCACATTTTCTTATTTTTTTAATTAAAATTTATTGGCGTGACGATGATTAGTAAAATTACATAGGTTTCAAGTGTACAGTTCTGTACTACATCACCTATATAATCGTGTTATGTGTTCACCACCCAGAATCAGTTCTCCTTCCATCACCATATATTTGACTCCCTTTACCCTTATCTACCATCCCTTCCCCTTTACCCTCTGGTAACCACTAAACTATTGTCTGTGTGTCTATGAGTTTTTGTTTCTTTGTTTGGCTTGTTCATTTGTTGCTTTCAGTTTTATATCCCACATACCATGTTTCCCCGAACATAAGACCTAACCGGACAATCAGTTCTAATGCGTCTTTTGGAGCAAAAATTAATATAACACCCAGTCTTATACTATATAAGACCTGGTATTATATTTTATTATGATATGATATGATATGATATGATATGATATGATATGATATGATATGATATGATATGATATGATATATTATATTGTATTATACCTGGTCTTACAGTAAAATAAGACAGGGTCTTATATTAATTTTTGCTCCAAAAGATGTGTTAGAGCTGATTGTCTGGCTAGGTCTTATTTTCGGGGAAATACGGTATCAGTGAAATCATATGGTTCTTGACTTTTTCTGTGTGCCTTATTTCGCTCTTAGCATAATAATCTCAAGATCCATCCATGTTGTCGCAAATGGCACTATTTCATCTTTTCTTATGACAGAATAGTATTCCATTGTGTATATATACCACATCTTCTTTATCCATTCATCTATCAAAGGACACTTTGGTTGTTTCCATAGCTTGGCCACTGTAAGTAAAGCTGCAATGAACATCGAAGTACATATATCTTTACGGATAAATGTTTTCAGATTTTTTGCGTAGCTACCCAGGAGAGGGATATATGAGCACTTTCCTGAAGGAACATATATATGGCTTTTATTGATTTCTTGAAGTAAAATGTGATTTGAAGAAAAATAGCATCTCCCTAAGAATAGCAAAATTCTCTGATATTCCTCCCATTGAGAGGTAGGGTCTATATTCCCTCTTCTTGACTGTCTTGTAACTGCTTCAACCAAAAGAGAATGGAGAAGGTGATACTGTGTGACCTTCAAGGCTGTCATAAAAGGGGTGCAGGTTCTGCCTTGTTCACTGGAGCAGGCGTGCTCGGAGCCTGAGCTGCCATGCTGTGTGGGAGCCAAGCCACCTGGAGAGGCTACTGGAAGGTGGGCTGGTCAGGAGACCGAGCCTGTGAGGCATCCCACTGCAGGCACCAGACATGTGAGCGTGAGCCTTCGGATGATTCCAGCCCTCGGCCATCCAGTGAGCCCCAGCCTTTGCGTCTTCTTGTCTAAGGGCCTCAAAGGTCCGTAGCCTCACACATTCATTTCCAAACTCCTGACCCAAATAATCTATGAACATAATGAAATGATTAGTTTTTTTGTGTTTTTTGTTACACTCTTAAGATAACTTGTTACACAGCAGTAGTAACTGCACCAGTATATGATACCTACTTTTCAGTGGAAAACCTAAAGAACCACTTGTAAGGGACACATGTAGGCAACAACAACATGTGTCCCGCAAAACCTGGAGTTGCCTCACGCAACAAAGTATGGCTTCTTACCAGGTATTTATATTTATTCATAATCTAGATGAAGTTTTATCAGTCGAATCATTTTTATCATAAATAATGTTAGTATCATGGCTGACATTCCACCTTTACCAGGTTTCCGGGAGACCTGAGGTAGAAAGTTAACCCAAGGTCAAATTTGTTAATAGAAAAATATCCATGGAGAAAAGCAGAGTAGCAATATTAATATTAGACAGAATAGTAAAGATTTAGGGCAACACCCATCAAATATAACGAAAAGGTTTATGGGCCTTTTCTCTCTCTACACTCACTCTGCCCCTTAATGACCTCATCAGTCCATGGCTCTAAACACCAGTCATGAAGCTGTTGACTCCCACGCTAATGCCCCCAGCCAAGACCTTTCTCCTAAATTCCAGACTCATTCATCCAGCAACCTACTGAACATTTCCACTTGGCTGTCTAATAAACATCTCAAAATCAACGTGTCCAAAACTGCACTTCTAATCTCTTCCCTAAAATTTGCTCTACTCCGAACACTTCCCTACTTTAGTTGACGATAATTTTGTCCAGTCAGTTTCTCAGACCATAAACCTTCCAATCAAGCCCAATTCCTTTCTTTCTCTCACTCTGTATTCAATCTGTCAAGAAATCCTATTGAACTTACCTTTAAAGATACACTCAGAGTGCAGACATTTTTGTCACCCCCACTGTCACCAACCTGAGTTGAGCCACTCTCCTATCTTACCTGGATTACTACAGTGACCCACTACGGGTCTTTTTGCTTCTACACTTGCCCTCGCGTACTCGGTTCTCAACATAGCAGCCAGACAGATCTTTTAAAAATGTAAGTGAGATCATGTCCTTGTTTTGCTGAAAACCGATTTCATTCAGAGTAAAAGCCAAAGTCCTTATAATGTCCTATAAGGCCCTACTCCTAGCCCTCAACACTTTCTAACACATTGGATAGTTATCTGTCAGGTTTATTGTCTGTTGCCCATCTGTCCACTAGAATGAAAGCTCCACAAGGACGATTTTTGTTCGTTTTGCTCCCTGATGTATCCCAAGCACCCAGAACAGTGCCTGGCAATAATAAACATTCAATAAAGATTATTTGTGTAAATGAATGAAAAGTGGTTAGTTTATGGTGATACAATAAAGTTATTAAGAAAGTATCATTATAAATCCAATAACATGTTAGAATACATAAAGCAAGAGTTGTTAGGAATAAAAGGGGAAAATGTGTAAAACCACAATCATAGTGGGAAACTTTAGCATGCTTCTAATTTGGCAATTTAAATAGACATAATAAGGTCACCGAAGGTCAGAATGTTGTAAATCTTAAGTTTGATACCTTGTATTAAAGTTTTTTTTTTACAAGTATACATGAAATAGGATAAAACTTAGTAAGTTATGCCGCTAAAAACCTCAGTTAGTTCTAGAAAGAAAAATTGTATGAACTGCATTCTCTGCTCACAAAGCAACAGTGCACAAATTAATGGGGAGAGAGAAGAGATTTGACCTGAGTGTTACAGAAACACAAAAGGAACCTAGATGATGGGGGATGTGCCATTAATACCGGACTGGGCTTGGAATACACAGCTTTTGTCCTCCATAGTCCTTTAGGGGAATCAGACATATGAATCAATTATTGCAACAGAGTAAGGTAGAGACAGACAGAGATGAGCAACCAGTGCAATGGGACCATCCAGTAGAGACTGAGGAGTCTTCACCCTCACAGAGGAAGAGAAGGCTGGGCTGAGTCCTCCTGTGCGAGGAGGGCCTGGTCGGACGAGGAGTCTAGAGCAGAGAGGGCCCCTTGTCCAAGGGCAGAGAGAAAAGTGAGAGCTGTGTCTGCTTTCTGGGAGCTCTGCCGTGTAATATGGCAGGCAACCAGGGTGACAGCTAGGACGTAGCCAGAGGGCAGGTTGGAGATAGCTACTTTTGACAGTAGAAGGACAGGATTTGGGGCCACCTAAATGGGACAGCTGAGGCATGTGTGTGAGAAGGGGTGAAGATACCAGATTCATTCTCCTTTAGGGTTGGAGGAAGTGATAGATGTACATGCAGATAGTTTTTCAGGTGAGAAAGGACAGAAAATTAAAGAAGCTCCTTGTCCCTCAATGACTTCTATTTCTTTCTGTACATTTTTTCAGAGATTAGAGATAAAACACGGTAGGGGATTGGGAAATAGGAGAGAAAAATGATAAGGAATAATGGGATTGCCCCACACTGTTGAGATGCAAGTGAACTTAGAGAGAGTGTGTTTGTAGTGGCCCCATTTATTGCCACTGTGGGATTTTCTTCAAATGGGCATCATCTTGTGTGTGTAAAAGAATGAGGACAGATAGGTGGATTGATTGGAATTTTCCAGATGGATGCACTGGAAAGACCTGGGAGTAACAGAAGTGGGGTTTGGCAACGGGATTAAATTAATGAATTCTGAAGTCGAGCCTAGGCGAGAAGTTTCCTAAGGACATGGATCTTGTCTGTATTGCTTGTGGCTGGGTTCATTACTATTACAATGAATAATCTAGAATATAGAAGTAAAAGGAGAAGAGGCTGATAGTTTGGTGTTAAAAAAGGAGTTGTCCTAAGATGAGAATTCCCAGCAAGGTCAAAGAACAGGTATAGTAGGAATGAAGAAAGAACTGGAAATTTTGGGGGTAGTAGTCTGCAGTTTCATGATGGAGATGACTTCTGAACTGAATTATATAGTTTTTAGTTCAATTGGAGAAAGAAGCCTAATACATACCGTCTTTCCCTGAAAATAAGACCTAACCGGAAAATAAGCCCTGGCACGATTTTTCAGGATGACATCCCCTGAACATAAGCCCTAATGCGTCTTTTGGAGCAAAAATTAATATAAGACCCCGTCTTATTTTCAGGGAAACACGGTATAACAATGCAAAACAGTATAACAGTGCTCTGGGAATAAGAGGAAGGGAGGATCATTTGAGCTGGAGTCATGGATCACACAAGAAATGAGAGTTGACTTCGGCCTTGAAGGAGGAGGAAGGTGGTCTGCAGAGAGGCTGGCAGAGGGCGAGGGGCATTCCTATGGGGATGCGGCAGGGCAAGGGTGGGAGCACCATGTGGATCCAGGAAAAGTCAAGACATGTTCAGAGGGTTCTGGAATGGTGCGTTTGGCTGGAGGTGAGAGTTTGTGTCGGGGGGTTCCAGGAGATGAAAGCTGCTAACACAGGTTAGGGCCAGGTGCTGGAGAACCTCGAAGACCACCTTAGGGTTTCTGTTATAGGCAGCAGAGACCATTGAAGGTTTTTGACAAAAAAGTGAAATGGTGTCTCCATTTTAATCTGCTGCTGGCGGTGTTCTAGGTGTACTAGAGAGGGAAAGCCACTGTCATCAGTTAGGAGGTAGTGGCAGAAACAGAGTGGTAGGGGCCTAAACTGCTGCAATGACTGCAGGATGGAACGGGAGAGATGGATTCAAGAAGAAATGATACAGAGAAGAAATAGTCAGGACCTGGTGGTTGGAAAGGGGACCTAAAGAAGGAGAGTTGCTGCCAAAGCAGAAGAAAAGGAGTTGGCAGACACGAATAGCCTAGTCAGGAAAAGAGGTTCAGGAGGAAGTTTCGGGATGACTCAGTAATTAGGAAATCCTAATGACTTAGACCAAAATTTCAGCTGTAGAAGGAAGGGATGAAAAGTGATAGTGGTGGTGGCTGCAGAGAAGTGTGCAGGTGTTCGGTTCCTTTTTAATAACAACTTTATCAAGATGTAATGCATAGACCATAGAATTCACCTATGTAAAGTGTACATACAATTCAGTGGTATTTAGTATATTCACAGAGTTGTGCAGTCATCACCACAATCGATTTTGCATTGCATCACCCCCAAAATAAACCTCTTACCCATTAGCAGCACTGCCCAGTCCCTCCCATCCCCACCAGCCCTCGGTAACTACTCATCTACTTTCTGTCTCTGTAGATTTCCTATTCTGGACATTTCAAGTAAAGGGAATCACACAGTTTGGCCTTTTGTGGCTGGCTTCTTTCACTTGGCACGGTGTTTTCAAGGTTCATCCACGTTGTAGGATATATCAGTACTTCATCCCTTTTTATTGCCAAATAAGATTTCACTGTATGGATGCATCACATTTTGTTTCTCCATTCACCAGTTGTTCGATATTGGGGTACTTCCACTTTCTGGCTTTTATGAATAATGTTGCGAGGGGCATTTGTGTACAAGTTTTGTGTGGACATACGTTTTATTTGTTTTTAAATAGAGGCCCTGGTTATATTTACAAGTAGAGGGAAGGAAGGAAACTGGTAAGGAATAAGGACTGCTGCAAATCCTGGAGATCAGGGGGTCTGGGAGAAAGAACAGACCTGAAAGAGGTGGAAAGGAATGGGAGGCAGAGAAGGGGGAAAATCCCCCCTTGGAAGTGGGCAGACTGTCTCTACCTCTGAGACAGGAGTGAAGGAAGAGTGGGATTTCTTTTTCTAGAAATGAAAATACTTTACAAATATATTTTCTGATTATGCCAGTAATATGAGGAAGGCTGTATAGCAGTGGCTAAGATTGTGGGTTCTCGTCAGACTGCATTGGGTTTGAATCCTGACACTGCTGCTTTTTAGTTGTAGAACCTTCGACATGTTAGTTAACCTACTCAAGCTTTAACTTCTTCACTTTTAAATTGGGGATGAAACAAACCTACTTTACTGGCTATTACAAGGATTAAAGAAAGAATGCCTGTGTAGCTGTATTAGTTACCCATCGCTGTGTAACAAATTACCCCGACTGCAGACACTTAATATGTCCCAGTTTCTGAGGGCCAGGAATCTGGACATGGCTTAGCAGGGTGCTTCTGGCTCAGGGTCTCGTATGAGGTTGCAGTTAAGCTGTTGGCTGGAGCTGCAGTCATCCCACGACTTGACAGGCTGGAGGACCCTCTTCCAAGCTCACTCCCACGGCTCTTGGCAGGCCTCAGTTCCTTGTGGACACTTCACTTTCTGGACACCTGTGTCTCTCCATAGGACTGCCCACAGCATGGCAGCCTGCTTCTTCCAGAACTGGTGATCTGAGCGAGAGAGAACCAGAGTGCCTATGACAGAAACCAGTCTTTTTTAACCTAATCTCAGAAGTGACTTCCCCTCACTCCTGCCATGTGCTACTATTGATCACACAGATCAGCAGAGTGTGGCTACGAGGAGGCTGGGTCACTGGGGACCGTCGTGGAGGCTTGGCTACCCCAGCAGCTCTCAGCACCGTGCGTGACACAAAAGCAGCCCTTAATAACTATGAGTATTCACAGCGGTACCATGAAGATATTGTAGAAGTCTATAAAGAAGAAAGTAAAAGTTACCCACGGTCTAACCACAGGTAGAAAGAGTAGGCATTCTAAAATTATTGTCCTCCTAGGGAGGGCTACTAGTAATAGGACTATAATTTTTAAAAAATTCTACCACATCCATAAGAGACAGCTTATTAATGACTGGAATATTAACTTAGGAAAATTAACTTTTGAAATCCTTTTACCTCTCACATTTTGAGTCTATATATCACACTTTTGTTTTTCTGTTCAGCATTGTGATAATTCTGAATTTGGGGCATCACATATCCTGTGTCTGTCATCAGTGAGGTTCTGATTTTCCTATGAGATCAAACAGGAATAGGTCAGGGATGAAAAGAACACCCTCGCCACACTCTCTGCCAGCTGGCGATGCTGCTGAGAAGCAGCCCCTCTAAGAATTGCTGTTTCCAAAGACAGCTCCTCCCTGTTGTCTTTGGTCATTTCTCCCCTACGTTGTGCTCTGAATAGCAGCTGTTCAGGGCACTGCTGCCCGAGCGCAGGGGCGCTGTGATCAGCAAAGTGAGTGAGCGACACGCGGGAGAAGGCTGGGCGTCAGGGAGCTGCTGCTCTCTGGTGATGTGGTGAGGAAGGGGAGATGCCGCAAACAGCCAGAGAGCAGTGTGATGGGCCATTGGGAAGCGTGGGAAAGATGATCAATGTCCTAGATTGAAAAAAACGAAAGCCCTCGAACGTCTCACCAGTCACTTTTGAGCAAAGCCGTCTAATTCAGGGAACGAGGAGACAGTGCAGTTCAAGAAAAATCACAGCTGCACAGGAGAGTCTTGTAAAGTCAACTTAGGTGGATTAGTACTTGTCCCAGCTTCTATTGTAAGGGTCAGATTAATTTTCTAATACTGTTTTCTACTTTAATGTTGTTGCTTTAATCATTAGATGACCACCAGTTCCTTCAGGCAATAGGAAGCGATTGAAGATTTAATGAGACTCATATTGCTTATGCTCACATGTTGATGACTTCCTGCATGCATATTAATCATTCCTGACCTTGATCTTAAATTCCTTCCCAGTACAAATTCTCATCAAGCATACCTACTAGATCCCTCGGTGTTCACCAAATACCTGGTTTGTTTCCAAAGTTCATTAACTCCAATGTTCAGTGTGTGTCAGATTTTTCAGTACCCTTGTCTGATGTGTCTTGTAGTTCTCACTGGGACTGTAAATCTGGAAATTTTAGGGGGAGAAAAATCAGCAACTCTTAACAGGGCATTTAGCGTAGTTTTAAAGACTGTTCTGTTCAGCAGACCTTGAACATGCCTTAATTGATTGTCTAGGTCAGTATGTCCACCTGGCAGCTCTCAGACCCCCTCCAGGCCACAGAGCGTTTCTGTGTGCGCTCGGCTCTCGGCTGTCGAGCAGCAGGACTCGGCCTCTGTCCCCTGCTTTGGGGGCCCCATCGTTTAGTTCAGGCCCACCCCCTCCTGCCACAGAGGCCTGGGAAACCCTGGCTGGCCACCTGGTCTCCTCATGCCCAGCATCCATGCATCTGCACCCCCACCCTCTCCCCAATTATCCCCTCAGCCACCTTGACAGATTTCCTGACCAACAGCCCTTTGCAGAACTAGGACCCAGGGTGGCAGTTGTTGGATTGTGTGAGAGGAGAGGTGAGAAGGCCAAGGACTCGGAGGGAAGATGAAAGTGGGAGCAAACAAGTGTGGGAGAGACTGAGGGGAAGGATCACAGCAGCTGAAAAGAAAATAAGTATGTAAGAACTTGAAGGTGAGGAGGTGTGTATACACAGACAGAATGTGAGTGGGAAGAAGTAGATAAAGATACGAAGGAGCTTGTGTGTGGTGGTGCCAGTCACTGGAGATGAGGAACAAAAGAGGCAGATTTGTGTGTATAAGAGGCCACCCGTGAGAGATGAGGAGGGAGAATGGAGAGAGCAGAACACGAGCTCTGCTTGGCAGAAACTGACCACAAGCACGCACCTCACGGGGAAACACTGTCTGACAGAGCCTTTTTCTTCAGATTTGTGAATATATTTATAACAAAAAACAATGTGCTAATAAAAGGTTAAACCACAAATAGATATATCCGTGGGAGATTACGTTACGTTGATATGATTTTAGGGTGTCCCAAATGTGCAGTCATTTGATTCAGAAGCACAGCGTGCCTGCCAGCGTGCTGGTTATTTCAGATGTGGCTCAAGCCAGCCAAGAAGTTGGACTGTGCTGATTTTGATAACTCAAGTGCTTACCCATTTTAGAAAACAGATAAATGGGATCATTTTATATACAAATAGAAGTTTTTCATCTTTTTAAATTAGGTAATCTCCTGTTGGTATCATTTAACTGAATAGGTGGGGAGATCCATTTTGTGAAGTATATTTTTCATATCTAATGATCAAAATCCTTATTTTTTTAAAAAATAGCCAGAAAATGTCCTACCGTTTAAGTTAATTATTTAATTCTTTATCTAGAAGTCTATATTCAGAAAAGAACCAGACATGCTGGCAAAGATTTAGTTTCAAGATGTCTGTTACAGTGTTGCTTATGTTATGATGCAAGGATTGGAAACACCCTAAATGTCCAATAGACGATAGGAATGGTGAAGCAAGTTCTGATACATCCATAAGATGAGAGGGTCTCTTATACAGTCATTAAACTACTTCCTCCAATTCATCTCCACACTGCAGTCAAGTGGCCTTTTTAAAGACACACTGGGTCATTTCAGTCCCCCTTAAAACCTGTCTTGGCTTCCCATTGCACTACCATGAAAATCCTGACCTCCCAGGTCCCCTGGCCTTGGCTTATCACCCCCAACTCTGTAGTCCCGCCATTCCTATCTACTGGCCTGCTTTCCAGGTGCTTTCATTCCCCAAGGCCTTCCCTCATGCTTGAACTAGTGGTCCCCATGTCTTCATTTGGCTGGTTTTTGCTTGTTCTTGAGGTCTGAGCTTCATCAGAGGGATTTCCTGATGAAATCCCTCTACTGCTCACACACTTTACCCCCACTGTATTCTCTCATTGTGGTCTATAAGGTGTGACAATTAAGTTCACGAACTTATTGCAACAATGTTGCTAACCTTTTTTTTTTTATATCAGAAGGATTATTTATTATGAATCTGTATCAACTGGACAAACAGTTAACCAAGTTTACTATTTGGAAGTGCTGAAAAGGCTGCGTGAAAAAGTTAGACGACCTGAACTTTTCACCAACAATTCATGGCTCTTGCATCACGACAATGCACCAGCTCACATGGCACTGTCTGTGAGAGAGTTTTTAGCCAGCAAACAAATAACTGTATTGGAACACCCTCCCTACTCACCTGATCCGGCCCCCAATGACTTCTTTCTTTACCCAAAGATAAAGGAAATATTGAAAGGAAGACATTTTGATGACATTCAGGACATGAAGGGTAATACGATGACAGCTCTGAGGGCCATTCCAGAAAGAGTTCCAAAATTGCTTTGAAGGGTAGACTAGGCACTGGCGTCAGTGCACAGCTTCCCAAGGGGAGTATTTCAAAGGTGACCACAGTGATATTCAGCAGTGAGGTATGTAGCACTTTTTCTAGGATGAGTTTGCGAACTCAATTGTCTGACCTTGTATACTTCTCTTTCATTACATATATCACATTTTAAAATCATGCTCATTTGTGTGCTTGTTCTTTTAATGCCCACATCCCCTCTGGACTTTGTCATTTTGCTCTCCTTTCTGGGAGGATCCCTCATGTTTATTATCTGCCTCTCCAATTGAGATTTTCAATTCTGCTGTAATATTTTTAATCTCCAAGTGTCTGTCTTGTTCCCTGAAAGTTTTTAAAAATAGCATTTTGTTCTTATTTCTTGGTTTCAATATTTTTTTTAGTGTATTATTAATAGTTTTCTAGAAATTTTCTTCTCTGTATATTCTGTTCCCTCTGAGTTTTTTTCTTTTTTTAATTTGGTATTTATCTTTTATATAAGAGGCTTTCTCAGATATCTGGAAATATGTTGTTGTTTGCTTCTATATAAGAGTGGGGGGTTTAAAAAGCTCAGTGGGCTCATGAAGGACAAGGAAAGACTGAGAAACTGTTGTAAGATTGTAGAAGACTAAGACTTAACAACTAATTACATTACGGAATGCTGGATTGGATCCTGGAACAGAAAATGGCATTAGTGAAACACTAGTGAAATTCAAATAAGATTCATACTTTAATTAGTAGTAATCTACTAATGTTAATTTCCCAGTTTTGATGATAAAACCGTGGTTACATAAAATGTTAACATTAGAGTAAGCTGATTGAAGGATGTATATGAACTCTCTGTACTTTTGTTTACCTTGGTACTATTTTCTGTAAGTCTAAAATTATTTCAAAATAAAAAGTAAAAACAAACTTAGTGGAAGCTCTGAGCAAGGTGGGGAGCAGGTTGCTAGGGGTCAGCTCTGAGCTGTGAAGTGATCTGATTAGGCCATGATCCTGAGGAATCCCTTGCCATTATCTTCCCCTCTCCCTTGTCAATATCTTCAGGTCGGTTTTTCCTAGGCTATTCAGAGTCCCCAGAGCAGGTTCTACTAATCTCCTGCCTGAAAGGTGAAAGCCTAGCTGCCAACATTCTGGAAGCTAAATGAGAGGGCTGGAAGTGAGGAATGGGTCTCAGCCCCCAAGTATGTAATTGTTCACTTAATCCCTGGCATCCATTGTCATACCCCACCCTCAACTCTTCCTGGTGTGCTCCAGTCAGAGACCTGTTTTATTCTCTCCTGAGAATAATTCTTTTGCCAAGATGGTAATGAGGCAGTCATTCCACTTTGTAGAGTATGAGATCTGGAGATTTAACTGTGTCTGAAAACAGATTTTCAACCACTTTTCCTTATTTTAGTTCAACTTCTCCCTTATATCTAGAGAAACCTGGTGCCATCAGTTGGGAATTCTCACCACTCTCCGCTGCCTGAACAGGATTCAGTTTTCTTGGTTCCACTAAGGCATTTACATCCCATCATCTGCTTTTCAGCTTCCAGTCTTCTTTCCTCCACTCTCCTTGGTCTCCTCTCCTGTTCTCTCTGATCTTATAGGTTCATGCCTTCATCTACAAGAGAGGCAGTACAAGTAGATAATGCATGTTCAGTTTACCATCTTTTTATAAAAGGGTTATTAGAAAATATGTGCATGTGGGAAATAAGAGGGACTTTCATGCCACAGATAGCAGAGGTGATTGACTTGGCTTCATGACTATTGACAAATTTCTGTGAATGTAAGGACTCTAATCATGAATTGTAGTCAGGGTTTATAGAAAACCTTGTTATATTAAGAAACAATAAGTAAGATTAATTGTTATCTTTCCTTTATCTGAAATAAGAGAAACACTTAAGAGACACTTCCAGCTAGTGCAGAGGTAGGTACACAAGACTGTATGAGGAATGGTAACCAGCTCTGGTTATAACTTCCCATGTGACCTTAGGCAGGGGTTTTAGTTTGGAGCCTGTGGCTTCAGCCTGCCACTCTTTTCTTATCTATCTATCTATCTATCTATCTATCTATCTATCTATCTATCTATCTATCATCTATTCATTCCCCAAAGCTAACTATTTTTTGGAGCTGGAGATTAGGCTGTCACAGTGGTTCCAGACTGAAGTGTGATTAGAATCACCTGGAGGGCTTATTGACCCATAGCTGAGCTCCACCCCCCTCCCAAAGTGTGTATTTCTAATGCGTTCCCAGGTACTGCTAGACTGAAGAGTCACACTTGGAGACCCACTGCAGTGTCAGCGTGTCCAGAATGGAATTCACCATCTTTGCCCAGAAAGTCTGCTCCTCCTCCTCTTTTCCCTGTTTGGGTTAATAACCTCAGCATTCACCCAGGGTCCTAGGCCAGAAACCTGGGGCGAGGGGAGAAGGGGGTAAGAAATTCCTAGACTTCTCCATCCTACTCGGACCTCACATGGTCACCGTAGAAGCGGTAGATCCTTCCTTTGGGTGACTTTCCAGTCGGGATCACATCACTTGTCCCCTCCTATATTGCGATAGCCTTTCCCTTGGTCTCCCTGCCTCTCATCTGCCCCTAACCCCAGCCTACTCCAGTCAGTCCATTCTCCAGATACTTCTAAAATTTAAATACGATCATGACTTTTCTTTGCCAGGTCTTTAAGATAAGTTTTTAAGATAAGACTTACACTCCTTATTTTAGAACACAAAACTCTTCATATTCTGACCCTCAGCCTCCATCTCAAATCTTGTGATGGGCACTCTTCCCTCAAGCCGTAGCACCTATAGATTTTACAGAGACGACTGTCTGTGTGAAATGCATGTGCCACCGCCGATCTTCATCTAGCAGTGCATTTCTGCTCCAACTTCAGAATTCAGCTCAAGTCCACTTTGATTTAGATGCACCACCTCTTGGTTCCAGCAGCATCCTCACCACACTTCTAACACTGTTATAACTGTGAGTTCATTAGTTTATTGTTTTTTTTCCCTTCTAGACAACCCATTACTTGAACATAGGGATTCTGCGTCAGTAGGTGTGGCGCAGGGCCTGGGAATCTGCACATTCAACAAGCTTCTGGGGGGATTCTGAAGGCCCAGACTTCAGTGTTAGGTGGTTTCTAAGATCTACTTCAACTCTGAAACGTCAAGGCTTTTCTGCCTTGCATTTCAACTGGTGTTGTGGAGGGGAGAAAGCTTTTGCGTAGTGGATTAAAAAACAAAAAAATTGTGTGTAATCTTCTTTCATGCCCACAATTAGATAGCTTATTATACTGAAATATACGGTAAGGTAAATAAGTAGAAATAAGATAAATGCCCTTATTTCATTTAAGAGTATTTCCTTAATCTCTTCAACTTTTTATTCATTAATTTTAAGACTGTTTATGAGGGTTTGCTCTATGTCAGACACTGTTCTAGTGTTTGGAATGCATCAATGAACAAAGCAGACAATAATCCCTACCCTCAAGGAGCTCGTATTGATGGGCAATAAACAAATATAATAAGTAAATCACAGAGTATTTTAGAAAGTGATAAGTACTATGGAAAATGGAATGAGGTGCTTTCTTTTACTTTGTCAGGACTTAATAGTAAATTACTAGAGGTAATAGTTTATTTAATTGAGCTTTTTAAATAAGCTATACTTTAAAGGGCAGACTTTAACCTGCACCCAATCAGAAGAGAGCTTGGGATTTGCAAAATTCAAGTCTGGTTTTCTTTTATAAAATTGACAATAATTGGATTTCCCATTATGTCAGTAGAAGAGAAATAGTTTAGGGAATTGCTTCCAAGGAATCCTAAGTGAATTATGTGATATAAATTTTTTACAACTATAAGGAAAAAGGAAAAAAGAATTAAGTCACAAACTAGTAAAAAGTTTGTGTTTTATGCTAATCAACATGGCTGATTTAATTTTATTATTTTTCTAAAAAAAATCCTTTATTCCAAAATCTCTTTTCTTAGCTCCCCACTTCCCTTTTAATTTTTTGTTTGCTTGGATTTTCATATTTAGGTAAAAAGTATCAGTCCTTTTAGAATTTATAGGGAAATTTCATGATATGGATGAGGCAGCATAGGACTTGGGCTTTACCTCTCTGGGCTGCTCAGAAGTAAGAGAAACAGGCTGGTTCCATGGGGAAAATCAATTCTCCATCTTTATTTTCAAATAACCAAATCAAAAGATCTAACATGTTACTGTAAACAGTCTTAAAAGTCAAATTAATGTCACCGACAGAGTAAGCTAAAAGAGTGATAAGTATTGTTTTGCACAGCCGTTCAAATTGTTTTCAAAGTCCTACCACAATGAAAGACTTTTCTTGCTCTCCTTAAAAACTAGAACTGTGTGGTAATTCTGATGACTGTCAGTTCCTGTGGGGTGTTTACACAAAGGTACTTATAAATGAAGAGTCATTTTTAGAGCAATTAGGGAAGAGGCTAGACAGAGAATAGCCAGCTCAGAGGCCTGGCAGGTCGGGGTTAAGGTTTATTGACAGGACAGGGTCAGGCGTCTGCTCCTCTATCACTGCCCTCGTACCTGCCCTCCAGATAACATCCAAGACTCAGCCGGCCTCCGCTCCCTGCCGTAAGCCAACCCCCCACCACCACCCGGAGCCGAATATGGAAAAGAGAAAGAAGAAAAAGGGAAGAAGAGGGGACGTTCTGCCGAAACATACTATTGAAATGCAAGTTTGAAACTATTTGTGTATATTTTTCTGGCCCAGATGTTGTGTCACATTAGGAAGAAGAAATTTTAAAACATACAAAGAATTGTCTGTTCTTTCAACTTTGTAGTTTGCAGTTATTGCATCCTGAAGAAAGAAATTGCCTGGCCAAAGTAGTCTTTTAATTTCATTTTTCAGTTTTGAGTTACAGGTTTCTGGCAAGCTCCCTGACCACTACTGTTACCTGATGGCGCCTATATTTCATCAAATTTAGACATGCAGACTACCTGGACCCAGGCCCAGATGAACTGTTGTGACTGATAAACATGATCCCACCCTGCCCCCATGCATGCTCCTGCTTTGCTCTTGAAGGGAATCTAAGACTTTGAGTCCTGGGGTCCCCAAGGGAGTTAAAGAAAAATGTGTTCCGGTGTTCAGTATGGGAGTTTGCTCTGTGGTTTTCTGGGCTGCGTCTCTGCTTGCCCAGGGGCTGGTGAACATCCTTGCCGTGCCCCTGCTTCTCCTGTGTTGGTAATTAATGCAGGGAAAATTTTTTGTTTTTAATAAAAACAAGCAGTCATCTATCAGAACGCACAGTCAAGGCAGAATTTGTTTGACATCTTGTGATTGCAGCTTCCAAAAAGAATGACAGCAGTTATTAAACAAATAAGAAAGAAGATGCTATTTTTTGGTAGTTTTCAGATAGTCTAAGAATATCTTTGTAACATCACTGCCTTTGCTTGCATGAATAGAAAATAGTAGAATGAACAGAATCATTCATATTTTGAAATCTGGGTTGTATTAGATTTAGAGTAATAATAAAAATTCAAATATTAAGCAAATGTATTATTTTTCGCCCTGTAATATACTAGGGGCTTTTTCTTTCATTAGAATATATTTCAAACATTTGTTTTTATGATTGCAAGAGGAGTATTAGCATCCAGTGTAATTAAACTTAATTGCATTTCCTATGTGACTTATTTTTAGTCTCTTTTTAAAATGCATTTATGATTCTTTTTCTCTATACTAACTATTCCTGTAGGTTAGCCTAGATACAAGGTTATGGAAAACTGTACATTTGCTTGGAAACAGAAGTTATGAATTTGATTTTAATTTGGAAGTTTGGACATGAAAATTTGGGATATAGTCAAGTGGGAAAAACATGAAGCTGTTTAGGCACTGACATTTTTTGGTCTCACGTCGTGTTCATGTGATCTAAGAAAAGTAATTAATCACTCTGTACCCTAAATTATCCTACTTGGGAAGTGTAACAATGATTTCAGTCCTACCTCACAAGAGGATGTGGAAGCATCAGATTTCATATTTCTATAGGTACTAAGTAAAGATGGAGCTTCCTGGGAAGGGGGAAAGGAAACTTCCTGGGGTGTTAATAATAGTCTGTATCTTGAGAGGTATTTGGTTACACAGGTGTATGCATTTGTCAGAACTCATCAGATGATATGCTTAAAATTTGAGTGTATCATCGTGTATAAATTTTATCTTAAAATGCAGAAAAAAAAGAAACTCTAAACATACTGAAGTTTAGTTAATGATATGCATGTTGAAATTTGGGGGAAGGGGTTACTGACCTTTGAAACTCACTTTGAAATGTATCTCCCCCCCAAAAAAAAGGATGGGTAATGTAATGTTTAGAGATGTGGTAAAGAGCAAATACAGTAAAATGTTAATTGTAGACCCTGGGGAGTATGCACATTTACCGTAAACATCTTTGAACATTTTTGTGTGTTTGAAAATTTTCATAAAATGTTTTGGGGGAAATGAACTGGCTGGTTTTTGCTCATTAAAGGATCTGTGTTGGGTATTTCCATTTTTAATTCTACCCCTCCCCCCTTTAATTCAAAATCAAACCACTTGGATTAATACCAAAAGTGGGGAGGGGTGTGAATGTAGCCATTTAGATAAACAGAAAAATGTGCTCACCTCATACTTTCTCTAGTTACCTTTTGAAAGGCCATTACAAAGCATGGAAGCCAAGGGTGTCTTTACAAACAAGAAGATCTCTGAGAAACCCAAACCATGCAGCCCAACCAATGACCTGTCTGGGAAGCTAAAAGTTGGCCTCCAGAACCCTCACCATGGAAAGGGGCATGGCCTCCTGACATATAATCTTCACCAATGGCAAGCAGGTAACTCCCTGCTATATACCTTATACTAAGGGCCTATCAAATGAAAATGGGCTTTCGGTGTTCAGCCAAATCCCAGGGATTTGGCCATAAACACCTCCACTTTTATCAGAATGCCAAGCTATCTCTTACATCCTGATAGAGCCCTCTTTTTAAAGATCTTATATGGGACCCCTGCGATACTTTGTGTGTGCGTGTGTGTGTGTGTGTGTGTGTGTGCGCGCGCACGTTAATCTTGAAGGGTCAAAAGGGTAAACTGGTTCTTGTGGAATTTGAACCAAACTTTTAAAAGCTAATGATAATATATATATATTTAAACCATGTTGCTTAGTTGGTGCTTGCACAGTAAACTGGAAAGTCAAGATTTGAGAGGCTCAAAGATCTGAATTCTTTCAAGTTCTCAGTGTGAACTCTGACCAGTTAATTTATCTTCGTCCTTTGATTTTCTCACTTGGAAAATGAGAAATGAAACTGACACAAAATGCCCAGTCAGTGGTTCTCAAATGTTAGTGTTTGTTTTAGTATATGTGCTGCCAAAAGAGTACACAAGTTTTCGTGTTTATAAAAATCATTTATGTAAGAAACTTTAGTGTGTGTAAGAATCATTTAGTTTGTTAAAATAGAGATTCTAGCTCCCATACTTTGGTTTTCTGAATCAGTCGGCCTGGGGCAGAGCTCAGAATCTGAGCATTTTTATAAACATTCAATGTGATACTGATGTGATTGTTGGACCACGTGAGAACCGATAAAATCTTTTTTTTTTTTGGCTTTTTCTTATGGAAAATTGTGAACATACACTAGAGCAGAGAGAATAATACAATGAACTTACATGGACACATCACCCAGCTTCAACAGTCTTGGTTCATTTCTACACTCATCCCTTCCTTATATTCCTCCCCCACAGGTTATCTGTAGAAGCAGGTCTTAGATATACCATTACATTCATAAATATTTTAGTAAGCGATTCTAAAATACTAAAATATAAGTACTCTAAAAACTACATCATCGTTAACCCTTGCAAAATTTGAGAATAATTCTTTACTATCAAATATGTCAGTGTCTAGATTTCCTGGATTTTTTTCACAGTTGATTTGTTGGAATCAGGAACCAAACACAGTCCATGCATTGCATTTGATTTATGTGTCTCTTTAATCTTTTAATCTATAGGTTCCTCTTTCTTTTTTCCCCCCTTGTGATTTATTTGTTGAAGAAACCAGGTCATTTATTCTGTAGACTTTCTCAGTCTAGATTTTCCGATTGGGTCCCCATGATGTCATTTACCATTTTTCTTTCCCCTGTATTTCCTGTCAACTCCATCACTTCCATCCTAAAGTTTGATCAGATTAAGGTTCAATTTTTTTGGCAAAAATACATCCTAGGTAGCGTCATATACTTCCATCAGGAGGCATATGTCTGGTTGTCTCTCTTTGTCATGTTAGCAGCCTCCATGATTAGTGCTGAGATCTATTATTTCCTAGGGAGAGCCCCATATTTTAACTTACAAGTAACTCGTGGAAGACCCTTCTCCCTCTCGTGGATTTTTCCTTTTCTAAGGGAGGCTTTTAAAGCTTTCGCAGATTTCACAGTGAATCCATGGCTGCCCGCTTAGACATTGTGTTTGCTATAGAAAGCAGAGAGGCTTTCTTGCTTTCAATCTTAGTCTCATTTTCACAATATAGTAATCTTTAAAATTTGTCTTAGTGTCTTCAACATTTATTTCAGTTTCTGAGACACGTTAAGATAAATGGATGCCACACAATTGAACAGAAAGTTTAGGGCCCTATAATGAAAGCACAGTTGCAAGTAAGTTGACCTGGTATAAGTACAAGTGAGTCTGGGCCACCAATGCTGTACCATCTCCCCATCCTGAGGGGAAGGCAATGAGGTTTTAATACCTATATTTATTGTTTTTTGTTCTGAAAGTAAATATGAGGTTTCTGGATCAGGGGCAGACAATTATTACCTATAGCAATAACCATGTTGGTTCCCTACAGCCGCTTCCCTCTTCAGAGCAATGTGAAGGGGTCTAGAAGAATGAGGTGTGATATGCCAAGATCACTTCAGGAACTGGGGGTGAATGGGTTCATTCCTTCATTCAACAAACATGTACTGATTGTTGACTATATGCCAGACACTGAGCCAGCACTGGGTAGATGATAAATACTAAAGAACTCATAGCCTAACACATACAACCATATACCTTTGTGTCTAGAGTTAACCATCAGGTGTCATATTATAGCTAATCAATACACACACACACATTCATATATGTTCATATGTATGTGTATATATTTGATTATATAGTCGTCCCTCAGTATCCTCAGGGGATTGGTTCCAGGACCCTCATGGATGCCAAGATTCTTGGATGCTTAGGTCCCTCATATAACATGGCGTGGTATTTGCATATAACCTACACACCTCCTCCCATAAACTTTAAATCATCTCCTGATTACTTATAATACCTAAAACAATGTAAATGCTATGTAAACAGCTGTTACACTGTATTGTTTAGGGAATAATGACAAGAAAAATAATATCTGTACATTTACAAATCCAAATTGTAAAAATTCGTCTCTGAAAGAGGAAAATCCACGTGCAGAGTACTAAAGAATTTATAAGGCTGAAGAAACCTAAAGAAAGAGAATGACACACCCCAACAACTGCTGTGGTGGGTGCTGGAGTTTAGACCTCATGGAGCTGGCATTCTGACAGGGGAGACAAGAAGACAGAATTAGACAAACACAATAACTCCAAAATGGGAAAAGTGCTTTGAAGGAAATAAAGTTAAGAGGGAGTAAGTGGGGAGACAACTCTTGAGAGAGTGCTCCCAGAAGCCCTGTGAGGAAGTGGCATTTGAGCTGAGGCCTGCAGGCTCCGAATGAACCAGTGATGTGAGGAGTTGGTGAAAGAGCAAATGCAGAGCTGAGAAAGGACTTAGTATGTCCAAGGAACAGAAAGGGGACCCCTGTGGCTGGCGGGCAGTGAACCTCAGGGAGAGGAGAGTGTGAGGAGGCTAGAGAGGTTGGCAGGGGCCAGCCCAGGCAGGGCCTCAAAGACTTTGAGAAGTTGGAATTATGTTTTAAAAACGGTGGACAAACATTGAAGAATTTTAAGCAGGAAAACTTAGTAATTATCCCCACCTAGTCTTTTTTCTACGCATGTGCAAACATCTATGTGTATGTTTTTAATGACATCATACTATACATGATCTGCAACTTGCTTTTTCCTTTATGAATAACATCATGGGCATCTCTGAATGGAAGATGTGTAAATATATATATATTTTCCATGATTCTATATATATATATGTGTGTGTGTGTGTGTGTGTGTGTGTATATATATTTAAGTTTGTTTTCCTGTGGACTACATGACAAACATTTAGATATGTAAGAATCTGATGTGTAAGATATGTAAGAATCGTGGAAAATCAGTTTCTTAGGGGTAAAAAGGAAGGACAGTGCTTGTTTTTCATGTCCATTATAGATAAAAATTCACTTCCGTAGTTTAAGAACATTGAAACCATATTCTAATTTGATTCTTGATTTTCTCTTAAACTTGTAATTAGTGTATTACTTTAACCATGTATTTATTGTTAAAGCAACTTTACAGGCCATTTTTCAGTCTTCTAGACACAGCACAGCCTGAATAAAGAAGGAAAATAGAATAAGAATTCAACAGGAAGTATATGGTCAAACCATAACAATCCAGGAGATGCTCAATAAATTTCACAGAGAATGTGTCACCTTTAAAAGTACAATTTATTATTGTTACTAATATAAATGTGCTTATTTATTCACCTTTAAAATATATGTAATTATTGTGAAAAATGCACCTAAAAACCCTTGAACCATAAAACTCCAGCATCTTTTAGTTCTTGCCCATTTATAAAATCTAAGCCAAAGCTTCAGTAGAAGAAACTGTCTATATGCCAGTAAAGTAGTGACAGGGATAATGTTTTCTGGTCTTAGAGTTCCCCTTGTATGGGCATCTATGACAAACCTTTTCCAAAATACCAGGTAAGTGAAAAAAGCATAGCCCACAAAAATAACCACGTCAAACTCATGAACCCAGATTTAGCTCAATTTTAAGCCTACATAAACAATAACAACAACAACAGAAAAACACTATTGCAGAGGTGGAAACAAACGAAAGCAGGCAGGAAGCAAGGGGGTCTGAAGACGTGTAACACAACATTGCTGTCACATACCAGGAGGGATATCCCAAACAAAACCCCTGTCTGCATTCTTAACCCATGAACCCTCGCCTCAGCCCTCAGCATTTGAAATTATCTTTCTGAATTCAAATTTTTGATATGCTTCTGGTTTTGTAATAAAGTCATAAGCAATAGTAATGAAGTCATCAATTACCTTTCTGCCTTTTATCTTAAATGGGAGACACTGGAGCAACGTCAATTGGCAAGAAATATTCTGTTTGTTAATAAAATCTTTCATTTAACTTTCTCCTGTACTAAGAAATGAAAATATAGTTTCTCCAAAGATTTAATTGCATGTGATCCATTTGTTAATAGATGTCTTAATTCCACAATTAAACACACACCCAGACACCCAGATGTATGCATGTATGTATATGTCACACATCAAAAAATCTTCCTGTTGCTTAGATTTGAGAAATTGTTTTGAAGAGTAAATATGAATGGCAGTTTTAAAATATTTTATCTTAAGTACTCATCATTTTCAAAAATTCATAATTCAGAAATATTTCACTGGAAGGGGAGACTAAAGACATTTATAGTTCCTCCCCACCTCCCCCGAGCTTCATTTTTACAAAACAGATTATTCACAATGGTGTAACTGAAGTCATTGGAAAGGGCCAAGTACCCCAAAATATCTCCTCTACAGCCTGTTTGGACCCTAAAATTTCCAACTACCAGAATCATTCTTTTGGGTTAAGGGAATATCCTCATAAAGCCTTCGTTTAATAGGAGTTATCATTCCTGTGTTTTGTGAAGATTGGATTAGAAGGAATGAGTTGGTATGTTTTAATAGTCTTGGTAATGAGGAGGATGGGAGGGTAAGGATTCTCAGTGGGAGAGAAGGGAGACATTCTTCTTCCAGTGGCTCCAAAGGAGGGCTTTAGGCTGTGGGAAAGGCAAAGCCCTTACTACATAATTATGAAATGTCTGCTTGGGCGGCAGCCATATTTAAAACTGATAGTACTATATATTCATTTAAGTTGCAGAATGGATATAAAAAGATAGATCATATCATTCATAAATGCTTCTGTCTCTTTTTGAATATAATGCCCAAGTGTGTGTACAATAACTTGGCACCTTCAATTCCTCCAGTCTGAGGATAGAGTCCAGAAAACAATCTAGTTGAATTCTCAGATGGGTTTTTGGCAAGAAGACAAGGTGGCTTTATACAACTTGTCTCTAATGTTTTTCACTGAGTGTCTGAAAGAAAAGGGAGGATTTGTAGACCTGATTAAAACAAGGAAGTAACCCAGTGACTTAAAGAGGGGGGTTTTGGAATTTGAATCCTAAAATAAAGCTCTCCCTCGTTGACTTTGCAGCCATGGGAATAACCAGTTGCTTCATTGTGTGTTTTGTCAAAGTGCCTCAGCCATTTGGCTGCCCTGATGGTTACCTGCTGCCTCTTTTTATAGCCTCTGTGTCCTTTGTTGTTGCCCCGTTGGTCAAACATGTGTAACGGTGCCCTAGGGCACCAAGTGTGCCCTCAGGGAGCTAAATGCTGCCAGATGTGGGGAGCAAGGGTTGATTCACATGGCCATAATTTCCAATAGCTAATTTTACCTGTTTTCTTTTGGTTTTGGGTTTCTTTCTTAAAGAAAAATCCATTTAGAGTTGGGTTTTCCCCCCTTTAATTGCAGTCTTGTCTTGTTACCTCTAATTGTCCAGCCCCATCTCACCCTGAAAATGAAAGTGTGAGAAAAAAAGGATGGAGAAGCTATGTGATGTATTAACTCTGGGTGATTAATGTTCTCCTTTATGATAAAAATTAGTAAAATATTTCTGTTTTGCTGGACTCTGACCAGTACTTTTGCTTCAAAGTGAAATTAAGTTCCACTGACTCAGTATTTCATATAGGAATCATTTATATAGAAATAGATACTATTTTTAGATCAGAATCTTTTAGATAGAAATTGTATCATCTCTGATTAAGAACGCTGAATCCGTTGTTCAAAGCTCTAGGTTTTTAACTAGCTATTCTGAAAACTGGATCAGTAGATGGAAAGAATCGAGCATTGAGCTTGATTTTCTATATGAACTAAACCTAAGGTTGACCAAATAGTTTGATAAAAGCAAGTTTTTCTTTATAGAAATATTCTTGCCAACAAATGAAAAAAGACTGATGAAATACCACCACTTGACAAATCCCTAGTGAGTTAATGTATCTAGGCACTGACCGTCAATTGGTGACCATCACAAAAAAGACAGACAGCTGTCAGAGCATACCACCACCCATTAAATATTCTTGCCAAAAAAAAACTGAACTTGAATCAAAACAAGTTCCTAAGTTTAATATTGATCTGTAGGAAATATAAAAGAGAGAAGCATGTTAAATGACACCACTGATATGCAACTAGTGAATGTGGCAGATGCTAGGGACAAAGAAATTCATTTTTTTAACAAATAAATTACATGGAAGGAAATAAAACAGAGAGAAATCGATTAAAACAGCCACGAGATATGTCAGTCAAATGCAATGTGTAGACCTTATTTGGATCCTATTTTAACAAGCTATTTGTTTAATAAAAAAATTATATATATAAATGACAAAAGAAGAGTATCTGAAGACTGTCCAAATATTTGATGATATTAAGGAATTACTGTTAATTTTTTATATGTGATAAGTTATATTGTTAAATCATTAAAATGAGTTCTCATCTTTTAGATATACATATTGAAATATTTACAGATGAAATAATCTGATGTCTGGGATTGGCTTTGAAATAACTCAGTGGGAATGGACGATGGTTGCAGATGAAACAAGCTCAGCACGAGTGGATAATTGTTAAAGCCGGATGAGGGGTACATGGGAGTTCATTGTCACGATCTGTCTAATTTATGTATGTTTGAAATTTTCTATAAATAAAACGGTTTTTTAAAATAGACTTAGGTTTGAAATCCAGACCTGCCACTTGTAACTTTTGTGATCTTGGACAAAATCCTTAACTCCTTAAATCTCATGGCCTTTCGCCTGTAAAATAAGCACAAGATTATCTTCCCAGTTTACCTTACACAGGTTGCCTGACCAAATTAAATAATATATATGAAGTTACTTTGTAAATTGCTACAAACATGTCAGCTGTTTTACTATCATTATTATAAAACTTCCTGAAAGGGTATAGTTTTCCTGCGAAGAAAATTTGGTAGCTCTTTATGCTTCCGCAAAAAGTATTGTTGTCCCATGTACATTATAGCAATTAAAAAGCTCTGGAATAAGAATGTAGTTACACAGTCATCAAGGGTATTTATTAACTAGTTTGTAGTAATACAGTAATTACTAGAATTCGTTTAAAAAAATCTAAATACAAATTTCTCATAGTCTAGTCAATTAAATGTAATATAGACAACTATGCTATTAATGTTTTTCACTGTGTAGTAAGAATTGTAAAATTTTCCTTGATTTAAAAAAAGCTTGAGTTTAACACATTAATAAATATTTTAAATTACTTGCATCATAGTATACAGAAAACTGATTATTAGAATGTGTTCTCTCTCTCTTTTTTTTAATTTTGATTTTTCTAGTTCTGGCTTTACCTTTCCCTCCCTTTCTACCTTCCTCCATCCCTCCCTTCCTTCCTTCCTTTCTTTTCTTCTGCCTTCTTCCCTCCCTTCCTTCTAGCACTTTATTGTGAAATATATAGAGAGAAACATGTATAAAATAAATGTACAATTTAATGAGTCATTATAGCACACACCTATATAATTACCATGCCAGTTTTTTTTAAAAAAAAACCAGAACATTGCTTGCACTTCAGAAGAACTCCACATGCCTTTCGCAGTCCAAATCTCTTCCGTCTCCTAGGTAATCACAATCTTCACTTAAATAGTATTCACTTCCTTTGTTTTCGTTTTTAGTTTTACCCCATGTATAGATTCCTAAACAGTGTGATTCCATTTTGCGTGTTTTGAACTTTGTAGAAATAGAATAATATAGTAAGTACTCTTTTTTTTGTGGCTGGCTTCTTTGACTTGATACTATATTTGAAAACCCCATCCATATTGTTTTTTGTCGCTGTATTTCATTCATTTTGGTTGCTGTGTAGTTTTCTGTTTTATGAATTTGTCATAATTTGTTCATTCTATTGTGATGGACATTTGGGTTATTTCCACATTTTTTTCTATTATAAACATTCTTGTGTGTGTGTGTGTGTGTGTGTGTGTGTGTGTGTGTGTTGGTGTACGTCTGTATGCAGCTCTATTATGCATAGACCTAGGAGTGAACTAGTGACTTCATACTGACAGTTTTCCAAAGTGATTGTACCAATCAACACTCTCCAGTGGTGGCACATGAGTGTTCTCATGGCACCACATCCTCCCTATACTAGTATTGACTTTTAAAATGCTTTCTTTTAAAATATTATTAGTAAAAATGACATAGATAAGATAAGTTTACTGTTGTCTATTATCCATAAGAAGTCTGGGTTTTATTTGGAGAGAGAGAGAAGGAGTATTTCAGAGGCACATAAACCCTTTATGGGCATTAATGTCTACTTGCTAAATTAACTTCCTGTATAACTACTACTCTGGATGCCAGGAAAAAAAAGTAGTATCATTTTAGAAAAGGAAAGAGCATTTTTGTACCTCTGTCATTCATAGTGACATGAAACCTATACTGAGTGAAAGCTCAACTTATTGATCACTATATACCAGGTGCCATGCTAATTAGACTTAATACATATGAACTTATTTAATCCTTACAAAATTTTATTTTCCCATTTTTTAACAAATGAAAAAACTAAATAAAAATTAAATAACTTGCTAAAGGTTGACAGCTAGTCAATCTTAGAGCCGGAACTGAAGCTAGGCAGTCCAGTTTCACTGGCTCTATGTAAGTCATGAGCAATTGTTAACCAGACCTCGTGCCCATGTTGGTGAAGTCTGGATAGAGTGATAATAAATGTCCAGAGCCACCATGTTTCCTCTCCGAGTGGCTATACTGGGGCTTGAGACGTTCACTCTGGTGCTAAGGACTAGGTAAGACGGATTGCTTGAACTTCAAAACAGACTTCATTCTTTTCACTTGCTGTAAAAGTTGGAAAAAGTTGAAAATCCTGGCTCTGGGGCTGGTACAGGCTTTCTGGGAAGGGATGAGTCTTAGCCTTCTTTCTTCCCTGGCGTTCTCAGAGTCACTCAGCTTCCATCTGCTTTCCAGTTGGGGCTTGAGAAAAAGAGGCTAGGAATGGGAGGTAGGAGGCAGGAGGGTGGACTTTTCTCTTTCCCTGATTGCCCAACAATGTGGGACACCCTTTCCTTTAGAAACCATATTGTAAATAGCAACATTCCCAAGCTAGCTCAGTAAACCCATCATGCAGCTAGCATACTAGGTGCTTGCAGCTGAACTGTTCACTAGCTTTTTGTTTTCATTGCAAATATGTAGTATTTCAGTTACCTTATGGGCAAATGGGGTGGCCTGAGAACTTAGCCACATTGTTTATGTAAGAAAATGCTTTCCAAACAGCTAAGACCACATATTTATCTTTGTGTAGAACTAACTTTATTCATAATATAGATTACCTACCTGAGAACTCTGTTTCAAGCACACTGTACAGTATGCATTTGTTTTTTTTGTTGTTAAAGTGAAAAGCATATCTAATGCGATAGGGAATCATTTTCTATGGATACACTGTGACTGGGACCAAATTTTAATTAGCTGAAATAGTTTAAAAATTCCACCGATATGAAAAATTCATCTGCTTTTCATTTGTCATATATGGGCTTTTATTTACCAACCTACCCAAAACATTGAAACATATTAATGTACCTTTATGAACCTCTTGTAGATCTTCAGACTTGTGTGGCAAAAAGAATGATAATTATAATCTGCTTCAGGCTACAGGCTAGAATAATTCAAAAGGAAATGTGCATTACTAATACAGCAGAGCTCATAAATTCTCAATGTCAGTTTGCCACTTGTGGCTGAAAATTGCAGTCAGGCTGTGTGGCTAGAGGCAAAAAGACTAGAGTTACATAATATTTATGAGGTCGGAGTTAGCAATCACCAAACCCAAATATTGCCCATCTTTCAGATTACTCAGCACGTCAGCGTCATCTAGTCATGTCCACGGAGTTGAGAGCAGGGTGGATTTGGTCATGGTGAACATAGTTACAAATTCTGTCTATGTCAGTCCACTGCAACCTCCTTTACGGATTGATAGGCTTCCTATCTTATTCGTATATTATCCCCCAAATACCTGCCTGGGGTGGGGCTCCATACCATTGTGCAGAAATCTACTTGCTGCCTCAGGTTCTGTAACGCAAAGGTAGAAATAGAACTTCCCTCACTCCACAGTGCTTCTTTAACACTTCCAGCGCTGATCTTCCGTGAAGACTTTCTGCCTCTCTGTGCATCATCACGATAGCCAAGCCCAAAACACGTTTTAGATCCTGGCCGGCACCTGGCATCCCACTACACGCAGGAACAATGAAATGTCTGGCCTTGTACTCCAGCATACGTTTAGGAGTGTGACTTGTATAGTAAATGAGCAGCTAAAATCCTGGGAGTAAGCCCCAGGATTACCCCCAAGCAGTGTGACTGTGAACCACAAATGAGAAATGTGTGAATAACTGTGGTTCCACCCTCAAGAAGCCCTAATCCTGGGCTGGCCCTAACTTACAGCCCAGGAGCAACAGTAGGTCAGTACTCATTTTAAATGCTTTGTTTTCTCCATGTATAAACAGCATCCCGGATTTAAAATAACCCTCCCATTTCCTATACTTTTTTATTCTTTAGGAAAAATAAATGTTTTTAGTCTTGGATCAAATACTTTTTAAATGTTTTATTATTGAACATTTAGAGTTTAATGAACTTCCAACTATTACCTGTGGGTCAGATATTTTTATTGCAAAAAAAACTAGTGTTGTTTTTTTCCTGTCAACTGTATAGTATAATGGTTTTCTAAAGTTATAGGTAGAGTTGGAAGTAATATTCTGAACCTGATGGAGAGAAATACATCAGGAGAGCATTTGCTCTAGAGGAGCAATAGAGGGAGGATACCCCTCTCCCCACATCTGCAACTTGAAGACTAATGATTGCTCTTCCCAGGGCAAAGTCAAACTAAGTATAAGAGGATTCTAAGAACTAGAGTTATACAGAGACCTTGTCCAGCAGACTGGCAGATGAGTTTTAAATTTATTTTTATTTAAAGTTCTCTTTCACTGTGATAAGGCTATAGGAAGTTTTGTAATTAATTGTGCTGTTTGCTCAATGTATCCAGGCACTCGTGTGCCTGTAGGGACAGTTACAGTTACATAAGGGCTGAGTCAAGACAGGACTGAAAAGATTTATGGATGCCTCAACCCAAACTAAACACATACTTCAAAACAAAAACAAGACTAAGCTGTAAAATTAGATAAATAACTGTAGAGTCATAAGTCTAAAAAAGTTCTAATTCATCCCCCGCTCCCAATGATTAGGTCATTGGGGTTTTTTGGGTGGTGGTGGGGTTTGGAAATATTTTGAGTATCAAACCCTTTCAAAAAAACTCTATCCTTTGTTTTTTAGTAACTTGAATTTACTGACACTTTAGCACCTGTTAGCCCACCCAGCCCAGCACTTCATATTTGGGAAGACGGAAGGTAGTAGTTGGGGGACAGACAAGGTAAGAGAGGGGTGAATTGGCAGCAATGGAAAAGAAAGTCTAGTTAACCCGTTAGTCCCTGTCACTTCTTTCCAGTGGAAAAAGTGTGCGTTTGTATATATGCTTGATTTTTTGATATATTAAGGAGTATAAAAATATGACACTAGAATATTATACTTCAATTTTGAAAACTTAAGTTTTTTTAAAGAAAAGTTTAGTACTACTGTCCTATATTTGGGCAGAAAATATAATTGAAAAAATTCCATTTATAGTAACAAACAAGAATATAAAATACCTAGGAGTAAACAAATAATGAGAAATGTACAGGACCTGTATGAAGAAAACATTAAATCCCTACTGAGGGATATTAGGAATACTGCAGTAAAGGTGAAAATATCTCTTGTCTTAAATAAGACAACTAAATATTTTAAAGAGTCATAGTCTCCCTAGATTAATCCATAAACTCCACAGTATAAACACAATTGTGTGGTCAAAAACACTTTAAATACGGTTGAAATGCAAATGGAAAACTGAAAATAATGTTTGAAACAGTATGGTACACAAAATCACAGAGCACTCTTAAGAATAAGTCAAGTAAAAAACAACCCTAAATGGACCTAAATGGAGATTTCACAAAAGTATAAATATATAAATAAACAAAGGGAAAAATCTTCAACCTCTAGTATCCGAAGAAAAATAAGTAAAAGTGAGTTACCATTTTTCATTTATCAGCCTGACAAAGATTTAAACATTAATAATATTGGTGAAGGTGTATAGAAATAGGCACCACTGGGATTATAAACTGCTATTTTTGGGGAGAGCAGCTTTGCAAATAACGTATGTCAAAGTTTTGCACATTTCTTAACCCAAGAATTCTACTTCTAAGAATTTAAAATAAAAAGAATAATTGGTCACATGTGCAACTGTATTTGTAAAAAGTAAGTTATGCAAGAGGAAGAAAAATTTAAAAAGAACACACATAAGTGCTCATCATTGGTTAAATAAAGTGCTATGTGACCCATCCATGTCAAGGAATACCATGAAACCACTAAAACAACCCAAGAGGCCTAAAAAGGATCATGTAGATCTGTATTTTTTGTTAGAGACAGATGTCTTCCACAGATTGCAGAGATTAATTGCTTTCAAAATAACAGTTTAATAAAACTACATGTATAGACAGAATATGTGTAAATATGATAAATTAATATACTACAAAAATATATTAGTGGATACATAGAGAAATGTTCTAAAGTGTATGTGCTCAATGTCAACAGTGATCATTTAAGGGAGATTTTTACTTTTTTTTTACTTTTTACTGTTTCTGCTTGTTCAGTATTGCTAAAAAAATAATACCACGCGTTTGCCGTTTTCATAATCAGGAAAACAAACCATGAGTTTCTTGTGGACACTGGCTCATTCTGTGTGGTTTCAGGAGAAGGCAGAGCACATCCACTTGAGAGGATGACCTTTGAGAAGTGGGTTCAGAATGAAAAAGTTAATGCTAGACACTGTCTTTTTCACAGCGGCCAAAGACCCACGAAAGAGCTTCTGTTGGGAGGGAAGCGATGTTGTCATTTCCATGCTTGTTACTAGAAAGCACCTAGTTCAAATGGAACAAAGTGATAGGAGGTTCACCAGAATAGTATTCTGGCACGTTGACTGGCCGGGTACACCAAGTCCCCCCTTAATCTAATGTAAAGTCAGTCATGATGATGAAAGGAAAAGGACACTGTGGAGTTGCTGTTTGTGAGTTCACATATGTTGCTTTCCATGTTCCTCATCAGATTCTTTGACTCAGGGCTGGATCCAAGTGACCTGCAGCTATTTCTAAAGGCGGGCCCTGCTTTTTCTGTAATAGTTCCCCGTGGCTTCTTCATGTTAGGAGCCATCAGCAGGCAAGACAGGATGGTTGTCCAGAGGGAGGGCTCTGTCCTCATTTTTGCTGCTGTATGTTTTTATAGAGACCATACCTTACGTCTGACCCTACCCTTGCGGTCCAGTCTCATTTGGAGCTGGGCTCCTCAAGTTTTATTCTTTCTTCTCGAATGAAAAATTTTTATAGATTTCCATCTAATGCTTTTTAAAAATATTACAGTTTGGTAGTTCAGAAATCTGTCCCTGTGGGTGTTCACTTGGATTCTGAAAATGGAGCTAGGGTCTTGAAGTGGTTTCTGAATAAATAATGAAACATGTGTTCAAAGTCTGCAACTCTTCCTTCTCCTTAACCACATCCTAGATAACCCGGCAATGGTGAGTGTCATTTGTGTGAATAGATTCTCTAGTTTTAGTTTTCAAGGCCTTTTTTTTTTTTTCATTTTAGCTGTCTGAATGATTAATGTGACTAGGAAAATACTGTTGACCCATTTAAATCATGTCAAACAACATCCATTGCTCATCTACATAATGAAATACACACTGAACATTACATCTCAAGTTGGGAGCCAGTGAACTGCAAAATAATGTTTTGCTCATGTTGCTTATGAAATAAAATATAAGACATCAGGACTGACTATAGCATTAAATATTAAACTATTCAAATGGTAATTGTCAGTGAAAATCACCTATAAACTGAAATAGCTAATAGCTCTCGTAGTTAATTAGAGGAAGTGGGGGTGATTGCATGCAACAGTGTGAGTTTAAGAAAAGTCTTTATGTCAAAGCATGTTTTAATATTATTTGACTATTATGGAATTTATTGGATATAGTTGAGTTTTTCAATTGTTAATCAGTGGTTGCGAAATTAACAGTTTGCTGAAAAATTAGAAAAACTTGTTTGACATTTTTATCACGGTTTCATTAAATTGGTCCCTGAATGATTTTAAAGACAGTTAATTTATAGTTGAAACTATTTTGATCAATGATCAGATAACAAAGATAAGATTTGACTGCTTTTGAAATATTTAAATTTTGTAAAGACATCATTTACACAGTGTTTAAATAAATGCAAAATTTAAAGGCACTGAATTTGGGTTATCAGGTTTCCATGGTTACACCTTTTCAAGTTATTTTGTGTACTGTGTAAATAGGTCTGTGAGTCACTGATAATTATTTGTTTTTTTGTTTGTTCTGTTGGTAATTCTGTGTTTAGATGAATTTAATACAGTTCACACGGCTTGCTTTGGTTTATGTATATTTTAGTGTTTGTGATTGACAGTGATTGAGCATTTCTTATGGAGTGCTTGCCTTTTTTGTCATAAATGATGTATGTTGGTAGTGCTTGAAATGTAAATAAGTTCTTCCTGTATCACTGTTTAATAAACAGGAATTTTTATGCAAAAAAGACTTCTTGGTGCATTTAAACAATAAGGTTTGGTGAGCACTGGAATATTTCTATTAAATAGTTGCACACAAGACAGATATGTTTAAATTCTTACAAACTTTAAGGTTACCAAGGACAACAAAACCATTTATGGAGAAGCACAACACTGACTAAACACTATTTAGTAACATAAAGAAAAATAGCAGCATTCTTCTCTAACTTAAAATTGTTTGTGATAGTGAGCATTATAGGAAATGTCTTCACTGTAACATGATTTCTCCTATCCCACCCTTTGCACAAATATAAAAACTATTCTAAATACTAATGTGTTTGGAAGGATATGATTTGTGAGAAAAGCTGGGGTCCCTTGCCTTTGAGTGGAAGAAGAGATTTTCCTTAGACTTCATGGTCAGTATTCCAGCAAGGCCCCACCGAGAGCTCTCAGAAAAATGTCAGCTAGGCTGTGCATAATTCTTCCTCCTGAGTTAAAGCCTTCTCTCTACACTACAATCGTGAGGTGCTGTCTAGTTTGTAAAGTATTTCTACATCTGCAGTCTCATTTAATAGTTAAATGGTCCTGTGATGAAGGTAGGAGAGGCCAGTGCTTGGGATAGCATGATTTCTAAGTAGCAGCTCTGGGACCGAATGGAGGATCTCATGAATACTTGGTGAAGTATTTACTTTGTGAATTATCCAAAGCACAGTTTGAAATTCAAGCTGGTTTCTACTACTGATTAGTACATTTTAGAGTGACCTTCTCCCACAATCAGGTAACCAGTGATCATAATGACCAATTATCGAGTGCTTACCTTGTGCCACTTTGCATACCTCGTGTCACACAATTATCATAGCAATCCTGTTAACAGGTATTCCTGTTAACTGATGAGGACACTAAGGCTCAGAGAGCATAACTAACTTGTCCGAGTAAACCAACTAGTGCTCAGAGAAGGAAAACCAATTTAAATAAGAACTCAAGTAAATATAATTCCATAGGCACCTTTTTTTGGAGGAAAATCCAATGGTGCACTCACAAACAAAATATAACGTGTTGTAAATTCCACACTACTTCCTTCCTTTTACCTCCAAATTAGCTATGTTTTATGTAGGCATTTGGAGGTTGTTTTGTTGTTGTTGTTTGTTGTTGTTTGTAACACCCTGGTAGAAGTATAGTTCAAAAAATGTTAAATACACCTCACAGTAGATAATAAACATGTTTCCAAATATTGTACACATCAACTATTTCAGTATCGTGGTTTTGTTGAAGACTTTAATCTAAAAATGAGATGATAAATTTGTCATTCCACCAAGTGTCAATAATCTTTGTGAATTAAAGTTTTCAAATAATATTGTGTTTTCAGATCATGAGAGGCAGCCTGCCTTATAAAGAGTACATGTTTTGTTAGCAATGGTGGTGGTTTTAATTTTTAATCTTTAGTACAAAAAAATCATAGTTTTATGGTTGAGCATCCATATCTGAAAAAAAGAAAGGCAAGGGGCAGTTTGTAAACAGGCCTCTATGGGACTCTGCTTTTCAGCCTGTGCCATTGTAATACATTGCACTTTTTGCATTAATGCATTTAAAGCTTTGGGGTGATTATTTATTCACATGGTTAACTAAGTCTACACAGTTGATTTGAATATAAAATTATTTGTGGCAACATGAACTACATCAGTCCAAAAAGCTACCTTCAGATCATTTGGAATTTTTTGCTTTTACTAAAGAAGCTACTGTGTATTTCCTCTTTATTTTTCTTGTAAAAATAACTCCTTGATGCATGATCTCAGCTTCTATTGTCTTTAACCTATGTAATCTCAACTGCAGAAGCTTGGAAATACTGTAGTTTTCCTGGAGCTTCAGCTTTCTCATTTTAGGTTGTGATAACGGACCTACCTACCTACCTACCACTCCTCTCACCTGGTTACAGGGCAAAGAAAAACTCCCACAATTGTCAACATAACCACTGTAGGATTTATATTCAAGTATGTTCTTTTATTTCATGCCTTCACTTGGAGTTGTACAGTGAAAACATTCTCAAGAAAATATTAAGATGTAGATTTTGTTTTTAGCATTGATACTGCAGTTTGGTCAAAGCTCTGAGCTATTTTATACCAATTGTTTGCATAAATAACTTTAAATGGCTCCTAAAAAGAGAGGGAAAAAGGAGAAAAAGAAATGCATCCAACAATATAACTACAGCATGTTGCATATAGAATTCAGTTGACACTATTGTACCAGGAAGACTAAAATTACACTCTTCAAGTGCTTTAATACAATTGAAAAATATTCATATTAAGCTGTTACTTTGATAATAAACTATAAGTCCCAACATCTATCACTGGATATTTTTGTCCAAATTACTAATATTTTGAGTAGTATTTTACATGAAAATAGTATTTATGAATAGTCTTTTAAAAAAAATAATTAAGGAAGGACTTTTTTCCTATGTCAATTTTTTAAACTTGTATTTTTATATAGACTGTCTCTAAAATTGAACTCTCCATGTGTGATTTCTTGCTTGTGTGCTTGAATATAAAATGTGTCTATTTTCCTCTTCTTTAACCAGAGTGTGTGAGGTAACAGAAATTTTTTTTTTTTTTTTTTTGAGAGACTTTGGGAAGTTGAAGTTTGCCAGATGTTCTGTGCTAACCCAGAAGTGTGCATTCTCTGGGTATCAGGATTGTGTGCAATTCTTGTTTGCTACTTTGATGGAACAACGTTTGCTTTCGGTCCATTTTGGTGGTGTACTTCTACTCTGGTCAGAGCTTGTCTTTTATTTTGTATTTAAATGATATCACGGCATCCAGAAAATCTGGCAATGAAAATGATATTTTGATGACATTTTTCACAGGGCTCAACTAGAATGAATTATTACATTTTAACCACAGCCCTAATAAACAGCTCCTTTATTTCCCCTAAGAGAATACAGTATTTCTTTGTCCAAGAAGTTGCCTGAGTATATGTATTGTTGAAGTGCTAAAAAGCTGCTTTTCTCTAAACTTTAGCTGAAAGACAATGGGATTTTCTAAGCATATACTATTTCAGTGTGACTCAATATTTTATGATTATAAAGATGAACTTAGATTAAAATTTTGAAGTAAACGTTTTTTTATCTTAAATGGAGAAATATCACACAATAGCCCTATTTCCTTTTACAAAATAATCATTTCTATGTAATTTCCACTTACTCACCAAATGATCTGCTTTTAGTTTTAGACTTTGAGTTCCTACTGTAATTATTGACACCCCTCCTGGAGCTGTGGTTGGGCCAGCGGAAAGGAATTTCTTTCTAGACCCACAAACATGAGTTTATTAAGTAGAGATATGTTTATTACCTGTGTTTCTAGAGTAGGTTAGGGCGTTTTTGTCTCCCAAGAAGAGGGGACTGCTTTTTGTTTAAATAATAGAGCCCCGGATGCTGGTGTTGTACATTAATTAATCATCACATATTATCCAATTAGCTTTAGTAAAGAAGCAACATTATTTTCCTAAACTCTTTCTGAAGTTGTTATTGATGTTCTACTCTTATCAGTTGCTATTGATAAATTTTTTTAAAAGGAGGAGGGATGTAGCATGGAGCCAACTTCCTGATGGAGCCTCGGGGAAGGTCATGTTTTGCCATGACCTGGGCATCATTCTTGAATGTTGTTATTATTGGAAGAGAGTGCCCTCGGGCCACCGCCTTTCCTCTCCCCAGAAGTACTCTAACTATGGCTGACTTTCCAGCTCATCTTCTCTAGAACCAGGGCACCCAGGCTGTGCTGTACAGCTCCATGATGAGTTCTGACATCCACAGGTGAAGACTATCTCACCCTCATTTGACTACTTAGTTTTATCAGTAGCAGTGGCCCAATCCTATTTTAATATGAGAATGAGGCAGTCTTGTAGATACTGCAAAGTTAGAGTTTTAAGCATGTAGGACCATTTTTGATGCTTCAACATAAAAGTGACTTGTGATTTTTTTTTTTGTCACTTAAAATATTTTACAAATTTCTTTTTGATTTCTGTGGCCTCTTTGTTACTGTTTTAGCAGTCTTAGCTATAAATAATTTCAGGGATAACACTGTTGGATGTCAAGTAGACTCTTCATTTCAGATAAATATTTATGCCATTATGCTTTAGACTCTCAACTATGGGCTTTATTTGGAGCATTAAAAAAAATGATCTGTTTTCTAACACCTACATGACAACTGGGCTTGCATCCCCTTTATAAATGTTGTTTAATAAACACTGTAGCTTTATCATTCAGAGGCTGTTGCCAAATGCTGTTAATTAGGGAACAAAAATGTTTTTTTACAGGTTTGTGAAACAGATCCACTCTTCTTGTAATGGCATCTTAGCTTGAAATCCAGGAAGTAATGGTGTATGGTGTCCGTATCCATGATTTCCTGAATTGGAGAAAAAGTGTGGAAAGCATCTGGGGAAAAGGAGGCTCTTTACCAGCTTGTTTCCTGTAAGCTCAATTGGAAGACCTTGTCTGTGCAAATAGATTTCAAAATAGAGCCTGCCCTTTGACTGTCTCCATAATTACATGGCTCGCTCTGTATTTTATTTGGCAGCCAGAGTAGTTAACCCCTGGAAGGAAGGGGCTGATGGCTTGGCCAGCTTGACTCCCCAGACATGTCCATGGGAATGAATAAACCACTGTTTGGAGAAGCCCGTAGCTAAAAACACACCAGAATAGTCTTCCAACTGAATTGAAACTTTTAAAAAACAAGTTTAATAATGTTTATTGTGATTGTTTTAAAAACTCACTTTGTCCTTCTTGTTAGATTGTAGAGAAATATTAATTGTTGTAAAAGAAAATTGGAGTTGGGGGAGTTCCTTGTTGCTTTGATGTAATCAGCATCTGTCAACAGAATGAATTTGCTTTTGTTTAGTTTCAAGGGCCCTTGTCCTTTAGCTTTGCCCAATCAGTATCTGCTTCAGCCTGGGGCATTCCCCTAGCTGTGCGAGTGTGTGTGAGTGTGTGTGTGTGTGTGTGTGTGTGTGTGTGTGTTTTCCTTCAACAAATGCACAGGTTATTTTGTGAAATGGGAGCTTCTCTTCTGCTTTATAGTCTCAGGGAAATGGGAAGGAACCTTCAATCCTTCTCATTTACTTTTGAAGTATGTATCTTAGTACTAGATTATAAAAAATCAATGAGAGTAATATTGAGTGATGCAGACTATTTAATTTTCCTGTTGCAACATTTGTGCGAGTTATCAAACCTATCAAGCAGACAATGTTTTAGTCAAGAAATATGAGGCCTGGATGCATTTGCACTGTTCTCTTTGGGACTTGAATCACACGGAGCTGTAAGAGCCTGAGCTCCTAATCTGGGTCATTGGTTGGAGCTCATGAAGTGTCATCTTTCTGTGGTTCTAAATCTGCACCTTGAAAATGTATTTCTATGGTACAGTCCCTTCTGAGCCAACTGTAGGAAGCTATATTTCTAAACAGTTAAAAATATGTCAGTTTGCTGTCACAAAGTAAGTTGCTTTTTTTTTTTAAGTTAATGTATCATTTAAGCAAATCATTTGGTTTAAAATTTAAATTATCAATGAGTGTAAGAGCCTTTTTTGAAAATGAGTTAGCAAAACATTGTTGTTTTCTCTCTTAGTAATCATAAATCATTTAAATCTGGCAGGCATTCCTCCCTTCATCCAAAATAATTGCCTCCATTTGTAAAATCAATTAGATGTTGATATGCTATAAATAATAGTTTTGTTGCTAGACTTTGGCATTTGTGGATTATTATGAAAAAATATATTCAGTAAGACATTTTACAGGGTGTCTTTTAAATTACATATTATCTCTGGTTGACATTGTTGGCAAATGTAAAGTAGTACAGGCTACTTTCTTGTGTTGTTTTCTACCCGGGTATTTGATACCTCTGAAATGTAACATAACTGAGGGTTGATGGCATGCTGCAGGGTGAGAGTGCTTCCCTGGAAACTTACAATGAAAAATAGAGGTGTTGGTAGCCCACACTTGAGTACAAATACTTTGTTCAGTTTTACAACTGCTTAAAATAGTATTTTAAATGTCTCTTTGAAAGTTCATTCAGACTTCTCCCTTAAAAATACTTGTTGACCAAAAAACAAAACAAAACAAACAAAAAAAAAACACCTCGCATTTTCAAGGGTAAAATCGGCTTAATTAAGGGTCATTGGTAGAGGTGCACATAAAAACCCAGGGCTCAGTGGGTGAAATGGAAGCATTTCATTATGTGGTATACAATGCATGAGCAGATAACAATTAAAATGAACCCTGAGTAAGAGGCCAGGAAATATAGGGCATGTTTGTGCAGCAACATAATGCATTCCTCCCTCCGTCAGACTTGAATTCTAGAATCCCACCTTTCAGACCTAATCTGTAAAGGAAAATAGAATGCAGCTTTTAAAAATTGATGTTATTACCAAATATTAAAATATTTAAAACCATAACCTAGATTTTATCGCAAATACAAATTTTAAATAGGAAAAGTGTGCTGCAGAATTCAGAGGACATAGAGCAATTTCAAAAGACACTCAGACCACATAGTGTGCTCCTCTGTGGAATGCAAGAAGCAGTTGCCTATAATTTTCAACGTTCAGCTCAAACTAGGCGCTGATAGAATTTTTGTGACACTGAAAATAATTCTTATTATTACCTTTGATAACAGTAAATATTCTAGGGTTCGTAACAAATAACGTATAGATTTACTGCCTAAGGAAACCCTACAGAGTTTCTGTTACGTAATCGGCAATAACAACAGTCACTCTGATCGTGTCTTTTAAGATCAAATACTAAGTCCAGAGCAGCTCCTGGCAGATCTGGGGCTCTCCTACTCTCCTGAGGTTTCTGATGGTTAACTACCACCGTCTCCTCAACTTGCCCCTTGCCATAACTAGTACACACCTAAACCTTGTTTCCGGAAAATAGCTTTCGGTAAATAGCTCCCGAAAAAAGAGTGTGCTGTAGATCAGAGTGAATGATGGTGCCCAGAAGACAGAGACCAGTCCTGTGGCCGATGGAAACCTGGCTGGGTCCCTGCCTCTGATGATGGACATACGTTGTGCATCAAATTAGCTATAATGTTGAAGGTAGCAAGTCGGAAATTAGATGTATTATAAGAAAGTATCAGCAATGATTTCATTTATTTATTTTTTTAAATTGAGATATAATTGATACATAACACTATTAGTTTTAGGTGTACAAAGCCGTACTTTTATGAAAAAAGGAAATATAGAGAAAATGCAACAAACCTTTTCTAGAATGATCTCTAGCAAATACTGTAGTTTGGTTTTCCTGCGACCTTGAGTATCATTGGGACTGGGGATTTTAATTTGCTCACTGTGTGTTTAGAAAATTTCTTGATTACTATTTACTAATTACAATGTGACTGATAAAGTTGAGGATCCTGTCCACCCCGCCTCTTTTTTTTTTTTTTTGGCTATGTTCATTGGAGGACCATTATCTTCAAAAGGCACATACTGACTTAAGCCCATATCTTCATTTCACCTGTGAAAACACTGATGTGTGTTTTTTTTCTGGTTGGTAATGAATAGTTAGTGAAATAAACACAATATCGTACCTTATCGTCCTGTTACCTTGTAACAACATTTATAGGGTATCTTTTATCAGATTGAAAGAAAAGATTTTGCTTAGAATAAAAAAGTATCTTATGAAAGTGGAATTGCTGAGTGTACTGCTGAACCATAATTGTCAACAGATTGGGTATGTTCAGGCTGTGTTCCCAATGTTTAAGTCATGTGGGGTGTGCCTGCCTCTTTTTGGTGCTGAGCCCATCATTTGGCAGGATGGGTACACGGCAACACAGTTCATCCTAGAAGTGAATGTCCCAAAAGCCTCATCCAGATATCCTAGTAGAGGCCCGATGACTTCATGCTTCAAGTTTGAGTACATAGAAAAGATTCCCCAGATAATGACTGTGTACTTGAACTTGATAATACTGATAAAGATGATCTCTCTTGTGTGTTATCAGCCACATTGAAAATAATTTTCGTGAGTCCTAAAATTGATCGGAGTCTACGTCATCCCATTACCTGGGATGCAGCATGACAATCAGATGCTGCTGAATGATGCTTTTTCGTCACACATATCACCATCTGATATAATCTAAGGTGTCGGTTTGCTGCTTGTCTGTGTCCCACCACAGAATATAAGCTCCATGAAAGCAAGGACTTTGTCCCCTTGCTCCCCCTGTGACCAGAGCGTGGCACGTAGGAGGAGCTCAGTAAGTAGTTGTTGAATAAAAGAAACCTAAGTGTAGAGGCCCACAGGAAAACATGTCGGAGAGAAGGGAAAGGAAAAGAAATTAATAGTCATGGAGTGGAGCACCTACTTTTTAAAGATGGTTTACATACCGTGTTTCCCTGAAAATAGGACCAGGTCTTATATTAGTTTTTGCTCTAAAAGACGCATGAGGGCTTATGTTCAGGGGATGTCATCCTGAAAAACCATGCTAGGGCTTGTTTTCCAGTGAGGTCTTATTGTCAGGGAAGCATGGTACCTGTGTTATCTCAGCCAATGCTCACAACAGCCCAGCGGTGAAGAAAGCACTGCTATTCCCACGCAGTGGTGAAGAAAGCAGGGTTCCCGGTTTGGGTGACTCAGTCTCACTTCAAAGCTCACGCTGTTTTCACTACCACAACGCCTCCCAATTAGATCAGTTCTAAGAATGTTCATGAAAAGTACCTTCATTCTAAATGATATTTTTTTTCATGATTAAAAAAACAAACAAACAAAAAACACTCTCCTCAAAATCCATCCCCTGAAAAAACACATTTAAAGCAAAGCATGCTAGCTCCTAGAGCCCTGCCCATGGCTGAGAGGAGTTGAAGGGGAAGACACAGCCCTGGACTTGGACTCAGAAGCCTTGAGGCAGGGCCAGCCATTGGTCTATCACCAGAGGTGTGACCGTAGTTCCTCACCCATAAAATAGTGACGTCAACAGCTGCCTGCCTACCTGACAGAGTGGGTGAGAGATAATGTACGTAAGGGCACCTCGCTCTCTGGGGCCATTAAATGTGAACCACTATTACTGTTACTATTTCTATTAGTGTTGTCATTATTAATAGTCATCACAATACATACTTTCTTCACAAGGGAAACACTTGAGCATGTCTTTGGTCCGACCTACAGATGCGGTTATGGGACCCAGAGTCGTAACTGGGTTTCATGTGAGTCTTTGCTTTAGCTGGGACCCAGATTTTCCATTCTATATCCACAGACTGCCCAGCCTGCTTCTCATGGAACCATGTGTTTGGTCAGCCAAGGGAGCTTGTCTTGAGAAAGTGGATGGATTAGGTCAACCCATAAGCACATTGGAAAAAATAACTTAATAGTAATCATTTTTGATAGTTTTATGATGCCTTTCTGGCTGTTTCCATGTGTGTTAGCTCATTTTTTCTCATGAGTGTGAGAGAAGTAATATAGTTTGTTGGGAGCAACTCGACCTGCCTTCCCTCAGCTTTGGCACTTACAGCCTGACCCTGGGGAAGTTTCACATTGAATCACTGACCATTGTGGTTTGTTTGCTCAGTGCCTGTCTCCCATTCACTTGGAGAGCTTGAGTTTTGGGACCAATACTCACCTGCAATTCTTGTTTCCATTATGTTTCACAGCTGAAAGTTTACTCTAGGCCAATAATTCTCAAACCCTGAGGGCTTGTTAAAGCACAGATTCCTGGCATCATCCCAGAGTTTTGAATCAGTATCCTGAGGAGGAGCCCAAGAATTTGCATCTTTTTCCCATGTGATGCTAATGCTGCTGGTCTGGGTACCCCCTCTTAGGAACCAGTACTCCAGATCAGGAGCTGGCAAACTTCTGTAAATGGCCAAATCTGGCGCAAGTACTCAACTCTGCCACAGTAGCTCAAAAGTGGCCATAAACAATTGTAAGGAAATGAGGGTAACTATGTTCCAATAAGTCTGTATTTAGGAGCACCGAAATTTGAATTTGATATGTTACAAAATACTATTTTTCTTTTGATTTTTTTCCCTCAAGCATTTACAAACATACAAAATCATTTTTAGATCATGGGCTGTATGAAAACAGACCAGACTTAACCTTTGGACTGTAGTTTGCTGACCCCTGACGTGCAATTATGACATGTTGGGGATTTTTTTAAACTACTGTTTTAATTTTAAAAGTAATGCAAGTGGATGGTTTTAAAAAAATCTAACAGTATGGAAGAAAATAAAGTGACTCAGAAAGGCTTCCTCCCCACCCCGAGTTCCAATCACATGCCCCAGAAATAACCACTATTGATGAATATTAATTTTCAGAAATGTTATGGGCATGTGAGCTTATATACATTTATAAGCTCTTTTTACATTAATGAGCTTTTTATGCATATTGTTCAGCATTTGCTACTATTTTAACAATGTACTGAGACCTCTTTCCATATTAATACTTAGAGATGATTGAGCTTATTCTCTTGAAGAGCTCCATAGTTTTCTGTTGTGTAGATATACCATAATATAGTTGACCAGTCCCCTACTGATGGACATCTGGGTTATTTCCCATTTTTTTCTGCCACAAACAATGCCACAATAAGTTCATCTTCATATATCCATCATTGCATAATATCTGCAAGATAAAGTCCAAGGAGATGAATTGCTGAGTCAAAGGATACGTGCATTTAACATTTTGATCGATAATGTTTCTAGATTCCTGGTGTGGGTGTTTTAGGACCCTGTGTTCATTTTCTTTCAGGGTTGCACCCTACACTTTTGCTGTCTTGTCTTTATCTGCCTTGAGCATTCATCACAGTGAATTTCAGTATGATGCCTCGCTGCACGTGAACTTAACACAGAGTAGTAATCTGGTCGAGGGCAAAAAGTGCAGCTGGCAATTTGTCCATGATTCTTCAGGGCTTTAAAGAATGAAAAGCCACCCAAACATTGCCCTAAATCTAGGGTCATCCAGGGCATTTCTGCATAAGCTACCCCAGCAGAGATTGTTCATTTTACAGACCTGGTGCTCAGCAGATGTTTTTATATATTTGTTGCCCATTAGAGTAGAGTTTTCCATTGTCAAACATTTATGTAAACATAGTATTAGCTAATAAATATGCTGTGCTACTATTGTGCTAGAACTCAGAATACCACTGCTTTCCTTTCTATTTGGGGCTTTTCCTTTTTGAGCCAATAAAGGATTAGAATAAGGATTTAATAGACAACAACGCAACATCTTAAAATGTAGGACTATATTAGGGTTTTTTTTTACATAAAATCTGTGTCTTTCTGCTCCTAGGTTGTCATAGAATTTTGTCTTCACCACTCAATCATATCTACTTCCACAAGCAGTCAAGCAGTCAACAAAGAAGAAATTTCTTTTTCCGGAGACAAAGAGATATTTCACACAGTATAGTTTTGCCAGCTGCAGTTTCTTCAGCTCATCCAGTCCCTAAGGTACTGTATTGCCTATTATCTGCTGTTTTTTCCAGCCAAGATAAAGGTTAACTGCAGAAGTGATCAAATGTTTTTGCACCTTTGATTTCTAAGCCATTTGAATCATAATTTTTAAACTTGGTTTGTGATTTAAAATAGTAATTTGAGAAGTTTTTACATCCTGCAGTTCTGTAACGTTAATTTCTTAAAATAAAGAGCTGAGTTTACAACTGCTTGGCTTATTTAAAATTAAAATTTCTATCATGAAATTTTCTATATTAAATTTGTAACATGAAGATAAAACTACATGTGTGTAGTTTTTTTTTACCTTTTTAGAGAATATAATTGACCATAAAATTAGAATCATTTAAGAGAGCTTGCTTGAGACTAGTACAGATTTTTTTTTCCATGAAGCCTGCTCTTATACTTTCCATGCTGTTAATGCTGCTGTCTTTGAACCTCCTTTAAATTAAAGAAAATATGTTGTCTCAGAACATTCTTGACTCATTTTCTAGTGATTATAACTTTGTGGAAAGACAATCTGTCCTTTTTTTAAAGGCAATATAAAGGAGGTGTGTGGGTCAGTTAGGAAGAACAAGAATAGCTGAAAGAAGGATAGAGTTGTCACAAAAATTACCTGCTTTCCCTTTTTATGTGTTTTTTTTTTTTCAGTGAACCCACATTAAGTATATTATGAGTGGCTGAAGGTGAGTGGCCCATTTTTGTGGCAAGGGCTGACAAGACAGGCCACCAGAGCCCAGAGTATGCTCCTGGTATTTCCTTAGTTAGAAAAGAAAAAGAAATCTCTGGAGAGGTGCATGTATTGTTTTAGAATTTCAGTGATAACCCAATAGCCCTTCTGCCTGTAGTTGTAACCTGGCCAGGTCACAAAGCAGAGTGGAGCTAAGAGCACAGAGTCTTGGGGGGAGACTGGGAGCTTTTGTGGGCACTGGTGGGAGAGCTGTAGGAGAGAGGTGCTCATCCAGAGCTCAGCTGCAGCAGCCCAAGCAGTGGCGTTACCTGTATCAGAAAGGCCCATCTGAACAGGAGAGGAAGTGAAGGTCCTAAAATCCTGCGTGATGCATGTCACAAAGAGCAGAGCCCTAACCTCGGCCCTTCCAGCGTTGCTGTGATGTCAGCTGAACAGTGTTCTCTCTCTCTGCTTCCTGTCCCCAACTGCTGTGTAGCCGACTGGATACTGTTCAACAATGCACATGGAGCAGTTTCCGTGAATAGCTTGTAAAGAGCTGGGCGAAACCTTGGGACTGAGAGAAGCTCTGTGTGTAAGATAGTGCTTATTTTCTGAATACTGCCCATAGATTTAAGTAGGTGACAGAGAATGTTCTACAAGGGTGGTCCTGAGTTGAATGTTTTGAGTTTTGGGGGATATTTTGTTAGTTTTTGACAAATGATGAAAACGTTCTAGGTATTTTTTATGTATTTAAAAAAAAGAAAGGAAAAGAAAAGAAAGCGGTTTTGTTTTGTCTCTAGTCCCATCTTAGTTTGGGTACACTTGCAAAGTGTAAGAAAAGAGTATACGTAATGGGCTTCAGGGGGCTTGACAGTCAGCCTTTTACATAAATTCATTCGGAGAGGGTGTTGTGAACTATCCTTTGCATAAATTTTATCTTTGTGTTAAGAAGATGAAAGTGCTCTTAATTAGCCGTTTCACAATTTGGACGCTTGGTGCTATTTTTCATCAATGCCAATATGCTTCTAACGGGATTGGGAGAAGGGAAAAAAGAAAACTACTGTTTGTTTTGACCAGAAGTCTACTTCAGTCCAGTTTGGCTCAAAGCACAGTAAGGTTAACAGATCATCCAGAGGCAGCACTAACAGGCAATGTTAAGTTCAAAAGGGCAGGGGAAGGAACTGGGGGCAGCCTGGAGGGTCTGTTGTGCTGTTTTCGGAGGTCGGTGCTCCGGCAGGAAGGGCAGAACTCCATGAAGCAGGAGGCTGTGTCCGAAAAAATGATCCCATTGTCGTGCGCTGGGTTCTGATCTTCGTTTTCAATCCTTTTTCCTCAAGCACATAAAGAAGCCAGACTATGTGACGACAGGCATTGTGCCCGACTGGGGAGACAGCATAGAAGTTAAGAATGAAGATCAGATTCAAGGGCTTCGTCAGGCTTGTCAGCTGGCTCGTCATGTCCTCCTCCTGGCCGGGAAGAGTTTAAAGGTGGCGTCTCCCCAAGCCTCAGAAGAACTTGCATAAGGGGCAACAAACCCTCCTCTTTTTCTTCTTTCCCTTTAACTCTTCCTTTTGTACACATCTAACTTGTTAATAATTAAGTAAAACCTTGGGGTGGGGGAAGGAGATTGAATTATGTTTATTCAAGAGATCATTTAAAAATCCAAATTCAATTTTAAATAGCAGAATTCTGGACATACTTTGGACTCAATCAGGCAATACCAGTTGATCAATGGCAGCCGGCTTTGACTTTTGCCCCCTTCCTCCTGCCTGTAGTTTCTGCTTTTATTCCCCATATTATTTCCGTGTGCCTAAAATGTTGCTCTGCCTCAGCCTTTGTCTCCAATTTTCTTGAATTAGCTTTGCAAAAAAATATCAGACCAGATACACAAAACAATAGGTAATACAGAAGTGTAATTATGCACAACTATCTTACTACAAGATTTAGTAAGATAATCTGAAATAATATACGAAGATAATCTTTCAAAATAATCTGAAACACTCTGCTATGAAAACATGGGCCTGTAGTTTCCAAAAAGGTGGGCAGAATTTAGGAAGTGAGACCCAATAATGAAATCACTTGAGGTATCACCTGTGTCATAAATTTGCTATAGCAACATAACTAAATATAAAATAGCACAAAGAAAATTATTGAAGAAATCGTTCATTTTTAATAAAATATTTTGTTTTAGAATTTTATTCACAATTTGTGAGTTTATGTAGATAGTCTTCATGTGCTCACAAGACTCAATTATAGTTTTATTTTAGTTTGGAAGCAATTAGATACCTTCTTGTAAGAGAAAAATATTTTTTAAAAACACGGTGACTTATTTAGGCGTGAAAGAAATCAAGATTAGTGAAAACCAAATCTGTAAAAAAATGTATTGGTCTCAGTTTTTTAAATGATGATCCATAATTTCCACACCATTGCTGCAAAACCCATGTAATGTTTTGCTGGGATAAAAAAGGTGTGGATTCACCTACTTTTCAAGCTTTATTATCTAAACTGAAGAGACTTTTGATTATTTATTCGTGTGCTTCTTTTAGCCCAGGGTACTAACCACTGAGGAAGAGGAAGGAACTGCCTAAGACCTTATTTTTGAAATCTTCAGGCTAAAAAGGGGTCATATCATTTAATGACTCACAAATGATCTGAAGGATCTTAAAGTTTAAAATTCCCATTTCCTAATAGTCCATAACACCATCATATACTTAAATGACTGTCAAAAAGGCACAATTTAGGATGTTAGTGTTAATCATAATTAATTAGCATTTTTTCCCACAAGTTAATCACAGTCTATTTATACAATCTCACCTGGAAGTGTTGTAGCTAAAGGCATAGTCGATAGATACAGGAAAGGTCTTCAACTGTTGCTACACAATTTCTTTATTTAATGTTTTAGGTTGACATGACAACTGAAGAGATAGATGCTCTTGTTCATCAGGAAATCATCCGTCACGATGCCTATCCCTCACCTCTAGGCTATGGAGGTTTTCCAAAATCTGTTTGTACCTCTGTAAACAACGTACTATGTCATGGTATTCCTGACAGGTATTCATTGCTTAATAACATATTGTTCCTTTGGAAACTAAAACATGAAACTAAGATCTATAACATATGGTGAAAGACACTGCAGTTTAATTGAAACCCACCTGCAAACTTATGAAACTGATTATGGTAAAACAAAAAATTTGAAGTATTTTGCTTCTAAATGGGCATAACACCCCCATTTCATGTTTGTTAAAGCAGTATGTAATTCAAGAAAGTGGTTGTGCATTAAATACTTATTTAGCTTCTTAGATTTTAATCATATAAATAGTAAAAGTCCAAATGTAGGTTAAGTATTGGTTATCGACTATTGTTTTGGCTCTTGACAAAATTAAGGTAACTAATACGTACATTTTCTAAAAATAGCAGATTTTTACACAATGGTAATATGTTCATACTAGATATTTTTTGTACAATTTGATGTGACTAACATAAGTTAATGATTAGATATAGTTATTCCTCTTATTCTTTCTCTGCTCCAAATTTTACTGCGACTCATTGGGCTTGTGACAATAGTCATTAGGTATTTATTTTTATATTCCTTTTATTGAGACCTGTCTATCATCATTTTTTTCCCTGTTTATATTTCAGTCGACCTCTTCAGGATGGAGATATTATCAACATTGATGTCACGGTGAGTAAATCGTATAAAAAATAAAATAGTCTTTGATCAACTTCAGAATTGCTGGTAGCAACAGGAAGAAGAGTGGATTGAAAACGTGAACTGCACCGATGGAAGGGCTGTTTACTTCTAGACCCAGACGCAAGCAGCTGGTTTCCTTTTTTGTCTTTAACTCTGTGTTTATTCCAAGTAAACCCAGGCCTGACTTGAATTTAGGGCTGGAATCAGATGCACTGAGATCAATGTTGGCCTAAGTGAAATGTCAGCCCAATCCTGCTATGTGTCATGTTTTTGAGAAGGTGTAATTGTTATTGATCCACTGTGTGGTTAATGCGGAGCACCACAGCACTGGGCAGCTGCTGAAGCTAGAGACGTATGAGATGAGCTAACGCGAAGAAAGCCAGCATTTTTCCTTCACTCTGCCAAGATTGATCTTCCTCTTCCTGCTGATTTTGAGTGGGGCCTGTCATTATCTCACTCTGTCATTAGGGGCTACACTGGCCTGTGTGTGTCAGTCTATTTGGACAGCAACTCTTTTGCTAGCAGTGTTCCTTAGATTTATTAAAATACCTGAAGGTAGTAACGTCGTGTTCCATTTCTAGTATAGAGAGCCTTGAACTGGAAGCACGCGGGCAGAGTGGTTTTCTCGCTGAACTTACGTTTTCACCAAATGGTTAACAGCCTTTCTTTTAAATCACAACCCAAAATAATTGAATATAGGAACTTCAACTTGTACAAGCTCTAACCTTTTCTGATATCCTCAGACTTGGATCATTTGTGCTTTGTCGGTTCGTTTTACTAAAAAGTTTGGTAATGGTACCTTTGGAATATGTAGATTATAAATAAATCCTATCCATCTGATGATTAATAAACAAATTTTAAAAAATAAATATGACTTCACTATTTGCAGAGCACTAGTTGAGATAGAAAGCATTCAAGGAATATAATTTCTATTAATGAGGAAATGTTTTTAATAAGTTATTTTATATCCAGTCCATGAAACTTAGGTACGAGTAGGAATGAGGTGCTAGTTGGCATCCGTTAGTTGAACTCAGTCAGATTTTCAGTTGTTGAAATTGATTCGATCTCTTTTCTTCGCATCAGTTTGTGTGAGGATATAACCAAAGATTCTTCTATCGCTGATACTTTTTCCTGTGTCATTTTGTCCTACTTAAAATACTTGGACATTTGTTCCACACCTCTTCTGTTGGTATCTTTCTAACTCAGAATCATGTAGCAGGAGTTATTTTATGAAGTATACCTGAAATAAAGTATTTTTCATGATGCACTTTTCTTTTGGTTTATAGCTTAACTTGGGGGTTTTACATTTATTATCTCACCTAATCACCCCCTAATAAAATATTGGTGCTTTGAATGAAATCAAGCATACTCTTCCCTACTACTTTCAGTGTGTCCAAAGAGAATATTCCATGCCTTTTCTACTTTGCTGAAGACTTTTAACATACACACACTTCCATTTTTAACATTCAGATGATTTCATAATTGAAAAATATATGAAACAAAGTGAAATGTTTTCAAGTGTCTAGAAATGTAAAGGAGTCAAGGAAACATAGGTCAGTATCTTAAATTATATTCATCTGAAATATTAAGTGAAAGACTCCATTATCAGATCCTATTTTTTATCAGAAAATACTTGTTGCATTTTATAATTATGTTTAGTACATATTATAAGAAAATAGGCTTCTTTTCCCCTTGAAAGTTGAATGTTAAAAAATAGTGCAATGCCCATAGTAGTTGCTCAGTAAATATTTGTTAAATAAATGAAATACAAAACAAGAATAGTTTGTGAGTGCAAACAGTAATGATAGATAACTGCCACAGATTTTCAAAAGTATTGTTATTGCCATATATATTGACTCTTTCAAGTCGTCATTTTGAAAGCTAACAAAAGTAATATGAAAAGGCAAATAGAGTTTTCAAAATACATTTTTACCTAAATAGCAGTTATACAAACATTCAGTTACAAAATTTTTTAATAATTACTCTTTTATTAGTAAATGATATATACTTGTATATAAAATTAAGACTTATACTTTCTTGTGTTGCAAATCGGAATAAATGTATAAAACACTATTCTACTGCAAGGTAATGTACTTTTATACAGCAGAGAAAACACTGGATTAGAAGTCAATAATCCGTCATATTAAGATCTACCTCTATGTTCTGCCATCAGCCTTAGATAAGTTTCTTGTCTGCCTCAGTTTCCTGACTTATAAAATGAAGACATAATAAAGATCTTTCCTGCTTCTTTCACAGAGTGAGGAGAGTATTTTTTTAATGCAGAATAATATACAGATTTAAGACATTAATTCAGTATTAAAACAGAAAGCTCAGAAAAATATCTTTTTATAACAGTTTCTGCATTCTACTTTATGAGAAAGAGAAATCAGGAAATAGGGCAAATTTATGCAAAATAGCAAATTCATGCTATATCAGTGGATCAGTATTCAACTAGTCATCTCTGCGTTTTATACTTATTATAGTATTTGGTGATTATTGATTTTTATAATGAATCTGGTGTTATTCAAGATCCTACAGGGACTTCCGAATCATTGAAGACTGGAAATAATACATTTTTTTGTAATTTTATTCTTAACAGTTTTGTTATATTCTAATCCTTTGAAAATTGGTGTATAGTGTTTTCTGTGTTTAGCATTCTGCTATCTGGAACATTCAATTAAGATTTCACTTCCAGGCAAAATTTTTCATTCCTATATTGAGCCACTTCAACTTTTGGAGCTAAATTGTCCTACTGTCTGTTCTAATACTGACATATCTATCTTACTTCTTTTTGTCATCATTATCTATCGCTTCCAAATATAGAACTGGTAAATAAGAGATCAAGTATCTTTAGGACATTGGAGAAACTTTTCAGTATGTTAAATACTGCTGGGTTCCCTCAACCTATTGTAATAATTATAGGTCTGTTTCGTTGGTCACTAATTTTTGCATATATTGTTTTGTCTTCTCAAAAAGTGAAGAATCAAAGTGTTATTATAGCATTGCCAATCGTAATGCTGAAATAGCCATACTAGTCATTTATTTTAAAATTGTGTAATATCATTGTATGGCTTCATCTTTTAAATTTCTGTAAGGTTTTAGTACATCTATTTATCTTTTGTAGGTAAACTCGAGTAATTCTGGAAGGGCGAAACACATGAATCTGCTAAATACAAAAGTGAATACAACATATACTTTAGGAAAGTCGATTTTTAAACAAGGACATATTTTTTAATTTCTGTTTGTGTATAGGTCTATTACAATGGCTACCATGGAGACACCTCTGAAACATTTTTGGTGGGCAATGTGGATGAATGTGGTAAAAAGTTAGTGGCGGTTGCCAGGAGGTGTAGAGATGAAGCAATTGCAGCTTGCAGAGCAGGGGCTCCCTTCTCTGTAATTGGAAACACAATCAGGTAAGCCTTACACTGACAAGTAAAGGGAGGGTTGGCAAATGGTACAAAGGTTATTGTGGCTTGATATAAAGTTGATGACATGTGTTATGATTCAGAACCATCATTTCTGTCTGATACCAGTATGTGAACTGCCAAGCTGCAATGTTGTTCCCTCAGTTTAAAAAAATATATATATATATATATATATATATATATATATATATATATATATATATATATATATATATACATACATATATATGTGTATATATATATATATATACACACATATATATATGTATATATATATATTTTTTTAAAGTGAATTATATCAGGGTCAGCAAAGAAACTTATAGGAGCAGCAAGCAATATTTATATGGCCACTTTAGTTTTAGCTTGACATCTTAGTCTATAGTTTTTCTTTACTCAAAATCACACCAAACATGGTAGAAAGTACCTAAGAAGGGGCTAAGCATCCTAACACTTGGGTAATGAGACAGGAGAAAAGCTACGCGTACATTTTATAAAGGAATGAAGTGAAACATATTCCTGTGACACAGAGGTAAAAAGGGTTAGCTTGAGCAAACCTTTCAAATTAGTGGATTAGCAAACAGCCTGAAAGGGTGATCTTCTGTCCTTTTTTAGGCTGGTTCATTTTTCCTGTAAACCATTGTTTATTTTCCACACAGCATTCTATGCTTGCTTTTTCAGTGTATTTGTACTTTTTGAATTCAAGACTGTTCTTTGTGATTTGTCACTTACTTTTTGATCTCTTTTTGCCCCGTAACTGTTTTGAAGTAGACATGCAGAATATATGTTTTCATTTAAAAGTAACGCATTTTGTTAAAAATCATCACGTCGGTACCTATTTTAAAGTACTATTCTCATTAATATGAACCACTGAATACTTCTAGTTTCTCTAAAGGATGAACGGCCTACTCACCTTGAAAAGATAGTGCCTTTTTTCTTCATAAGCCTTCAAATACTTTAAGAAAAAAGACAGTAAAATATCAGTTAAATGTATTTATGGCTTTAAAAATATTGTAACAGTGTCTGAATCAAACTTTAGTAAAATCTCTTTGGGTTATATCGGAGAAGCTTTTATTGAAGACTTTGAACAAAATTGTGTTTTTGACAGTTTTAAATTATAGGCTAACTAGCCTGGGAAAAAGGATAGTGTCTCTCTGTTCTTTCATAGGAAATGTTGAATCAGACCCCTACTGGGAAAAGAAATTTAATGCATATCTCACTATCTTACTGTCCATGAATATAATAGAAATGAATTCAAAATGCAGTTTTATTTTTGCAAATGGGATGAGTCGATAGATGTACCTCATATTTTTGAACACCTAGGGTTCAACAAATTTACTGGTGGTGCTCTTGCATTTTAACAAAATTTATTCTTCAGTAGAAGGGGGCAGAGAACACTAGATTCTTATTCAAGCATTCTATCGAGCTCTGCATTCATGGCTGTGTCTAAAGGGCATGTCAGCCTTTGATTCTCTCTGAGAGGTAATTATCCTTTTCCTGTCACGGAACAACAAATGATAGCTAACTACAGAGGCACATTTGCAGTAGTCACATTCATCAACTGCAGAAAAAAAAAATTCAATTTAATTGTGTAACACAGCTGCACATGGGCTTTTGAGCATTTCTGTTGTTCTCCCTGTCTCGCTATTCCTCCCTCCAGATCTATTTTTTAAACTTTTTTTCTGGTTATTTTTTCCCTTTTTTGTCTCTTCTTCCATTTTTACTCTCTGTACTTTCTTGTTAAAGTAATTTTCCTTTGTGGCTCTCATTCTTTTTTCCCCATTGAAGGCTATGAATGTAGAAAATTATCACAATTACTCATATAATTGAGCCTCTTTGTAGCAAGTGCAACTCCAGTAGCCTTTCTCCATCATGAAAATGGTTTCATTATAGGGTTTTTCATATTCTCTGACACCATCTACACAGAGGAACAGGCGTGCAGATGAGATGTACTAGGAACAGGCTAGATCAGTAAGGTCACAGTAGGAATAATTAGCTCTGCTATGGAAAGAGCATCTAGGCCTTTTACTGCTACATAAATGTACTGTCCGTGGCTTTTAGTCACAAAAAAACTTACTAACAAATGGAGCTCCCGCCTACTACTTTGAAAAAAAGATTTGTATCAACACTACAATTTTCCATCATTAAGACTAATAACACAGAGCCTAGTATACATCAAGGGGAATAAAAAGAAAAATCTCACATTCAAGTGGCGGCTGGGTGCTGACCTTTGTTCCCTTTTTTTGTGTACGACTTAACTCTTTACAAAAAAGAGCCACACGCCACACCAACATGCAGGTGAACTCCAGCTAGTACTAGCAAAGCATAGCATTCAGTTGGAAAATCTGATAAATCTCCATGCAAGATAATGCATTTCATTACATATTCACTACGTTAATTCTAGCTACATAAAAAAAGACTGAGGAGCATTGAAAGTAACATTGGATTTTAGCTATTTGGATGCAAAGGTCAGTTTTTGCAGAGTATGAATTTGCATGTACAAGCTCCTTTGAAAACCAGAACAGTCCCAAGAACTGCACTTATGAAACTATGTGAAAAATAACAGACAATGAACTTTTTACTTTTACCCTAATACGTTTCATTATTTAGATGGTTTATGTCTGCCACGGGGCAGGAAACTGGCCCTGATTCTAACAAATGTTTGTTCTGATGTGTTAAGGCAGTGTTTCTGGACATCTATTATTTTACCTTATCTTATTCAGGCAAAATCTCAAGGGAGTAAATAAGCAAGCAATCTCCACATTTAAGCCAAAAGTACTTGGAATCATTACAGTCCAAAGGTTTACAAACATCTTTCAATTGAGTCTTGTTTATTTTAAGATATTCAACATCTTTTGCATAGCCTCCCTCTACTGATACATCATGAAAAGAACATTCAAGCATCTTTTATTAGTATTATGTTGCCAAAAACCTAGTGATCCTTATAGGAAATTGTGAGATTCTCTGAAACCTAAAGCCTAGGATGATATCTCTGAAGAAGTATTGGCTAAAACAGCTTAATGGAAAAACTTCTTTACGTGTCCTTTTGCTTCATGAGGGGTGGCTACTGATCTTTAGGTTATGGTGTTACTATCCTCAGTGTAGCCCATTTGCTTTAAAATATTTCTAAATCTGTATTTTTGTAATTACCTCTAGATGATATGACCTGTACATATGAGAATATTGTGAATGTGTAGATTCATGCATCACAAATATGTGACAGTTCAATCAAAAATAATTTAAACTTATACTTGTAAATGTCATGATGAAAGTATCAATAAATGGTTTCTAATGTTTAATTCATAAGTATATGTTTTGATATTAATTTAGAAGAATATAAAGCAGATTTTTAAAAATAATCTCTTTCTATTAGATTATGCACATTTAAACAATAAGTGGCTCAGGCAAAATAAGTCATTTTAATGTCATCTGTGATGGATTTTTCTTGACAGCTACTGTAAATTACAATTATACTGCTTCTCTCTGCACATGAAAGTAAGCATTGCAATAAATTATCTTTTATTTCAATCCATCATGTCTGCTTTTCAGAAACAGAAAACCTCAAATAGAAGTTCAGTACTATTGTAAGAAAAATACAGTAATTTGTGATCCAGTTTGAAATTTTAAAAAGTACCACTCTTTTGGAAAACAGTTGTTGGCTTTCAAAAATATTACTAATTGTACTTAAACATTCTTTGTCATCAGAGGGAATCCTTGGACTTGTGAATTCCTTCATTCAAAGACTACTGCTTAAAATAAAAATCTGGAAAGATTAAGGTAAAATTCCTTAACTTAGAAAATCAGGTGCTAGTTGAGGTCCTTTTAGAGATGTGAGCCTTTAGAGAGTAGTGCTATTGATAGGATTCATGTAATAAAACTATTTTCATGTGCATTTCTATTTCATTAGAAAAGTATATACTTAAATGTAGTAATCCTCTGCCCTCTTGGGGAATGTATTCTTAGCATAAAAATGTAGTTGAAATGTATTAAAAATTTTAATTTATCCCGACAATAGTTCAATTCAGGAAAACTGCCCCATGAAAGGGAATTAAACTGAAGAAAATGGTCACAAGATGAATTTCCTTAAGAGAAATGTCTCTTTCCACTATAAACTATCACTGAAACATGACTGTAATAATACAAGATAATTTAAAAGTAAGTTCATAAACTACTTGTATACATCTTCTTCCTCTTCTCCCCTCTTCACCCTCCCCAAATAGTCCATATGAAGGGCTTCAAATCATTAATGTGCTCAGGCTCATGCAGAAGTGTCCTACTATCTTAGAGGATTTTTAGTCAGAAAAAAATAAGAACAGAAGAGCTAATACCAGGAGATTTATTTTCAGTAGATTGCAGTAAAAAGAAGGAGGATATCAGTGATGAAATTTCCAGGGCTAGGAGACCCTGGTGCTCAAAAACGGACATGGTCCTGCAGTGGCTGGTGTCAGAGAGCACCTGTGGCACTTCTTAGGCACCCTTGCCCATCACGCTGTTGCCATCTTCCCCAACACACCAGTCAAGAGAAGCACACACGCTCCACCTTCCCATGCCACAATTAGGGTGACCAGTACTTGCTATTACAAGTCACTTGGATGTCTCTAGGAAGTTAGATTTAAACCCTAGAATCATGTAAATAATCTTGTGCTTACTCTGTATTCCAAAATAATAGAAGGGGTGTGCTTTTCAATAGCAATTAAGAGTATTAATGAGATTTTATCCTATTTAGTCCTAGTAGGTATGTGTTAAAAAGCTAACCACCAATCCAAAAGGAAAATACTCTGAAAAGCAAGCAGAAGTGTATACTTAGCTCCTGGGAACTGAGCATTGAGATGGGTGCTCAACCAAGGAACTGAGGGAAATTAGTCCTGTTCTTTTCCTCTTTCCACATGGCTGTGAAATCATCTGACCTTTGCATCCATGATACATACATTCTATGATACTCCTATAACCAGAAATTCCAGCAGGATTCAGGCAGTAAATTGTTGTAGGAGAATGCACTCAGATACCTTTAGCGACCTAGTAATTGCACAGCTTCTTTCATGAAGAGGAATGAGAGGTATGGTGGGAGGAGGGACCCCAAGTGTTTTTGCAGACTGGGCTTTCTTCCTCACCTCTCACTGGAAATTAAAATGAAGATTTCCACTGTAACACATTTAAGATGTAGCTGTGATGCCTGCCAATTAGAGCCTTAAAAAAAAACCAAAAAACTAGTTTGTGTGTGTGTGTGTGTGTGTGTGTGTGTGTGTGTGTGTGTGTGTGTGTGTTTTAAGAAAAGAACAGTTTATATTGATAGAATCACTGAGGTTTGTTGAGATTGAAGTAACATAATTTACAGGTGTAGGTAGAACCCATTCTTGTAAAAAAAATCTAGATCATTATCTTATTTAAGAATATCTCTTCCAACCTCTCTATCCACTTTCCATCCTCAGTTTCTATTCAGAAATTGTGTGGCACAAACAGAAAAGCCTTGGGAAACTTGTTTAACCTCCTGCCCAAAGTGCAGAAACACACAGAAATAACCATAGCCATAAAGCATAACTTAGATAGAAACACTGACTCACCATTCTTGTACTCAACACATGCATAACTTACCTATTTCTGTGCTATCACTTACATGGAAATTAAATCTGAATGGGAATCTGCCCATCTGCTGTTTATAGAGACATCCTGGTCTAAGTGAAGGTACTTTACAGGTCTGGAGATGAAGGTTAAAAAATGTTTAGAGAAAAGTATATTGACATAAATGCTCATAAAGAGACTGGCTAACCACTTTTGAGTTCATGTTAAAGTAAATGGAGGATCTTTTGGAAACTAGTTTGGGATCTGAGAACTTTGGTTGCTAGATGGGAGGGGTTTTGGGGATAGGAAAGAAGGTAAAGGGATTAGGAAGTACAAATTGGTAATCACAAAATATTATAGTACAGGGATGTGAAATATAGTATGGGGAATATCAATGTTGTATAGATTACGTAGGGCGCCGGATGGGCACTGGACTTACCAGGGGATCACTTCATGGACTGTGTAGATGCCTGACCACTGCACTGTACACGTGACGCTGATGTAGAGTAATATTGAATGTCAACTATAATTATATATATATATATATATGATAGCTATATTATAGATATATAGTCATTGGATATAAAGTACAGCATAGGGAACATAGTCAATGGTATTGTAACAGCTATATACAATGTCAGAGGTATAGTAGACTGAGAGGGGGGTTATCACTTTGTGAGGGCTGTAAATGTCTAATAATCATGTAAAAAAAAAAAAAGAGAATTTAAACAGTGGCCTTGTAAATCCCAATCCATTGTTATTTAGAGTTAAGACACTATGCCCTGCATTCACATGAAAATATAAATTGTTAATAGATATATGTTTTGTCTTTCTGGTACTCCCAGAAATAAACAGGCGCACCTGATTTCAAAAACAATTTCTTAACCTTGTAGGTGAAGTTTTAGGGTTGATTCTATGTGCCAGATTTCACTTTTATGGAATAGATGGCCCCCAAACGATTTGCATGTAGAAATAACTAATAAAGCATTCAGAATTAGGAATCAACACTTGCTTCTCTTCAGCATCACAGTGATTAAAAAGCATTCCTTATAAATTTTGGTAATCGTGTAGGTCTTGAGTGGAAATCCTAAATGAACACAAAGTTTTGGGGTGTTTCAAGAATATAGACAAAGCATATTTGACCTTTTATGTTAATGTGTCTGCAAAATCTACAATGTTTTGTAATAGATCAGAATAAGGGGACTATAGAAGTAGGAAGTCACATTTCTAGATAGTAACTACTTTTTCTTTGTTTGGTTCCCAAATCAGTAGTAATTTTCACAGTCTTTTTGTGAAACCCATGCACACCAGGCAGGTTTTTGTGACCTGCATTATATACACATGTATCTTGGTTACATCAACCTATATATGTGTACATACATACCACTTGTCTAAAAGTGGCCTTGTTTGAATGCTGTACTAAGGTAAATGAAGCAAACTACTGAGTAACATATATGCCTTTTTCTCTTCATTTATCCAAAAGGAGTTATTACAAGCAATGGCAAAAAAAATTAAATTATTCCAGAGTAATGAAAACATGTTGTTATTATCTGACTCTAAACATAACTGATTTTTTTCTCTTTCATAGAACATTTTACAGTGACTTTGTTTTATCTATGTATGCATTAAAAACTTACCTAATTTAATTGAATATTTCGTTTGGTCACTTTTAAAGCCACATAACTCATCAGAATGGTTTGCAAGTCTGTCCACATTTTGTGGGACACGGAATAGGATCCTACTTCCATGGACATCCAGAAATTTGGCATCATGGTAAGAGAGTTAACTTGGGAGCTGTTTATTGCATGGAATCAGGATAAGGCAGTTTTGCTCCTGAAGCTCTAATTTTGAATCCACATTATCATCTTTTTGTATTTTTGTGGGGGGGAGGTTACTTAATCGTAACCAGCACATTACTACATTACTGGATTAGAGCCCAGTAGTTTCAATCCCAAAGTAAGGTTTATTTTGTTTTTTGTCTTCTCCTAGAGGGTGATGGCTGGGAGGCACAAGGAATATTTGTCTAGGAAAAGTTACTGAAAACAAAATGCCACCGCATCAATGTCCCAGCAGCATGCACATATGACTGTTTTCTGTTTTTCTTTTTCTACCCCCTTCTCTAACTGCTGACTGTTGTGGTTAAACTTCATTACATCCTACACAGTGTTGACAGCTGATGTATTTAACAGCATGTACTCTTTAGTGATTTCTAGATTATACCCACCCTGTGTTCCTTCCCCCAGAATCTCCTGTTTTTTCACTGTCTAGGTGTGCACCCCACAGTGGGAAGGCAGATGTGGGCCAGAAGAGGTGGAGGGATTGGGGTTAGGGTAGGAGGCAGTTCTTTGGAGTGTCCCCAAGGGGGGTGCACAGCTGCACAAGAATCAAAGGAAAGTTGGTCCTGGGGCCTTCCTTGACCTGTGTGCTTGGGGTGGGAACAGTCCCTGGAGGAACTGCTTCCTGGAATGCATCCCCTGTAGGATCCCTGGAGACCCAGCAGGTCAGAACTCCCTTTGGGCCAAAGAGCCCCACCTGAGGCAGCTCCGAGGGCTCTGGGTGGGAGAGCAGACATGTGCCCCACCCAGAACAAACACTTGGAATTATCTGAAGTCACCCCTGTCCTTGCCTCCTACTCCAACCTGCACCCCAGGTGGATGTCGTACCTTTGCATCTGTTCCCCCAGATGTCTTTCTCTTTGGGGTGGGAGTGGGGCTCAAAGCCTAGGACCCAGTTAGTCAGGAGACCTCAGAGCAAGTGGCCAGGAGACAGTGGGGGGATGGGAGGGGGAATCCTGACAAGTGTCTAAAACACCCAGGCTGCCAGCACGCTTCTCTGGAGCGTTGACCCCCAAGTGCAAAATATGCAAAGGCTGAGGCCCAGGAGCCCTGTGTTTATCCCCTGGGTGGTAGGTAGCCTGCACCTAGGATTCTAAAAACTTCCCCCTCCCTTTTACTCTAAAAGAAAATTAAATTACCAAGTTTTTTGAGCAGCCCAACCCCTCTAATTCTGTTTCTATCTTTCTCCCCATTTCTCATTCCCACTCCCCCATGTTTTTTGTTTTGCAGCAAATGACAGTGATCTACTCATGGAGGAGGGAATGGCCTTCACCATCGGTCAGTGTCTGAGCTCCTCTTCAGAGAGCAGTGGCTTCCCTATGGAAGCAGCAGTGCGGGCCTAGGCCCGGCAGCCCCATGAAGGACTAATAAAGCCAATCAGCGTAATGAAATAATTCAGACGCATAGTAAATCTGATTAAATAATATCCTTGAGCCCCATCTTCCTAAATCAGATACTTACCAACACATTTAGGAGACGGCAGCTGTTCAACCCTGTAATTCTGTTACCAGCATTATGTAGTCTTTTGGGTGTGTGTGTGTGTGTGTGTGTGTGTGTGTGTTTTCATTAACACCCAGTAACTAGAGGCGATTATGTATAGCCCTTGCTCCCTGTTAGCAAGTGGCATGTACTCTCCAGCGGCCCATTCCTGGCTGATCATGTGATTGGTGTCACCACCAAATTCCAATCACCTAAGACCCGGAAGGCATCATATTTCTGACTGTGGGACTTAATGGAGAAGCAATTAGAGTGAAATAAGAAAATTGTTATTTGCTGATTAATGAACATTTTGAGCATGTTTTAAAAATTCAAATATTTTTAAAAACTGACTGGTATTTATAAGAGGGACTGGTGTTTGGGTGGTTATTATCCACAGGGTCCTAATTAAGGCTTGATTAAAATGCCCTTTTTTCTCTAAAAAAATTACGAACTAGGCAACTTCATACATTTTGAATGCCGTGCATTTCCTCTTCCTACTGTTTAGTTTGTAGTATACTATGTAAGCAACATCAATTATCAGCCCTTGCGAGACGACAACATGAACCCGTGGGGGAAGTACTTGGGAGGAGGGGGGAGAACCCTCTTATTCTTTTTTGATAATCAGCCGAAACAACGTTTGACAAGAATCTGATTAGATCACTGCTGTAAATATTTTCCCTCTTACAGAGCCAATCATAACCGAGGGATCCCCTGAATTTAAAGTCCTGGAGGATGCATGGACTGTGGTCTCCCTGGACAATCAAAGGTGTTTGCTTTCTGCCCCGTTGCTTTTGAATTACCTGGGAAGGGAAGATCCTCGGGACTACGGCGCCGGCTCGCTGCCGCCCCCGCCCCGCCCGCGCTGCCGCGCCCCCTCACTGCTGCCTTGTGTGTTTCAGGTCCGCCCAGTTCGAGCACACAGTTGTCATCACCTCGGGGGGTGCGCAGATCCTGACCAAACTGCCCCACGAGGCCTGAGGAGCGGCCCGGAGGTCGCAGAGCCTGGGCGCCTTTTCTCCTCAATCGCTGAAATCCAGCTGGACAACTTTTAGAAAAAACGGCCGGACGGCAGGTCGCGCAGTAACCTACCTAGCACCTAGTAGCATCTTGGAAAAACCCGGGTGGGGATGGGGGGCAGTTGGAAACTCAGATCTGAAGCTCTGAGTGGTCGCGCGGCTTCGGACAGACGGATCCTGGCGCGGGGCTCTGCTCACCAGCTCGAGAAACGCTTCTGGAGGGGAATGGGGACGCCCTCGTTTGGAAGACGAGGGATTCCTAGAGAGACGTGGTTTTCTCTTTCCTTTGTCTAGGCGCTGCCCAAGTATAAAGCTTTCACCTCTTAAACCCATTGTGTCTGCGTTCCTTGCGTCTCTCACAGTTACTAGGGGGAGAGGAGGGTTAGGTGGTTAATTTTTGAGTCTCTGAACTTTTCACACGCGCCCAGAAAGAAAAACCCAAACCTAGGTGTTACCTCGGAATTTTTTTCAAGTTCTCTTTTTTTCACCCTTGCGGACCCACATTGCCCGGCCCCGAGGGCGCTCGCAGAAGCCGGCTGCCCCACAGCCTTTCGGTTCTTTCCCCCTCACAGCTCCTTTGCCATGAAAAGATTAGCCCGAATGGAGGGCTTGGTTACAAACATTTCCATGCCTGTGGACCCGGGGCCTGGCCTTTCTGCAGGGCTTTATCAATCTAAAAACTTGATTTTCCTGGTCCCCTGCGGCTTCTCCTCCCTGGCCCTCATCCTGCCCTGCAGGACCATCCCAGAGGTTACCTGAAAGTCTCTCTCTCTCTCTCTCTCTCTCTCTCTCTCTCTCTCTCTCTCTCTCTCTCTCTCTCCCCCCCCCCCTTTTGTTACACTAAGAATTGGAGCAAGGGCACCGGATGGTCTAACCGTAAACTGACCTCTCCCGACACTGGCACCCTTTGGACTCGCGCTCAGGCAGTGGACACCTAGAGGATCCCAGCAAGTAGAGATACGGGAACTTTTGAGGCAAGGACCAAGTTAGCCGGATTGGAGCTGGTTAGTTTCACTACAGTTCTGCCCGCCTGCCCGCAGCTCCACCTGTTTCAGAAGCAAGAAATCCAAGGAACCACAACCACATTCTGCATCTCCCAAGGCCCTTTCCTGCCGGAAGTACCCTTCCCTTGCGTATGCTCTCCAAGACCGGTTCACACCTGGGCTTAGGGGTGGAGAGGGGAGGGGCCTCTAGCAGTTTCCGTCTGGCGGTGGTTTTAGGAACAAGTCCAGTTAGGGTGTTCAGGTGGTCAATGGTTGGGTTAGCTCTAGTTTCTACCGAAGGGAGTTTTGCAAAGTTGCTACCCACTAAATATAGCTTGGGCTGGAGGGAGCCAAGGAAATACGGGCACCTGTCGTTCCATGACAGGTGGCCTCTGTGATTGGGCCCCAAGAGCCAGCTCCTCTCTGTGACACTGAGTGGTGGGGAAAGACATAGGAAACTAAGGCCAATGATCATGCTGGGGAGAGAGTTCAGGTCAAGCTTTTTCCTGAACTCGGAATTCTTTTGAGGGTCCTCCAACCGCCTCCAGTCTTTCTCTGCTTCCACGGATGGGGGATTTGGACAGAGATGATTCCCATTCTCGTGGCTCTGAGAGCTAAAAATAGGAGGGTGGGGTTGAAGATTTATAAGGTCCATAGAGAAACTTTTGGGGTCCTGGAGAGTTGGCCCACAAAAGGCCTAGAGACTGAGGCTGCTGCCCCCAAACAATCCGAGTCCCTAGAGGGGAACAAGGCCCAAACGGCCTTGGGAGAGGTTAGCCAGAGAATGACTTCACTTTTCTGGAGCAATTGGATTGCAACAATTAGCCTGTATCTTATCTACGGATCAGTTTACTCCGAGGTTCCCCAAGAATAATTTTATCAGGACCACAGGATTTTTACCAACCACGGGGATAACACGCTGCTTGTGCAGCAATTAGTCCGAGGTGGAGGTATTTATGGGATAGGTTTATAATTCTTTTATTAAAGTAATTAGCCTAAAGTTTAAACATTATACATACGTATATAAGTGTATATATACCAGCGTCAGCCAATACTCTGCAGCTCCGTAGGAAACAAACTTCATTTAGAATGAACTTCGTTTAACATTCTTTGAAGATGAATTTAGGAAGCAGATTTTAAACTAATTTGTCCGCCCCCAACACCCGTCACCCCCGCCAGCTGAACTGGCCCCGAACCTCACCCGGGGCGGCCGGGAATCCAGCTGACGCGTGGCTACCGCGAACACCACCGGGCGCCGGGTCCTGCGGTGTCTCCACGAGGTTCTACTCGCAATGCGGGACTTTCGGGATAAATGGGAGAGTTTTGTTTCCTCTCAGAGTTGGGACAGGCAAAGATCTAAGCAAACCGGCTTTTCACAACAGGTGTCGCCTTAGCGGTGGGAGGGCTCATAGAGTAGAGATAAGATCGCTTATTGAGAAGCTAGTCAAGGCCGGCGTCTCAGCGCCAGAGGGCCCCGGCTCAGCCGCGCCTCCTTGGACCTGCTTCTCTGGGGCTAAGAAATAATTCCGGAGTGTAGACACTCCCTCGCCCACACAAGCAAGGCTCTGAAACCGTTTCCCGAGGGAGCGCGTGCGGGTCCTTTGTTCCCTGGAGCCAGCCCCTTCCCCCGCACTGTGAATGTCTTAGATCCCACTCCAGATGGACAGAACGCCTCGGAGACAGTCGCGACCTGTGGCCGCCTCTCTCCCTTTTCCCCACCTTGCAGTTCTCTGGAATAAACTGGCCCTGGGCGGCCCAGCCGTCGGGGTTCCTCACGCGTTGTTCTGAGCACCGGCCGTCGCCAGCCTTGCTTCCCTCGGTCCCAACCTCTACCCGGCGCCAGCCGCCGCAATCACTTACTTGGGCAGGGCCCGCGGGGTGCGCAGGAGACCAAGGGCCCCGGCGGCATCCGTGCTGCTGTGCAGGGAGCACAGCACCGCACTCCACACCCCAAAACAGGCGCTAGACGGAGCAATTAAAACCACAAGGGCAACACGTAAACCAAGAGGAGTCGAGCAGCTCCGGGAGTTGTCTGGTAGTGGAGTCATTAGCTGGTTGTTGCTACAAAGCATCACCGTGTGTTTGAGCGATTAACGGGGAAAAATCTTTTTAAACGTTGGCAAACCCGTTATTGGTTTGGAGGATTGGTTGTGGGTTTTTTTTTTTTTTTTGCTTTTGTTTTTCTTTTTGCTCCAACCACGCTGCCAGAAATATTTCGACCCCCAACATCGTGCACTTAAACCAAAGGAGAGGAATTCCGCGGGCAGCAGCTGCTGTTACAGAAGTTAAAAGAGGAGAGAGAGAGAAAGAGAGAAGCCCCTTCCACTAATATCTGTAACGACAGCACCGATGTAATTTGTTTTGAATGTTCATTTTTATTGGTGTTCCCTCTGCCAAAATGTGCTTGATTACAGAGGTTTGTCCTGTGATCACTGCGCACTCCAGACAGCGGAAGGTGCATCCGCGAAGGTTCAGCTCAGGCCAGATCAAATCCCGGGCTGTTTAACGCTGAAAGGCTGCATGTTGCTATTAGTGTTAAATATATGGCTAATTATGCGTATGAAAATTAAACATCAGTGTTATGCTAATGGGGCGCCTTCAGCTGCGGATCCGAGCACTTGAGACTACCATTTAATCAAATGAATCAGTAACTAATACATCTGCACGTGTGAACTTTCACAAGATCATTTCCCGTTCCCGTCACACCGCTAAATTATGAAAGAAATAATTATCAACACTTTCTAATTACCTAACAAAGTAATTTGGGATTCACCGTGGAGCTGGAGGGATGGGGAACCATCAGCCCCTCTCAGGCAGCGTGGTGTGCGCCACGCCTCGCGGGGTGGCTGTGTGGTTGTGACAGCGGGGGGCATTTGAGCACTTTTCTGTACCTAGAGCCCCAGAAGATGGAAGGCGCCTTGGCAGGTTTTGCCTCTACCCGCCCTGCCCCCAGTCCCAGTGGCGCCCTCTTTGACCACTGGAGATGAGGATACAGGGCGACAGTGGGAGACATGTCCACACACAGATATGTGAGCCTACAATTGGCCTGGTTTTGCCGTGGGTTTCGATGTCCCCCCGGACTCCTAAACTCCCAGTACTCTCGCCAGACCCCAGGAGGCCGGAAAATGACCACCTTGCGTCCGCGGCTCAGTTAGAACTGAGCCCGCCGGCTCCTCGGCTCCACTCGGCGCCGCGCCCTTGGGGCGAGTGGCCCTGGGCGCTCCACGCAGAGGGAGTAGAAAGGGGAGGGGGAGGCGGAGGAAGGTTGGGAGGGGAAGAGGGAGTGTGTGTTGGAGAGTGGGGGGCGGTGCAGCCGCCTTTCCTGGGAGGAGAAGCGCGGGTTCCTGACTCTCCGCGCGCACTGTTTTAATCAGACCCGTGCAGCCTCGAGCTGGAGTGGCCAGCTGGCCTGGAGCAATGCGAGCGGGCCCAAGGGAGCGGCGGCGGCGGCGGCGCGGCGGCCGAGTGAGTGAGTTTGCCCGGAGGGCCCCAAACCTCACCCAGGGATGTGGCCGACCAGACCCAGGCCAGGGAGGGGCCGTCCGGAGAGCACCGCGCTAGGCACAAGACGCTGGGGAGGACAGCTCTGTTGGCCGCCTCCAGCGACCACAGTGTGCGGCTTCGCGCTTCGGAGACAGTGGCCAGGCTACAGAGCCGCCCTCGCTCACCACTGGGCCGGGTGGCGGCGGCTAGGAGAAGCAGTGCGGGGGTCGGTCCCCGGTGTTGGGGCGGGAGGAGGGTAGGGACAGTGGGGGGAGGGGAGGGTGGAGGCCCGGAGTCGCTGGTTGATTTCTGGGAAGTTAGAAGCATCGGGAGGCGGGAGGCTTAAGAGCTGCGGGCCGCGGAGGTCCCAGTGTGGGCGCCACAGCCCATTGTGCACCCCAAATGGCGCGCTCTGTTGCAGAGGAGCCCCGGCCGGGAAGTGTGGACGCGTCTCTCCCGAGGCCCGGCCGCCTTGCCTGTTCTAGTCCAGCGGAGCCGGAGCGCCTCGGACCAATCCCCGGTGATTATGCAAGGCAGCGGACCAATCAGCTCCGCCAGCTCATGAATATTTATGACCTTGGCTGAGTCAAAGCTTTGAAGCGAGTTTTGGGAGCTCGGCAGCATCATGCTTAGACTTTTCAAAGAGACAAACTCCATTTTCT